>NC_041392.1:185504025-185557459 GCF_002162155.2 Triticum dicoccoides | reverse complement strand
TGCTGCTGAGCCAAGGCTGTCTGAAGGAGCTCTCTAGCCCGTCGCGTCTCAACTGCTACTGGGGACTCGCCTTCGACTGGGAGAGCCGCCAATCGTGAAGCGGCGGCGACCATGTTATCTAAGGGGTTAGAGTAATGACTCGGCGGCGTCGGCACATGCTGCGGCGTCGATACCTGTTGTGGTGGGTTATTGCCTTGACGAGGCGGGTCCATTGTGCGCGGTTGAACTGGCGCCCCTGTTCCTGGTGCTTCAGTCCAGTTTATCACTGGCTGGTTACTGGTCCCTGCTCCGAGCGTGCTGAAGAGGTTTCTCGCCTCGTAAACCGAAGGTAGGCGGGTCTGATGCCTTCTCCTCATGACATCATTCGACGCCTTCTGATCGAGCATAAGCCGAAAGGACTCTGATTAAACACACTGCGCCTGAGCCTCTAACTCGGCCCGCATCATGGCCATCCTTAAGTCCTTGGCTGCCAGGTCTTCCTTGGCTTCAGTTATCTAGTCTCTCACCTTGGCGACCTCCGCATTATGCTCATCCCGATTTGCCGCGCTAACCTCAGTCGTCATTAGCGTTGCTAAAGCGTCAAGTAAATCGGACAAGACTTGAGCCGGTGGGCGCGCATGGCCTCCTACCACGGCTGCTGTTGCCACTGCTGATCCGGAAATCAACGCTGCCGCAGTTGAGGAATTCTGCCCTGGCTTTGTACCGGCCATGAAGATTGCAACCCAGTTCGGCGGCTCGTGGGGATCCGGAATACTATTACCATCAGAAAAGCCCCCTAGCTGGCCATCTTGAAGTTGGTACAACGACTCGGTTTCTCCAGTAGATGACTCGCCATCGGAGTAAACGACAGTCTCACCACCAGATACCGGTCTATCCTCGGATTCCGCCCCGTGGATGAATCCCACGAAGGCATGCTTCATGGCAGGCTGAACCCGGGCGGGTCTTGCATGCTGATCCGTCTCGATGATGTCGGTGTAGATGTCCGGCTCAGGTCCCAGTTCACCAATCTTGTTGATGAAACGTGAATTCCACCAAAGGTCCCCCGGTACCCGTACTCAATTGAGCCGGCCTCGGGGCCCCAGCCTGCGTCGTCGATGTAGAGCTTGCCGCGGTGATTCTTGGTCATCCGGCCCATGGTGTATCCCTTGATCCCTTCGAAGATGCCCTTTAAGAACTTGAAACCATCGTGCGATAGCCCCACGGTGGGTGCCAACTATCATGGAATTGTCACGGCAGATGTGCTAGTGTGAGGACTTAGTCGTGGAGCCATAGTGTTGAGGTTAGCTTAAAGGGGTTAATCAGGATAAAGGACACAAGGGGTTTATACTGGTTCGGCCCCTTACGTTGAAGGTAAAAGCCTAGTCCTGTTTGTGGTTGGAATTGCTAGGGTTTCGATGAGCAGGGAGCGAATACGCTTGACCCAACTCTCGACCTGTTGTTTCTTGTCCCTAAACCGCCACCGGGTCGTCCCTTTATATACACAGGTTGACGCCCAGTCGGTTTACAGAATCCTGGTCGGCTCATAATCGTGCCCGGCTCGGTATCTACTCTTTCATAATGTACAATACATGGCATACACCTTATGGCGGTTTACATCTATGGGCTCTAACCCGTCTCTGGTCCCTGGGTCTTGTTATTACGTTTCCTTATTAAAGCGCCATCCTTTATGTCTTCATGGACTTCAATACAGGTGCTTCACTATGGGCATAACCCGGCCCCTCCTGGGCGGTTTATACTCAATAGTTATATCCCCAACAGTCGGTATCCTCATACCTAGTTCAATCTCATTACTGGCAAGTCTCTTTACTCGTTCTGTAATACATCATCCCGCAACTAACTCATTAGTCACAATGCTTGCAAGGCTTATAGTGATGTGTATTACCAAGAGGGCCCAGAGATACCTTTCCGACAATCGGAGTGATAAATCCTAATCTCGATCTATGCCAACTCAACAAGTACCATCGGAGACACCTGTAGAGCACCTTTATAATCACCCAGTTACGCTGTGACATTTGGTAGAACACAAAGTGTTCCCCCGGTACTCGGGAGTTGCATAATCTCATAGTCATAGGAACATGTATAAGTCATGAAGAAAGCAATAGCAACAAAGTAAACGACCATAGTGCTAAGCTAACAGAATGGGTCAAGTCAATCACATCATTCTCTAATGATGTGATCCCTTTAATCAAACGACAACTCATGTCTATGGTTAGGAAACATAACCATCATTGATTCAACGAGCTAGTCAAGTAAAGGCAAACTAGTGATACTCTGTTTGTCTATGTATTCACACATGTACTAAGTTTCCGGTTAATACAATTCTAGCATGAATAACAAACATTTATCATGATATAAGGAAATATAAATAACAACTTTATTATTGCCTCTAGGGCATATTTCCTTCAGTTTCCCACTTGCACTAGAGTCAATAATCTAGATTACACAGTAATGATTCTAACACCCATGGAGTCTTGGTGATGATCATGTTTTGCTCGTGAGAGAGGCTTAGTCAACGGGTCTGCAACATTCAGATCCGTATGTATCTTGCAAATCTCTATGTCTCCTTCCTTGACTTGATTGCGGATGGATTTGAAGTGTCTCTTGATGTGCTTGGTTCTTTTGTGAAATCTGGATTCCTTTGCCAAGGCAATTGCACTAGTATTGTCACAAAAGATTTTCATTGGACCCGCTGCACTAGGTATGACAGCTAGATCGGATATGAACTCCTTCATCCAGACTCCTTCATTTGCTGCTTCCAAAGCAGCTATGTACTCCGCTTCACACGTAGATACCGCCACGACGCTTTACTTAGAACCGCACCAACTGACAGCTCCACCGTTCAATAAAAATACGTATCCGGTTTGTGACTTAGAGTCATCCGGATCAGTGTCAAAGCTTGCGTCGACGTAACCATTTACGACGAGCTCTTTGTCACCTCCATAAACGAGAAACATATCCTTAGTCCTTTTCAGGTATTTCAGGATGTTCTTGACCGCTGTCTAGTGATCCACTCCTGGATTACTTTGGTACCTCCCTGCTAAACTAATAGCAAGGCACACATCAGGTTTAGTACACAGCATTGCATACATGATAGAGCCTATGGCTGAAGCATAGGGAACATCTTTCATTTTCTCTCTATCTTCTGCAGTGGTCGGGCATTGAGTCTGACTCAACTTCACACCTTGTAACACAGGCAAGAACCCTTTCTTTGCTTGATCCATTTTGAACTTCTTCAAAACTTTATCAAGGTATGTGCTTTGTGAAAGTCCAATTAAGCGTCTTGATCTATCTCTATAGATTTTGATGCCCAATATATAAGTAGCTTCACCGAGGTCTTTCATTGAAAAAGTCTTATTCAAGTATCCTTTTATGCTACTGAGGGAGTCCTAGACTAGGGGGTCTCCGGACAGCCGGACTATATTCTTTGGCCGGACTGTTAGACTATGAAGATACAAGATTGAAGACTTCGTCTCGTGTCTGGATGGGACTCTACTTGGCATGGAAGCCAAGCTAGAAAATACTGATATGCATATCTCCTCCTTTGTAACCGACCTTGTGTAACCCTAGCCCTCTCCGATGTCTATATAAACCGGAGGGTTTTAGTCCGTAGGACGACACACAATCATACCATAGGCTAGCTTCTAGGGTTTAGCCTCTCTGATCTCGTGGTAGATCTACTCTTGTACTACCCATATCATCAATATTAATCAAGCCGGACATAGGGTTTTACCTCCATCAAGAGGGCCCGAACCTGGGTAAAACTTCGTGTCCCCTGCCTCCTGTTACCATCCGCCTAGATGCATAGTTTGGGACCCCCGACCCGAGATCTGCCGGTTTTGACACTGACATTGGTGCTTTCATTGAGAGTTCCTCTGTGTCGTCGCTGTTAGGCTTGATGGCTCTTATGATCATCGATAGCGATGTAGTCCAGGGTGAGACTTTTTTCCCCGAACAAATTTTTGTATTCGGTGGCTTTGCACTACGGGCCAATTCGCTTGGCCACCTGGAGCATATTGAAAGCTACGCCCCTGGCCATCAGGTCAGGTTTGGAAGCTTAAACTACACGGCCGATATCCACGGACACTTGATCTTCGACAGATTCGAGCCTCTGCCTTGTGCGTCACGCGGTCATGATGAGTACGATTTAGCTCTACCATCAGACAGTGTTCAGGAGATCGCACCGGCAGCCGCTCCAACCCTTAATTCGGAGCCAGTTGCGCCGTCCATGGACGGGTGGATGGGCCCCACCACGGAGGCCTTACCCTCAATGATGATCGAGCCGAACATCGACCTTACTCTGCACGAGAGCCGTGTTGCTAAACTGCCGGATTCTTCTCCGGCCACGGACTCTGAACTGCCTGCGCCCGTTCCTAGCGAATCCGATTGGGCACCGATCATGGAGTTTACCTCCGCAGATATTTTTCAGCACTCGCCCCTTGGTGACATACTGAACTCATTAAGGTCTCTCTCCTTGTCAAGAGAATCTTGGCCGAACTATGTCCGGCAGGATTGGGATGCGGATAAAATTCACCGCCTACCCACCACCCACTGTCGATGACCTAACCGACATGCTCGACTTCGAATCTGAAGGCATCGACGGTATGGACGACGATGCAGGAGACGAACAGGAACCACTACCCATAGGGCACTGGACACCCACTTCATCACATGACGTATACATGGTGGACACACCAAAAGAAAACGACGACGAGGAACAGAAGGACGCAACGAAGGGTTGTCCCCTCGAGAAGCAGTCAAAGCGGCGGCATAAGTGCCGCTCCAAATCCCGCCTTGGCAGAGACAACGATCATACAGACCCAGCGTTAGAGCAGGGTGAACCATCGCCAGACCACGGCAACACGTAGAATCAAACCGAACAACCCGATTCTGTCAAAGATAATATTCCAGACGACATCACACCGGACAGACACCCGGAGCAACAGAATGCCCGTCAAAGGCTCGTTGCCATCGCGAGGAGTCTAAAAAAGCAGAAGCAAAGGCTCAAGGCTGCGCAAGACACACTTAAAATCAGATGGAGTAAAGTACTCAACACAGCAGCGAAGTAGGGCAGTAATTGCCTCACCAAGAGCTACCCGAAGCGGAAGTTGCTACCTGAATTCTATGAGGAGGCCTTAGACCCCCCGCAACCAAAAATTAAAACGGCCACCTGGCCGGACAGACGACCTCACGGCCAACATAGAGCGGCAAACAACGCCGCACATAAGCCAATACGCGATCCACGTGGTGGCTCGCATCAAAAGGACGTCGCAACCAGATCCATCTACGGACCACGCAAGCGCGCTCCAGCATACAACGCAACACAACAAACATCCGAACAACGCAGTACACCCAGATACAGGGGTGCCGCACACCCCCTATGTTTCACCGATGCGGTGCTGGACCATGAATTTCCAGAGGGATTCAAACCCGTAAACATAGAGGCATACAACGGAACAACAGACCCTGGGGTCTGGATTGAGGACTATACCCTCCATATCCATATGGCTCGAGGAGATGTTCTCCACGCCATCAAGTACTTACCCCTCAAGCTCAAAGGGCCAGCTCGGCACTGGCTTAAAAGCCTCCCGGAAAACTCCATTGGAAGCTGGGAAGAGCTCGAAGAAGCTTTTCGGGCAAATTTTCAAGGGACTTATGTCCGACCTCCGGATGCGGACGATTTGAGCCATATAACTCAACAGCCCGGAGAATCAGCCCGAAAGCTTTGGAACAGGTTTCTTACTACAAAGAACCAAATAGTTGACTGTCCGGACGCCGAAGCCTTGGCAGCTTTTAAGCATAGCGTCCGCGACGAATGGCTTGCCAGACACCTCGGCCAAGAAAAGCCGAGAACAATGGCAGCATTAACAAGCCTCATGACCCGCTTTTGCGCGGGTGAGGACAGCTGGCTAGCCAGATGCAGCACCAGCGACCCAAGTACATCCGAAGTTAGAGATGAAAACGGGAAATCACAACGCAGCAAAAATAATAAGCGCCGGAATAAAGAAGATAGCCCGAAGAGCACCGCGGTAAACGCCGGATTCAGAAGCTCTCAGCCAGGTCAGCAAAAGCCGCCCTCTAAAGGCACCAGAGACGAACTGTCCAGCTTAAATAAAATACTGGACCAAATATGTCAGATCCATAGCACCCCTGGTAAACCCGCTAATCACGCCCACAGAGAATGTTGGGTTTTCAAGCAGTCCGGCAAGCTCAATGCCGTACACAAGGGGCAGGATACACCAAGCGAAGACGAGGATGAGCCTCTCAAGCAAGAAACTGGTGAACAAAAGAAATTTCCACCAGAAGTCAAAACAGTAAACATGTTACATGTGATCAAGGGGAGAAACAAAGCGGCACTCCCAGAGAAATATGCCCAAGGGCCTATCACCGCAGAGTCCTGCCACTGGTCGTCTCAACCGATCACCTTTGACCATCGGGATTACTCAGCAAGTATCCGGCATGCAGGACGGGCTGCCTTGGCATTAGACCCAATAATTGACGGATACCACTTCACATGAGTCCTGATGGACGGTGGCAGCAGTCTAAACCTGATATATCAGGACACAATCCGCAAAATGGGGATAGAGCCAACGAAAATTTGCCTCACCAATACTACCGTTAAAGGAGTAACGCCAGGCCCAGGGGCTCATTGCACGGGCTCCCTGCTACTAGAAGTTATATTCGGCTTCCCCGAAAACTTCTGTAGCGAAAATTTAACCTTCCACATTGCTCCGTTCCAAAGTGGCTATCAAGCACTACTTGGACGCGAAGCTTTCGCTCGCTTTAATGCAATACTGCATTACGCTTCCCTCACGCTTAAGATTCCCGGTCCACGTGGCATCATTATAGTAAATGGAAATACTGAGCGATCCCTGCGCACCGAGGAGGGTCCGGCTGCCTCGACAGCCGCACACTAAAATGGCCTCACCAACTAAAGTATTCGATAGGTCGTCAAGACCACGGACACGGTTAGACGAGTCCGGTGCAGCTATATGTAATTCGTATAGGATTGATGGCCACACCCCTATCACAAATACAAGGGGCTCAACGCGCACAGACAAGTGGCAATTTTTACTCATCTTGAAATTTACATGGTTTCTTTAAAACCTACCTTTTTGCACGACAACTTTTCACCTAAGTTCCTCTCTTTTACAGATGACCACCGTGCTACACCCGTCCAGGATACAGCACAACGGAGACACAGGCACAGACGTGCAGCAGGGACCCGTCCCAAGGATTCTTTTTAGATTAAGACCCTGCGTCAACCTTTTTTACTGTCTCTTGTTGATACACATCCCTCAGATTCTCAGTATAATTGAGAAGGATGCTGGCGTCTTGGCATGTGGCCATGTCAGAATAATGCACGTACCTGGACACCAGGGGCTTCTTACAAAGGGCACTGTTTAGGCCCGGTTTATACCATAAAGACCGAATACCTTAGGGAGTGTTCGGCGTCGCGAGTTTGGCCTTATATGCATCAGCTCCGAATCATGTCTTTGGTCAAATGTTGGGTTTGCCCAGCTCCTATGTTTTGGTACCTTATGTTCCGCTCTATCGGCTAAGGTAGCACTAGGATAACTACTGCAATTGTGGCCTGGGTCATCCAGACGAGTGCCTCCGTAGAGAAAGCCGAAAACTGACTGTTATGATATAGCGTGAGACTGGTCAACCACTCGATGACCTATTGGAATGTTAGAATTCCTCCGCCTTAACAAAGGGCCGTTTCCCGGCCAGGCATGTACGCACCCCGAATTCGGGAGAGTGCGGAGCCACCAGGGGCTATATAGTAGCCCCACCGTCAAATTCCTATGGCTAAGTGAAAGTGTTAAAGCATTATAGTCCGGTTGCCTCGTTCGCTGTGCTATCACCTCCTTAATAGGGCCAAGACGTTGGGTTAAGTGTGAACACGCGTCTTCTGTGAACACCTCCGCATTATATGTGTGGGGGCTGAAGCCGACGACTGCAATCTTTCAGGTTATACACATGTATACATAAACGGCTGCACAGGAGGCATCATATTACTTTCAGGCAAAAGTATAAACACAGCCCTAATAAATTTCATAAAAACATTGTGTATACAATGGGAATACATGTCACTCAAAAATAATATTCTTCGAGCACTGGGCCTCTATCAAACGAGCACCCTCGAGAACCTCTTTGAAATAGTGCTCAACATCCACTCGGCCTATGGCCGAACCCTGCGCCGCAATAGTGGTAGCATCCATCTTCGCCCAGTATGCTTTAACACGGGCAAGGGCCATCCGCGAGCCTTCTATGCACGCCGACCTCTTCATCACATTGATGCGCGGCACTGCACCAAGGAACTGCTGCACTAAGCTGAAATAGCTGTTCGGCTTCGGCTTCTCCGGCCACAGCTGATCCACGACAGACCTCATGGCGAGTCTGGACAACCTATTGAGTTCGTCCCATTCGGCTAGCTGATCAGTCAATGGAAGCGGACACTCTGGAATGTTAAATTGCGACCAGAACAGCTTGTCAACTTCATGATCTGTTTGATCTCAGAAGTATTTGCCCGCATCGACAGTGCTCGCCGCCAAGTCCATATATGCGTCTGCCGAACTCCACAGCCGATCCAGAGGGGCATACCGTGGATCTCCGAACTTCTTCTGCAGCATGAAGGGCTTCCTAGCCGCAATATCCCCGGCTTCACGCAGCTCCTCCTTCTTCGCTCTCATAGCAGAGCGGGTGTCTTTGGTCGTCATCGTGGCCTTTTCAAGGTCCGTCGCCTTCACTCGGTTTTCTTCTTCAAGGAACTGGCAACGGTCGGCAGTGTCTTTTAACTTTACAGCCATCTTGGCCATTTTCTCTTTGCTCTCGCAATGCGCGGCCTTCTCGGCCCTCAACTCTTCGGCCGCCTTCAAAGCAGCTGCATTACTCCTCCTTGCTTGTTCTTTGGCTCGGGCAAGTTCCGCCCGAAGGGTCTCCACAGTGGTAGCTCCATCTGCAGTCACAACATATTAAAGATACTGGCATCATGCTGCTCTTACTATGTGACATTCACCAGAAAGCATTACTTACCCTGTGCCTCACCAAGCCGCTTGTTAACAAGCTCAATGTCGGCATCTGCCGCATCCAGTTGCCGCTTTAGTTCGGCAAACTCATTAGTCCGGCTAGCCACCAGAGTTTCCACCACCTGCACATAAAGGCAGTTTGGTTACTACCTGGGACTATGATCCTCTGTTCGCCTCCGTTCTCGATGACAACCAGAGTCTCAGGGGCTACTATCTACACAGGGCACACCTAAAAATGTGCGGTACTATAAAAAAATATCACGTACCTCAAAGCCTGTCAGTAGACTCATAAAGGCTTCATGCAATCCTCTTTCGGCGGACGAAATTCTTTCCATCACCGTACCCATTAATGTACGGTGTTCTTCTGAGATGGCCGCTCGCTCCAACAGCTCCCTCAGTACGCCCGACCGCATACCAGACGGTGCCGGACTCTTTTGTTTGCTTTCTTCAAGAGCCGGATGCTGAGGACTTCGGGTGACTAAAGGATTATCTTCTGGCCTCACCAGATCCGGAGAGGCCCTCCGTGACGACACTTCAAGGTCGCCCGCTTCTTGAGCGGGGGAGTCCGGGGGAGGTGTTTTGCTCTCCATCATCTCTGGAAGAAGATCCCTCGAAGACGAGCTCTGCTGAGAAGGGCTAAGATCCGAACTGCAAGACAAATGCTTCGGTTATTTTCCTCAGAGGTAAAATAGTATATCCTCACTATTAAAGAACTTTTTGATTACTTATGGCTCGTTAGAAGGCAGATCCCCACGCGGACTTTGTGCGACAAGAGCACCCTCCAAGGCAAGACCCTCTGGTGGAGACTTCTTCTCCCGTTTGGAAACCTTGGTTTCTGGATCTTCAGGGGTAGTCCTCTTCCTTCCCCGGGGTGAGAGAATGCCAGATTCCTCCCCTTGGTTATCCTCCCTCATGGAGGCGCCCGTTCCCTCGGTCAGAATGGGTAGCGGTGGAGGCCTGCTTTCTCCTCCTTTATTCCCCCCTTTATCTTCCTGTGAGGGCTCCGGGCAAGGTGCTAGCTCAAGCATCTTTTCTAGTACCAGATTCTCCAAGCCTTTCGGAAGGGGGGCCGAACACCGGATCATCTTCGCCTTTGTTATCCAGTCCTGGTCAAAGAGCGATTCCTCAGAATAACGTCATGATAAATGAAAGACGGTGTGTTCGGCTAGAGGATAGCTTACTTGGTCGGTGGTGTGGTTGCTGCTCAGGCCCACGTCCTCGGTAGTATCCGGACACTCTATCTGGGGTCCGAAGAATGATCTATACATCTCCTCGTGCGTCAGGCCGAGGAAATTCTGAATAGCGCGTGGTCCTTTTGGGTTGAACTCCCACATGCGAAGGGGCCAGCGTTTGCATGGATGGATTCGTCGAACCAGCATGACATGCATCGCCATAATCAAACTAAAATCTCCTTCGAAGAGACCTTGAATGCAGCTCTGCAGTACATGCACGTCCTTGGCTGGACCCCAGCATAGCCCTCTGCTAATCCATGACATCAGTTGTGGTGGAGGGCCTGAGCGGAAAGCAGGGGCAGCCGCCCACTTGGCACTTCAGGGAGCTGTGATGTAAAACCACTCCCGTTGCCATAATCCGGACACCTCTAGAATAGAACCCTTTGGCCATGGAGCTCTAGCGGTCTGGCTTATTAATGCGCCTCCGCACGCTACATGCTGCCCCTCGACCATCTTCGGCTTCACGTCAAAGGTCCTGAGCCACAGGCCGAAGTGAGGGGTAATGCGGAGGAAAGCCTCACATACAACAATAAATGCTGAGATGTGGAGAAAGGAGTCCGGGGCTAGATCGTGGAAGTCTAGCCCATAATAAAACATCAGCCCCCTAACGAAGGGATCCAGAGTGAGGCCTAGACCTTGGAGGAAGTGGGAGATGAACACGACGTCTTCGTTGGGTTCAGGAGTAGGGACAACCTGCCCTTGGGCGGGTAGCCCGATGCGAAACCTCGGCGGTCGGGTATCTGGCCTCCCTCAACTTCTCGATATCTTCTTCCGTAATGGAGGAGGGCATCCACCAGCCTTGAAGGCTAGATCCGAACATGAATGAAGGTCCGGAGCACCTGACCTGGGCTTTGGGTGTTAGAACTCGAGGCGGGGGAAGGATTCGATTGAGCACGAGAGGGAAAAAGTAAAAGTCTTGTCCCTTTATAAAGAGGGTGAATATCAAGCGTCCTCTCCGTAGCCGTTTGGGACTTGCCTATAATCTAGGAGTCCTAGATACGGTTGGGTTACCCACGACCGTATTGATGAGAATCCCGTAATTAGGGGAACACGATCTCTGCTTTGACAAGATGTGTCAAGAAACTGCCTCACGTTATGTGTGGAGCTGGTTGAAGAAAAATGGTTCGAATAATTACCGGGCCATGGCATAATGTCGTGTTGCCGAAACGTGTCAGCAGATTAGATTTGTGGAAATATTATTCTCTCTATGGTAGTATGTGGAACTTATTTTGCAGGGTCGGACACTATCCTTGTGTTCAAATTCTTCCGTGATGTATTCGGAGGAGGAACCCGCCTTGCAATGCCGAAGACAATACTGTGCGCTGGACTCATTGTCATTGAAGCCTGGTTCAGGGGCTACTAAGGGAGTCCTGGACTAGGGGGTCTCCGGACAGCCGGACTATATTCTTTGGCCGGACTGTTAGACTATGAAGATACAAGATTGAAGACTTCGTCTCGTGTCCGGATGGGACTCTACTTGGCGTGGAAGGCAAACTAGGCAATACGGATATGCATATCTCCTCCTTTGTAACCGACCTTGTGTAACCCTAGCCCTCTCCGGTGTCTATATAAACCGGAGGGTTTTAGTCCGTAGGACGACACACAATCATACCATAGGCTAGCTTCTAGGGTTTAGCATCTTTGATCTCGTGGTAGATCTACTCTTGTACTACCCATATCATCAATATTAATCAAGCAGGACATAGGGTTTTACCTCCATCAAGAGGGCCCGAACCTGGGTAAAACTTCGTGTCCCCTGCCTCCTGTTACCATCCGCCTAGACGCACAGTTTGGGACCCCCTACCCGAGATCCGCCGGTTTTGACACCGACAGCTACCCAGAAATTCTATATCATTTCCAATCAGCAACATGTGATCCACATATAATATTAGAAATGCTACATAGCTCCCACTCACTTTCTTGTAAATACAGGCTTCTCCAAAAGTCTGTATAAAACCATATGCTTTGATCACACTATCAAAACGTTTATTCCAACTCCAGATGCTTGCACCAGTCCATAGATGGATCACTGGAGCTTGCATACTTTGTTAGCGCCCTCTAGATCGATAATACCGTCAGGTTGCATCATATACAACTCTTCTTCTAGAAATCCATTCAGGAATGCAGTCTTTACATCCATTTGCCAAATTTCATAATCATAAAATGTGGCAATTGCTAACATGATTCAGACGGACTTAAGTATCGCTACGGGTGAGAAGGTCTCATCGTAGTCAACTCCTTGAACTTGTTGAAAACCTTTTGCAACAAGTCGAGCTTTGTAGATAGTAACTTTACTGTCAGTGTCACTCTTCTACTTGAAGATCCATTTATTCTCGATGGCTAGCCGATTATCGGGAAAGTCAACCAAAGTCCATAATTTGTTCTCATACATGGATCCCATCTCAGATTTCATGGCCTCAAGCCATTTTGCGGAATCTGGGCTCGTCATCGCTTCCTCATAGTGCTTAGGTTCGTCATGGTCAAGTAACATGACCTCCAGAACAGGATTACCGTACCACTTTGGTGTGGATCTTATTCTAGTTAACCTATGAGGTTCGGTAGTAACTTGATCTGAAGTTACATGATCTTCATCATTAGCTTCCTCACTAATTGGTGTAGGAGTCATAGGAACAGATTTCTATGATGAACTACTTTCCAATAAGGGAGCAGGTATAGTTACCTCATCAAGTTCTACTTTCCTCCCACTCACTTCTTTCGATAGAAACTCCTTCTCTAGAAAGGATCCATTCTTAGCAACGAATGTCTTGCCTTTGGATCTGTGATAGAAGGTGTACCATATCTAGTAAAGTACGATTATGACGTTCGGACACACCATTACGCTGTGGTGTTCCGGGTGGCGTGAGTTGCGAAACTATTCCGCATTGTTTCAAATGAAGACCAAACTCGTAACTCAAATATTCTCCTCCACGATCAGATCGTAGAAACTTTATTTTCTTGTTACGATGATTTTCCACTTCACTCTGAAATTCTGTGAACTTTTCAAATGTTTCAGACTTATGTTTCATCAAGTAGATATACCCATATCTGCTCAAATCATGTGTGAAGGTGAGAAAAAAACGATACTCGCCACGAGCCTGAATATTCATCGGACCACACATATCAGTATGTATGATTTCCAACAAATCTGTTGCTCGCTCCATAGTTCCGGAGAATGGCGTTTTAGTCATCTTGCCCATGAGGCATGGTTCGCAAGTACCAAGTGATTCATAACCAAGTGATTCCAAAAGTCCTTTAGAATGGAGTTTCTTCATGCGCTTTACACCTATATGACCTAAACGGCAGTGCCACAAATAAGTTGCACTATCATTATTAGCTCTGCATCTTTTAGCTTCAATATTATGAATATGTGTATCACTACTATCGAGATTCATCAAAAATAGACCACTCTTCAAGGGTGCATGACCATAAAAGATATTACTCATATAAATAGAACAACCATTATTCTCAGATTTAAATGAATAACTATATCGCATTAAACAAGATCCAGATATAATGTTCATGATCAACGCTGGCACAAAATAACAATTATTCAGGTCTAAAACTAATCCCGAAGGTAGATGTATAGGTAGCGTGCCGACCGCGATCACATCGACTTTGGAACCATTTCCCACGCGCATCGTCACGTCGTCCTTAGCCAATGTTCGCTTAATCCATAGCCCCTATTTCGAGTTGCAAATATTAGCAACAGAACCAGTCTCAAATACCCAGGTGCTACTGCAAGCATTAGTGAGGTACACATCAATAACATGTATATCAATATAGCTTTATTCACCTTGCTATCCTTCTTATCCGCCAAATACTTGGGGTAGTTCTGCTTCCAGTGACCATTCCCTTTGTAGTAGAAGCACTCAGTCTCAGGTTTAGGTCCAGACTTGGGCTTCTTTACTTGAGAAGCAACTTGCTTGCCGTTCTTCTTGAAGTTCCCCTTCTTCCCTTTACCCTTTTTCTTGAAACTGGTGGTCTTGTCGACCATCAACACTTGATGCTCCTTCTTAATTTCTACCTCCACAGCCTTTAGCATTGCGAAGAGCTCGGGAATCGTCTTATCCATCCCTTGCATATTATAGTTCATCACGAAGCTCCTGTAGCCATGTGGTAGTGATTGAAGAACTCTGTCAATGACACTATCAACAGGAAGATTAACTCCCAGTTGAGTCAAGTGGTTATGGTACCCAGACATTCTGAGTATATGTTCACTGACAGAACTATTATCCTCCATCTTGCAGCTGTAGAACTTATTGGAGACTTAATATCTCTCAATCTGGGCATTTTCTTGAAATATTAACTTCAACTCCTGGAACATCTCATATGCTCCATGACGTTCAAAACATCATTGAAGTCCCGGTTCTAAGCCGTAAAGCATGGCACACTGAACTATCGAGTAGTCATCAGCTTTGCTCCGCGAG
Organism: Triticum dicoccoides; assembly: GCF_002162155.2. NCBI lineage: Eukaryota > Viridiplantae > Streptophyta > Magnoliopsida > Poales > Poaceae > Triticum > Triticum dicoccoides. The sequence continues at coordinate 185,542,771 of NC_041392.1, read as the reverse complement.
ACATTCATAACATTTGGTGTTGCTCCCGCAGCGGGTTTGGCACCCAGCGGTGCTTCCAGGACGTAATTCTTCTGTGCAGCAATGAGGATAATCCTCAAGTTACGGACCGAGTCCTTGTAATTTCTACCATCATCTTTCAACTTTGGTTTCTCAAGGAACACATTAAAATTCAACGGAACAACAACACAGGCCATCTATATACAACAACATAGATATGCAAAATACTATCATGTACTAAGTTCAGGATAAATTCAAGTTCAATTAATCATATTACTAAAGAACTCCCACTTAGACAGACATCCCTCTAATCATCTAAGTGATCACGTGATCCATATCAACTGAACCATGTCCGATCATCACGTGAGATGGAGTAGTTTTCAATGGTGAACATCACTATGTTGATCATATCTACTATATGATTCACGCTCGACCTTTCGGTACCAGTGTTCCGAGGCCATATCTGCATATGCTAGGCTCGTCAAGTTTAAACCGAGTATTCTGCATGTGCAAAACTGGCTTGCACCCGTTGTATGTGAATGTAGACCTTATCACACCCGATCATCACGTGGTCTCGGCACGACGAAATTTCGCAACAGTGCATACTCAGGGAGAACACTTATACATTGAAATTTAGTGAGAGATCATCTTATAATGCTACCATTGATCTAAGGAAAATAAGATGCATAAAAGATAACATCACATGCAATCAATATAAGTGATATGATATGGCCATCATCATCTTGTGCCTGTGATCTCCATCTCCAAAGCACCGTCATGATCACCATCGTCACCGGCTTGACACCTTGATCTTCATCAAAGCATCATTGTCATCACGCCAACTATTGCCTCCACGACTATCGCTACCGTTTAGTGATAAAGTAAAGCAATTACATGGCGATTGTATTTCATACAATAAAGCGACAACCATATGGCTCCTGCCAGTTGCCGATAACTGTGTTACAAAACATGATCATCTCATACAATAAAAATTTAGCATCATGTCTTGACCATATCACATCACAACATGCCCTACAAAAATAAGTTAGACGTCCTCTACTTTGTTGTTGCAAGTTTTACGTGGCTGCTACGGGCTGAGCAAGAACCGTTCTTACCTACGCATCAAAAACCACAACGTGGTATAGTGATTGCCTTTTGATCTTCAGAAAGAACCTTGTTCATTCAATCCGATTCAAGTAAATCTGGAGATACAGACACCCACTAGCCACCTGTGTGCGAAGCATGGCGGTAGAACTAGTCTTGCGTAATCGTACGCGTAATGTCGGTCTGGGCCGCTTCATCCAACAATGCTGCTGAATCAAGAATCAACTAGTGTCGGCAAGCAATATGTATATACCCACGCCCACAAATCCTTTGTGTTCTACTCATGCATATAACATCTACGCGTAAACCTGGCTCGGATGCCACTGTTGGGGAACGTAGTAATTTCAAAAAAAATTCTACGCACACGCAAGATCATGGTGATGCATAGCAACGAGAGGGAATAGTATCGTCCACGTACCCTCATAGACCGTAAGCGGAAGCGTTATGAGAACGCGGTTGATGTAGTCGTACGTCTTCACGATCCGACCGATCCAAGTATCGAACGCACGGCACCTCCGAGTTCAGCACACGTTCAGCTCGATGACGTCCCACGAACTCCGATCCAGTAGAGCTTCACGAGAGAGTTCCGTCAGCACGATGGCGTGATGAAGGTGATGATGTTGCTACCAACGCAGGGCTTTGCCTAAGCACTGCTACAATATGATTGAGGTGGATTATGGTGGGGGGGCACCGCACACGGCTTGGAACAATCAACTTGTGTGTCTTTGGGTGCCCCCCCGTATATAAAGGAGCAAGGGGGAGGCCGGCCTGCCTTGGTGCGCCCCAAGGAGAGGAGGAATCCTCCTCCTAGTAGGAGTAGGATTCATCCTTTCCTAGTCCTACCAGGAAGGGGGAAGGGGGAAGGAAAGAGAGGGAGAGGGAGAGGGAAAGAGGGGCCGCGCCCCCTCCCCTAGTCCAATTTGGACTCCTCATGGGAGGGGGCGCGCCATCTCCTGGGCTGCTGCCCTCTCTCTCCCCTCAGGCCCACTAAGGCCCAATACTTCCCTGGGGGGTTCCGGTAACCCCTCTGGCACTCCGGTTTTCTCCGAAACTATCTGGAAAACTTCCGGTGTCTGAATATAGCCGTCCAATATATCAATCCTTATGTGTCGACCATTTCGAGACTCCTCGTCATGTCCGTCATCACATCTGGGACTCCCAACTACCTTCGGTACATCAAAACACATAAACTCATAATACCGATCATCATCGAACATTAAGCGTGCGGACCCTACAGGTTCGAGAACTATGTAGACATGACCGGGACTCGTCTCCGGTCAATAGCCAATAGCGTAACCTGGATGCTCATATTGGTTCCTACATATTCTATGAAGATCTTTATCGGTCAAACCGCATAACAACATACGTTGTTCCCTTTGTCATCGGTATGTTACTTGCCCGAAATTCGATCGTCGGTATCCTCATACCTAGTTCAATCTCGTTACCGGCAAGTCTCCTTACTCGTTCCGTAATACATCATCCCGCAACTAACTCATTAGTCACAATGCTTGCAAGGCTTATAGTGATGTGTATTACCGAGAGGGCCCAGAGATACCTCTCCGACAATCGGAGTGACAAATCCTAATCTCGATCTATGCCAACTCAACAAGTACCATCGGAGACACCTATAGAGCACCTTTATAATCACCTAGTTACGTTGTCACATTTGGTAGCACACAAAGTGTTCCTCCGGTACTCGGGAGTTGCATAATCTCAATCATAGGAACATGTATAAGTCATGAAGAAAGCAATAGCAACAAACTAAATGATCATCGTGCTAGGCTAATGGAATGGGTCAAGATAATTACATCATTCTCTAATGATGTGATCCCGTTAATCAAATGACAACTCATGTGTATTGTTAGGAAACATAATCATCATTGATTCAACGAGCTAGTCAGGTAGATGCAAACTAGTGACACTCTGTTTGTCTATGTATTCACACATGTACTAAGTTTCCGGTTAATACAATTCTAGCATGAATAATAAACATTTATCATGATATAAGGAAATATAAATAACAACTTTATTATTGCCTCTAGGGCATATTTCCTTCAGTCTCCCACTTGCACTAGAGTCAATAATCTAGATTACACAGTAATGATTCCAACACCCATGGAGTCTTGGTGCTGATCATGTTTTTCTCGTGAGAGAGGCTTAGTCTATGGTTCTGCAACATTCAGATTCGTATGCATCTTGCAAATCTCTATGTCTCCTTCCTTGACTTGATCGCGGATGGAATTGAAGCGTCTCTTGATGTGCTTGGTTCTTTTGTGAAATCTGGATTCCTTTGCCAAGGCAATTGCACCAGTATTGTCACAAAAGATTTTCATTGGACCCGATGCACTAGGTATGACACCGAGATCGGATATGAACTCCTTCATCCAGACTCGTTCATTTGTTGCTTCTGAAGCAGCTATGTACTCCGCTTCACACGTAGATCCTACCACGACGCTTTGCTTAGAACCACACCAACTGACAGCTCCACCGTTCAATAAAAATACGTATCCGGTTTGTGACTTAGAGTCATCCGGATCAGTGTCAAAGCTTGCATCGACGTAACCATTTATGACGAGCTCTTTGTCACCTCCATAAATGAGAAACATATCCTTAGTACTTTTCAGGTATTTTAGGATGTTCTTGACCGCTGTCTAGTGATCCACTCCTGGATTACTTTGGTACCTCCCTGCTAAACTAATAGCAAGGCACACATCAGGTGTGGTACACATCATTGCATACATGATAGGGCCTATAGCTGAAGCATAGGGAACATCTTTCATCTTCTCTCTATCTTCTGCAGTGGTCGGGCATTGAGTCTGACTCAACTTCACACCTTGTAACACAGGCAAGAACCCTTTCTTTGCTTGATCCATTTTGAACTTCTTGAAAACTTTATCAAGGTATGTGCTTTGTGAAAGTCCAATTAAGCATCTTGATCTATCTCTATAGATTTTGATGCCCAATATATAAGCAGCTTCACCGAGGTCATTCATTGAAAACTCTTATTCAAGTATCCTTTTATGCCATCTAGAAATTCTATATCATTTCCAATCAGCAATATGTCATCCGCATATAATATTAGAAATGCTACAGAGCTCCCACTCACTTTCTTGTAAATAACGGCTTCTCCAAAAGTCTGTATAAAACCATATGCTTTGAAAACACTATAAAAATGTTTATTCCAACTCCGAGATGCTTGCACCAGTCCATAGATGGATCGCTGGAGCTTGCATACTTTGTTAGCGCCCTTTGGATCAATAAAACCTTCAGGTTGCATCATATACAACTCTTCTTGCAGAAATCCATTCAAGAAATGCAGTCTTTACATCCATTTGCCAAATTTCATAATCATAAAATGCGGCAATTGCTAACATGATTTAGACGGACTTAAGCATCACTACGGTTGAGAAGGTCTCATCATAGTCAACTCCTTGAACTTGTCGAAAACCTTTTGCAACAAGTCGAGCTTTGTAGACAGTAACATTACCGTTAGCATCAGTCTTCTTCTTGAAGATCCATTTATTCTTGATGGCTAGCCGATCATCAGGCAAGTCAACCAAAGTCCACACTTTGTTCTCATACATGTATCCCATCTCAGATTTCATGGCCTCAAGCCATTTTGCGGAATCTGGGCTCTTCATCACTTCCTCATAGTTTGTAGGTTCGTCATGGTCAAGTAACATGATCTCCAGAACAGGATTACCGTACCACTCTGGTGTGGATCTTATTCTGGTTGACCTACGAGGTTCAGTAGTAACTTGATATGAAGTTACATGATCTTCATCATTAGCTTCCTCACTAATTGGTGTAGGAGTCACAGGAACAGATTTCTGTGATGAACTACATTCCAATAAGGGAGAAGGTATAATTACCTCATCAAGTTCTACTTTCCTCCCACTCACTTCTTTCGATAGAAACTCCTTCTCTAGAAAGGATCCATTCTTAGCAACGAATGTCTTGCCTTCAGATCTATGATAGAAGGTGTACCCAACAGTCTCCTTTGGGTATCCTATGAAGACACAGTTCTCTGATTTGGGTTCGAGCTTATCAGGTTGAAGCTTTTTCACATAAGCATCACAACCCCAAATTTTAAGAAACGATAACTTTGGTTTCGTGCCAAACCACAGTTCATAAGGTGTCGTCTCAACGGATTTAGATGGTGCCCTATTTAACGTGAATGCAACCGTCTCTAAAGCATAACCCCAAAATGATAGAGGTAAATCAGTAAGAGACATCATAGATCGTACCATATCTAGTAAAGTACGATTACGACGTTCAGATACACCATTACGCTGCGGTGTTCCGGATGGCGTGAGTTGTGAAACTATTCCGCATTGTTTCAAATGAAGACCAAACTCGTAACTCAAATATTCTCCTCCACGATCAGATCGTAGAAACTTTATTTTCTTGTTACGATGATTTGCCACTTCACTCTGAAATTCTTTGAACTTTTCAAATGTTTTAGACTTATGTTTCATCAAGTAGATATACCCATATCTGCTCAAATCATCTGTGAAGGTGAGAAAATAACGATACCCGCTGCGAGCCTCAATATTCATCGTACCACACACATCAGTATGTATGATTTCCAACAAATCTGTTGCTCGCTCCATAGTTCCAGAGAATGGCGTTTTAGTCATCTTGCCCATGAGGCATGGTTCGCAAGTACCAAGTGATTCATAATCAAGTGATTCCAAAAGTCCATCAGAATGGAGTTTCTTCATGCGCTTTACACCAATATGACCTAAACGGCTGTGCCACAAATAAGTTGCACTATCATTATCAACTCTACATCTTTTAGCTTCAATATTATGAATATGTGTATCACTACTATCGATATTCATCAAAAATAGACCACTCTTCAAGGGTGCATGACCATAAAAGATATTACTCATATAAATAGAACAACCATTATTCTCAGATTTAAATGAATAACCATCTTGCATTAAACAAGATCCAGATATAATGTTCATGCTCAACGTTGGCACCAAATAACAATTATTCAGGTCTAAAACATATGCCAAAGGTAGATGTAGAGGTAGCGTGCCGACCGCGATCACATGACTCTAGAACCATTTCCCACGCTCATTGTCACCTCGTCCTTAGCCAATCTTCGCTTAATCCATAGCCCCTGTTTCGAGTTGCAAATATTAGCAACAGAACCAGTATCAAATACCCAGGTGCTACTGTGAGCATTAGTAAGGTACACATCAATAACATGTATATCACATATACCTTTGTTCACCTTGCTATCCTTCTTATCCGCAAAATACTTGGGGCAGTTCCGCTTCCAGTTACCAGTCCCTTTGTAGTAGAAGCACTCAGTCTCAGGTTTAGGTCCAGACTTGGGCTTCTTTACTTGAGCAACAACTTGCTTGCTGTTCTTATTGAAGTTCCCCTTCTTCCCTTTACCCCTTTTCTTGAAATTGGTGGTCTTGTTGGCCATCAACACTTGATGCTCCTTCTTGATTTCTACCGCCACAGCCTTTAGCATTGCGAAGAGCTCGGGAATCGTCTTATCCATCCCTTGCATATTATAGTTCATCACAAAGCTCTTGTAGCTTGGTGGCAGTGATTGAAGAACTCTGTCAATGACACTATCAACAGGAAGATTAACTCCCAGTTGAGTCCAGTGGTTATGGTACCCAGACATTCTGAGTATATGTTCACTGACAGAACTACTCTCCTCCATCTTGCAGCTGTAGAACTTATTGGAGACTTCATATCTCTCAATCCGGGCATTTGCTTGAAATATTAACTTTAACTCCTGGAACATCTCATATGCTCCATGACGTTCAAAATGTCGTTGAAGTCCCGGTTCTAAGCCGTAAAGCACGGCACACTGAACTATCGAGTAGTCATCGGCTTTTCTCTGCCAGAGATTCATAACATCTAGCGTTGCTCCCGCAGCGGGTTTGGCACCTAGCGGTGCTTCCAGGACGTAATTCTTCTGTGCACCAATGAGGATAATCCTCAAGTTTGGACCCAGTCCATGTAATTGCTACCATCATCTTTCTCATGGAACGCATTAAAATTCAACAAAACAACATCACAGGCCATCTATCTACAACAACATAGACATGCAAAATACTATCAGGTACTAAGTTCATGATAAATTGATGTTCAATTAATCATATTACTAAAGAACTCCCACTTAGACAGACATCCCTCTAATCATCTAAGTGATCACGTGATCCATATCAACTGAACCATGTCCGATCATCACGTGAGATGGAGTAGTTTTCAATGGTGAACATCACTATGTTGATCATATCTACTATATGACTCATGCTCGACCTTTCGATCTCGGTGTTCCGAGGCCATATCTGCATATGCTAGGCTCGTCAAGTTTAACCCGAGTATTCTGCGTATGCAAAAATGGCTTGCACCCGTTGTATGTGAATGTAGAGCTTATCACACCCGATCATCACGTGGTGTCTCGGCATGATGAACTTTCACAACGGTGCATACTCAGGGAGAACACTTATACCTTGAAATTTAGTGAGAGATCATCTTATAATGCTACCGTCGATCTAAGCAAAATAAGATGCATAAAAGATAAACATCACATGCAATCAATATAAGTGATATGATATGGCCATCATCATCTTATGCTTGTGATCTCCATATATAAAGCACCGTCATGATCACCATCATCACCGGCTTGACACCTTGATCTTCATCGAAGCATCATTGTCATCACGCCAACTATTGCCTCCATGACTATCGCTACCATTTAGTGATAAAGTAGAGCAATTACGTGGCGATTGTATCACATGGCTCCTGCCAGTTGCCGATAACTGTGTTACAAAACATGATCATCTCATACAATAAAATTTAGCATCATGTCTTGACCATATCACATCACAAAATTCCCCGCAAAAACAAGTTAGACATCCTCTACTTTGTTGTTGCAAGTTTTACGTGGCTGCTACGGGCTGAGCAAGAACCGTTCTTACCTACGCATCAAAAACCACAACGCGGTATAGTGATTGCTTTTTGATCTTTAGAAAGAACCCTATTCATTGAATCCGATTCAACTAAAGCTGGAGAAACAGACACCCACTAGCCACCTGTGTGCGAAGCACGTCGGTAGAACCAGTCTCGCGTAAGCGTACTCGTAATGTCGGTCTGGGCCGCTTCATCCAACAATGCCACTGAATCAAGAATCAACTAGTGACGGCAAGCAGTATGTATATACCCATGCCCACAACTCCTTTGTGTTCTACTCCTGCATATAACATGTATGCATAAACCTGGCTCGGATGCCACTGTTGGGGAACGTAGTAATTTCAAAAAAATTCCTACGCACACGCAAGATCATGGTGGTGCATACCAACGAGAGGGGAGAGTATCGTCCACGTACCCTCGTAGACCGTAAGCGGAAGCGTTATGAGAACGCGGTTGATGTAGTCGTACGTCTTCACGATCCGACCGATCCAAGTACCGAACGCACGTCACCTCTGAGTTCAGCACACGTTCAGTTTGATGACATACCACAAACTTCGATCCACCAGAGCTTCATGAGAGAGTTCCCTCAGCATGACGGCGTGATGACGGTGATGATGTTGCTACCGACGCAAGACTTTGCCTAAGCACTGCTACGATATGATCGAGGTGGTTTATGGTGGAGGGGGGCACCACACACGGCTTGGAACAATCAACTTGTGTGTCTTTGGGTGCTCCCCCGCCCCCGTATATAAAGGAGCAAGGGGGAGGCCGGCCGGCCTTGGTGCACCCAAGGAGAGGAGGAATCCTCCTCCTAGTAGGAGTAGGATTCATCCTTTCCTAGTCCTACTGTCGGTGTCAAAACCGGCGGATCTCGGGTAGGGGGTCCCGAATTGTGCGTCTAGGATCGATGGTAACAGGAGACGGGGGACACGATGTTTACCCAGGTTCGGGCCCTCTCTATGGAGGTAATACCCTACTTCCTGCTTGATTGATCTTGATGAATATGAGTGTTACAAGAGTTGATCTACCATGAGATCGTAATGGCTAAACCCTAGAAGTCTAGCCTATGAATATGGTAATGAGGATATGTGTTGTTCTTTCCAGACTATTCCCTTCGGTTTATATAGACACCGAAGGGATCTAGGGTTTACATGGAGTCGGTTACATAAGAAGGAATCTTCGGTCGCCAAGCTTGCCTTCCACGGCAAGTAGAGTACAATCCGGATACGGTGCGGTCTTCGGCCTTCATGTCTTCACAGCCCATCAGTCCGGCCCATGGATAACAGGGCGGACGCCCAAGGACTCCTTAGTCCAGGACTCCCTCAGTAGCCCCTGAACTTGGCTTCAATGACGAGGGGTCCGGCACGCAGATTTGTCTTCGGCATTGCAAGGCGGGTTCCCTCCTTCCGAACTCCAGAATAGTCTTCGAACGAAGTAAATATATCCGGACCTGTGTATATAATGGCAAAGAATATCATACCCCACGAGCCCCACTTGTTAATAACTGTTCACGACATCGTATCATGCCTGCCCGGTTACTATTTCCAACCGTCGGCTAGCGAGCCGCCCCACTTCTCGGGGCGCGGTTTTACTGGCACGTCCCATCAAGGCAGGGATCGTGCCCCTTTTTTACGGGATTTTCATTAATGCAGGCGTGGGTAACCCAACCATCCCCTGGGTACAACTCCTTGGTGATAGGTAAGTTTAGAGACCCTCGGGGAGATGCCCAATGTTCGGGGCCTTTATATAGAGACCCAGTCTCGTCTTCTCCACTTGCCCTTGCTCCTTCCTCAATCCCAGCCACCCCAAGTTCCAACCCTCGGGTTCCAATCACCACCAGCCCTAGTCCAGATCCAACCGTCAGGGCCGGTGGGTGGATTCTTCTGTCACAGAGGAGGATATTGCGAAGCCCTGCGTAGAGAGGTATCTGACCCTGGAAATCTTTCATCGGCTTCCAGCGCAAGGGCAAGTCATACCGGCCCCCAGATATGGCGAGAGGGTAGTATTTGTATCCCACTTCCTTCACGGGCTAGGGTTCGCGCTTAACCCCTTCGTCCGGGGGCTCATGTTTTACTATGGGCTAGATTTTCATGATCTGGCCCCGGACTCTGTTCTCCTCATCTCGACATTTATCGTCACATGTGAGGCCTTACTCCGGACTCCTCCGCACTTTGGTTTGTGGCTCAAGACCTTTGATGTGAGGCCCCAGGTGGCAGAGGAGGAGCAGGCAGAGTGCGGCAGCGTCGTAATAGGCAAGCTGGCTGGCGCGGTTTGGCCTGAAGGATCTTTCGCCAAATCTTCTGACATATGACAGCAGGGGTGGTTTTATATCAACGAGCCGCGGGGCCCCAAGTGGGCGGCTACACCTGCGTTCCAGCCCGGCCTTCCAATTCAGCTTGCTTCGTGGGTCAGTAATGGATTGGACTGGGGATCCGTCAATGAAGTGCAGACTCTGCAAAGTCGCATCCGAAGCCTTACTGAGAAGGGCATCAATCTTGTGAACGTCGTTCAAATAATGCTAGTCCGCCGGATCCTGCCATGTCAGCAGCGGCCTCTTCGTATGTGGGAGTTTAACCCAGAAGGGCGGTGGACTCTACATCACTTCTTCGGCACTACACATGAAGGAATGTGGAAATTATATTTCGGGGAATGAGAGCAATGGCCGGACACCACCGAAGACATTGGCCTTAACTGCAATAATCCAGACACTTTGGTAAGTACTTGATATCCGAGCGCCTTCCATTCAGGCATGTCTTAAGAAGATACTAAACAATTCGTCCCTGTACAGGGCTGGATAAAGAAAGCGGTGCTCATCTGGTGTCCGGCGCCTCTTCCCGAAGGCCCTGCGACCAACCTGCTGACGAGAATGCTGATCCTGACACCGTACCATGTGGCTGCATTTAGGGAAACCGAAATCCTTTTGCCCAAGGGCAAGAGTGCAGAGGGGGCCCTCCAGGGCAAGAAGAGGGTCGCCTCCGAAGATCAGGAGGGGAATCCTACCAAGATATGAAAAACACTGTCGTCGAGCGGCTTGGGCCGGGCGAGCGAGGCAGCCGTAGAGTTTGATAACGAGGACGAACCTCGAGGCAGACCGTAAGCGAGGTTGGGATACTTTAAAAGCACCTCATTCTTTTCCTATTAGTGAAGTAATCGTTCGATATATGTTCGTCCACGCAGGTTAACGCCTGGTGCTTCTCAATCGTCCTCCTCCTTGGGAGATCTTTTTCCAGAGATGATGGAGAGTGACACGCCTTCTCCGGCCACATTGCCCAATAGGAGAGATGATACCGAGGTACCGTCCCGACGGGCTTCTCCTGAACACCAAGTAGTACAGGAAGCGAAGAAGGTGTTACCCGAAGGCGGTGCCTCTATCACTCGGGGTTCCGGGATCAAGACCGGCGTCCCCGAACCATCCGATTTATAGCTGAAGACGATTCTGGAGGCAAGTAAGCGGGTTCCTTCACATGAATGTCATACTCCTGCGGCGGTTTCCGAAGACCCAGGAGCGCCGGACATGCTGACGGGCTTGCTACGACGAGCATCCATTTCAGAAGAGCACCGTACCTTGATGGCTACGGTGGTCAAAAGGGTTCTATCCGCGAAGAGTGGATTGGACGAGGCCTTCATGAGCCTTCTAAGAGGTTTTGAGGTTTGTGATGTAGCTTTGTCAATTGAATTTTATTGGCAGAATGCACCTGTTGTATATGCAGTAGCCCCTGAGACTCGGATTGTCTTCCGAAAGAGGCGATCAGAGGATCAAAGAGATATACTCAGGTATTAACCTTGGGTTAATTTGAAATACAGGCTGCTTCCCCTCCTGTAGCTGTCTGGAATACGGAAGTGGCCGAACTGCAGCGAAAGCTGGATATTACGGAGGATGATGTTGCATTGATCAACAGGCGTCTTGACGACTCGCAAGGTATGTACTTCGAGCATTCTTGACACCAGTGTGCTTGACACAGGAAAGAGCTTTATATGGAATGTGCATGAAATGCAGATGCTGCTGCCATGGTGGAGGTTCTTCGGGTGGAGCTAATCCGGGCCAAGGAGCGGGCCCGGTTTAGTGATGCTGCTGCTGAAGGAGCATTGATTGAACTGAAGGCCGAACAAGCTGCGTGATGCTAGGGTGAGGAGAAGGTATCCACGATGACACTCGCTTTGGAGAATGCTACTGGCCGCTGCGAATTTCTTGAGACGGAGAATAAGGCCTTAACGGCTGAACTGGACAAGGCCCGACAGGAGGCAAGAGAAGCGCGATCAGAGTCCAGAGCACTCCATGAGGAGGTTCGACAAGCGAAAGAGATACTGGCTGGAAAGCCTTTTCTGCTGCAGACTAAGTTCGGCGACCCGGACTATGCTCAGCTGAACCAAGTGTGGAGTTCTCCGGGTGAGTATTTGGACTTGCCGAAGAGTTCTTCCGATGAAGCGCGGTATTACCAAGCGCGAGCTGGATATGCAATGGAGAAGCTTTTTTGGTCACAGTTCGGTGCGTTGAAGCGCTCGCTGCTGCTCAATGAATAGATGTCCCAATGGGCCGAACTTCATAGGGTATCTGGCGCTGCCATGAAGGTTGTTATAATCCGGCTGTGTCCAACCGAGCCTGCGCCGAGTAGCTATTTCGGTTTGGTGCAGAAGCTTGTCAACGTGGTGCCGCGAATCGATGCTGCGAAGCGATCGGTGTGCATTGAAGGTGCACGGATGGCCCCTGCCTGAGTCAAGACATTCTGGGGAAAGATGAAGGCCATCGACGTCGCCACAAAGGGTCTGCCTGAAGGCAGGGGCCATCCGGAACTGGAGAGTTATCTTGAAGACATCCGGGATGCCGCCCGCTTGATATAGGGTCAATGCTCAAAAAACATAATGTTCGAGTGAGGTGTATGATGATTGTAAAAGACAACTTTATAGTTAATCTATTTATGTTTTGCTCGAAAAGCTTGAATTCCTCATGTGCGGTCATTTTAATATAATCTGAAAGTTTTCCAGTCGTCGGCTTCAGCCCCCTCGTAGGAAGTACGGGGGTGTTCGGAAAAGCATTTAATCACTCTTTATCCAACGTCTTGGTCCATGAAGGAGGTGATAATGCGGCGAAGCAGGAAATAGGACTATAAGACGTTAACACTTTCACTTAACCATAGGAGTTTTATGGTGGGGCTATGACATAGCCCCTGGTGTGTATGTGACATGTGGTGCCTTACATATATGATCTGAAAAAGATCCCTCGTATTACACGGAGAATCGCTAAAGATTCCAATAAGTCGTCAAGTGGTTGACCAGCTCTCGCCGCATCATGACAATCAGTTTTTGGCTTTCTTTACTGAGGTGCTCATCCGGTCTAGGCCAGGGCACAATCGCTGTAGTTCTCCCTTTACTACCCTAGCTGATAGAGCGGAATGTAGGGTAGCAAACACAGGAGCCGGGCAACCCAACTATTGACCCAAGACAATGATTCGGAGCTGATGCATATAAGGCCAAACTTGCGACACCGAAGTACGCTATAGAGCTGTTCGGATTTTTACTGGCAGCTCATTCGTTCCCATGCCGAGCCCCTGGCAGGGTATCCCGAGGTGTATCACAGAGCAGCCGTTGAGGCCATACTTTATTGTTGAAAGAGTATGAGAGATCGGTTCTGGTGAGGCTTACTAAGAACGGAGCGATGTGCCAGTGATAAATTTATGTATATATATGTATATAAAAAGAGAAACCACAGACCCGGCTATTCAACATGCTCGTTGTCGGGATCATAGGAAAAAGGGCATAATACAAGCTCGGAATAAAGAGTGCGGTCTACAAAAAGTAATTTTGGACCTCCTGTCGCACGTCTGCGTTGCCCATCCTCGGGGAGGGGGGATCCTTAATGGAAGTAGCCCCTTAGGTGAGTGTATGGATCCGAACTCCGATAGAGTCCGCTGTAGATGCTGTCCAGTTGGTCACCTGTTCTTTAAGGATGATACAGAAAAAATGAGAAAAAATATATAAAAACATCACTGGAATGCTTGTAGGGTTGTCCGTATTGTGCTTCCGCCGATGCCCATGGTATCTTGAGTGTGTAGTGATGTGTGACTGTTGTGTTCGGTTCGTCGTGGCCTGCCGTTGCCATCTTGGATTTCGGAAGTGCCCGGGCCGCTGGCATCGTTGCTTTTACGAGCAAGCCAGTTGTCTTCTCCCACGCAGAAGCGGTTCATTAGAGCGGTAAGGGCTGTCATGGATTTGGGTCCTTCTTGGCCGAGGTGACGCATGAGCCATTCATCCCGGACGCTGTGTTTGAAGGCCGTGGGGGCTTCTGCGTCCGGACAGTCGTCAATTTGGTTCTTTTTTTACTAAGAACCTGGTCCAGAGCTCCCTAGCTGACTCGCCGGGCTCCTGGACAATGTGACTTAAGTCATCAGCGCATAATGGCCGGACATATGTTCCCTAGAAGTTGACTCGAAAGGCGTCTTCCAAATCTTCCCAGTTGCCAATAGAATTTTCTACCAAACTGTTTATCCAGTACCGAGCTAGCCCTTTAAGTTTGAGGGCTAGGTATTTAATGGCATGGAGGTCGTCTCCGCGGGCCATGTGGATATGGAGGAGGTAATCCTCGATCCATACCGCGGGGTTTGTTGTCCCATCGTATGATTCAATGTTAATGTGTTTAAACTTGTCTGGAAATTCGTGTTCCATTACTTCGTCACTGAAGCAGAGGGGGTGTGTGGCTCCTCTATGTTGGGTCACACTATGAAGTACCTCCGACGGGCTCCGTTTACGGTGCTCGGACCAGGCATGGTCAGCTCTGTAGTGTCCGAATAGGCGAGTGTTCCCTGGAGCTGTTTTGTTATGACAGCCGGATGGGTTGGTATGGTGCTCTGCTTGGGCTGCTGCTTTATCTGGACTGAAATGTGGTCGGCCCGCCACATTGTTCGATGGTGGTATGGGCTCCATCGCCCTGCCATCGTATTGAGCGAGCCACCTACTCTTGGGGTGGCTTTTGTCTGGGCTGCTAAGGCCGTATTCTTTGGCGGCCAAGACCTCGGTCCATCTATCATTGAGCAAGTCTTGGCTTGCTTGAAGCTGCAACTGCTTCTTTCTTAAGCTCCTTGCAGTGGCTATAAGCCGGCGTTTAAAGCGCTCCTGCTCGAGAGGTACCTTTGGCACGATAAAATCCTCTTTGCCGAGGATCTCCTCTTCCTCGGAGAGGGGGAGATAATTGCTGTCCTCCGAGTCCCCACATGTGGCCTGTTCATCAAGGCTGTCTTGCCCACCTTCCTATTCCTCCTGCTCGGGTTCTACCTCAACAGGGTCTTTGTTGTCCGGAGTATCGTCTACTCTGGTGCTGGCAGTGTTTTTTCTTGGGCGATGAGGCCTAGAGCGCCGGTGTCCAGGCTGTGTACCAGATGGTTTCTCCTCGACCGGATCCATCTTCTCATCATCGAGAGCACCGTAAGGTGTGTCTATCATACACACGCCATACCAAGAAGTGCTTATCCCGTGTCTAGCGGGTAGTAAGCTCTAGCCTTGCCCCTCATCGTCGTCCACACCGTTGATGTCTTCGGAGCGGGGATCGAGCATGTTGGTTACATCTTCAATAGTGGCTATGAAGTGGGTGGCGGGTGGGGAGCAAAATTCTCCGTCGTTCGCCGTAAGTTCGAACCAAACATAGTTCGGAGACAGGTCCTCCGCTAGGGATAGGTTTTTTAGCGAGTTTAGTATGTCGCCCATGGGCGAGTGTTGGAAGACATCTGCGGCGCTGAACTTGAAGATCGATAACCGATCAAGTTCGGTGTACACGGGCTCGTAGGGTTCGGAGCTTGACATCGGAGGCGAGTCCGGGGTTCCATTGATGCAGATACCGTACGAAGTGGAATCTGCGTGTGGCTCCAGTGCCGTGGAATCGGTAGTCCCCATGATGGGGTTGAACTTCCCATCTGCGGACGACTTGAACTGCTCCGGATTTGAGACCGGAGCTACTACGGGAGCTATCTCCTAGATGCATCCTGATGAAAGGTTTAAGCCATGTTCATCAGGGCGATGGGGAGCGGTTGCCGCGGTCTCGAATCCGTCGAAGATCAAGTCTCCACGGACATCCGCAATGTAATTCAAGCTCCCGAATCTGACCTGATGGCCAGGGGCGTAGCTGTCGATCTGCTCCAGATGGCTAAGCGAGTTGGCCCACAGTACAAAGCCGCCGAATATGAAGATCTGTCCGGGGAGGAAGGTTCCTCTTTGGACATCGTCGTTATTGACGATTAAAGGGGCCATCAAACCTTTTGTTGACGGCATAGTGGAACTCTCAATGAAAGCACCAATGTCGGTGTCAAAACCGGCAGATCTCGGGTAGGGGGTCCCGAACTAAGCGTCTAGGATCGATGATAATAGGAGATGGGGGACATGATGTTTACCCAGGTTTGGGCCCTCTCTATGGAGGTAATACCATACTTCCTGCTTGATTGATCTTGATGAATATGAGTGTTACAAGAGTTGATCTACCACGAGATCGTAATGGCTAAACCCTAGAAGTCTAGCCTATGAATATGGTAATGAGTATATGTGTTGTTCTTTCCGGACTATTCCCTTCAGTTTACATAGACACCGAGGGGATCTAGGGTTTACATGGAGTCGGTTACATAAGAAGGAATCTTCAGTCGCCAAGCTTGCCTTCCACACCAAGTAGAGTCTAATCCGGACACGGTGCGGTCTTCGGCCTTCATGTCTTCACAGCCCATCAGTCCGGCCCATGGATAACAGGCCGGACGCCCGAGGACCCCTTAGTCCAGGACTCCCTCACCTACTAGGAAGGGGGAAGGGGGAAGGAAAGAGAGGGAGAGGGAGAGGGAAAGAGGGGTCGCGCCCCTCCCCCAGTCCAATTCGGACTCCTCATGGGAGGGGGCGCGCCATCTCCTGGGCTGCAGCCCTCTCTCTCCCCTCAGGCCCACTAAGGCCCAATACTTCCCCCGAGGGTTCCGATAACCCCTCTAGCACTCTGGTTTTCTCCGAAACCATCCGGAACACTTCCGGTGTCCGAATACAGCGGTCCAATATATCAATCTTTACGTATCGACCATTTTGAGACTCCTCGTCATGTCCATGATCACATCCGGGACTCCGAAGGTCGTGGTGTTCTCACGGGGGGTGTAGGATGACATATGCCACAAGGTGGCTTCATGTGAGGGCAAGACTGCTGCTGATAGGCCCGGGAGCGGGTATGCGAATAGCACACGGTAGTTTACCCAGGTTCGGGGCTCTCCGGAGAGATAATACCCATACTCCTGCATGTTTGGATATATATCTGGGTTGGCAGTACAAAGTGCTCCTGGAGCTGTATCTGGAGTCAGTGCCATAGGCATCTGACTTGGTATATATGCATATGAGCTAGTGGCTGCATGTGCCTGAGCATGCATGCGTGAGTGGCCTTGTGGCCGACCAAGTGCATGCGGAATGCTATGTGTGTGGTGGATGGATGGATGGGTGCCTTATATATATGTGAGCTAGCTTACTACCTAAGCTAGGTAGTGGCGTGGGGGGAAAGTGGGCATGGGACACCATGCCCATGAGAGATGTGTATGTGACATGCATGCCTCCTTGTCCTTGGTGCACTTTATAAAATAGTGCCCATGGACAGATACACTGTAGATGACGTTGCGGTATGACCGTCTTGTCGGTGTCTTGTCGGTGTCGGCGGTTGACTTCGGGCAGCAGTCGGCAGCCGGCTGGTTGACGCAGTCGGCAGCCGATTGGTTGACGCAGTCGGCAGCCGGCAGCCGGTTGGGCAGAGCAGTCGGACGGGGAGCTGGCAGGAGCGGCCGGGCGGTTGGACTGAGGGGCTTTGCTAGCCCCGATGTCTTGATTTATTGTCTCGCCCTCTTCGGGGTATCCATGTCCAATTACTTCGACAATAGCCCCCAAGCCTCCGGGCAACTTGGCAAAGTTGGGCGGAGGTTTTTTGGTAAGTGTTCATGGAAATGATCATGAAAAAGACAAAGTTAGTCCACACATATATATCAAATGTTTGCTTTTAGCATTGCAAGTTTTATGCGGAGGGTGCCGACTCGGTTTCGTCCGAGCCCCCTTAATCCTTTTCGTGTTCCCTCCGCTTTTTGGCTTGTGCACTTGCTTGCCGGACAGCCGCTCTGCGGTCTGTGGCTGAGAGTGGGCCGCGAAGTGGAGTGTGCAGTACTCAGAGTCTGGGAGCAAATTCAACCGAGTAGATACTTGTAAAGGAAATGGCCGGATTGCCCGATCCATTTTTCTTCCCGGACGTTTTTCGCGTGGGTGGCGTCCAGCGTTCACTCTTGCTAGTCGGATAGCCGCTCTGCGGTCTGTGACTAAGAGTGGGCCTTTGGTACCGCGCACGGTACTAAGCCGTCTACGGGAACTAACGTCTCAGGCCAAGCGGCTAGCCCCCGGCCCAACTCTGGCTGGCGTCGGGGCGAACACTGATGCTACTGTAATAAAATGCGGAGATAGCCCCCGAGCATCGC
This sequence comes from Triticum dicoccoides, assembly GCF_002162155.2. Classification (NCBI taxonomy): domain Eukaryota; kingdom Viridiplantae; phylum Streptophyta; class Magnoliopsida; order Poales; family Poaceae; genus Triticum; species Triticum dicoccoides. Next base: position 185,524,265 of record NC_041392.1, on the reverse strand, counting down.
TCGGGGTTATCCATGCTCTTGCGGTGCAAAAATATGCGGGTGAGGAGCTCACATTGATTTTCGTGTAGCCGAGGCGGAGTACGCCGAAGACAGCCGGCGCGGCTCAACGGTTGCTGAGCGCGCCGGCGCACCCGCTGGGTGTAGTCTTCGAGCCTCCGGGTGCTCGAAGGGGGTCCCGGTCGGTCAAGCTCGACTGGCCAGGCGGCAAGGCGTCTTGTAGCACCTTTTTTCTTCTTGTTCTCTTCTGCCGGCTGCTGGAAGCCGGGCAAAACTCTTCTCTTGTCTGCAATCTTCGCGGGGGCGCGTCAGCGCACCCGCTGGGTGTAGCCCCCTGAGATCGGGGCCAACTGCTGAGCAGTCGGTCCGGATCTCCCGGCAACTACTTTGTCTTCTCCTTTTTCCATCTTCAGCCGTCGGGCGGGCGGACTCCGACACAACAGTCGGGCTCTTTGCAGCCGATCAGGCAGCCAGCAGTCGGACACACATTTCTTTTTTTCCTCTTATTTCTCTTGTACGACTGCATGTCGGACGCCACCGCCCGACCAATTTCTTTTTTTTCTTATTTCTCTCGTCCCAGCCGACTCCACGCGAGCAGCCGGATCCCACTTCCTTCTTCTTCTTCTTCTTCTTCTTCTTCTTCTTCTTCTTCTTCTTCTTCTTCTTCTTCTTCTTCTTCTTCTTCTTCTTCTTCTTCTTCTTCTTCTTCTTCTTCTTTTCTCTTTTTTTTCTTTCTCCGCCTCCGCAGCCGGCAATATAGTGCACAGACGCAACTGGCGGGAGTCGGGCATGGCGCGCAGTGGACCTACGCCCCGCGGAGGGAGGCGGAACCAGCCAGGCAAGGCGGCGAGCGGGGCCAGCACGCGGGAGCCGGCGCAGGCGGGCAGAAGCCAGCGCGAAGCCAGTAGGCGGCTGGGTTGCACAGCCCATAGGCCGGGCTCGGAGTCGGCACGGAGCCAGCAGGTGGCCAGGCCGCACAGCCGGCAGGCCGGGTTCGGAGTCGGCGCGGGGCGCACTCGGGAGGCTGAGCAAAGCCGACACGGGGAAGGAGCCAGAGCCTGGTGCGTCGAGGAGGTGGAGCGGGGGCTAGAGCCGAAAGGGGCTATCGTGGAAGCCAGCCAGGGCGCGCGGGGGCCGGCCATCTTGGGGCGGGAAACCGGCGCGGGGCTGCCGCGAAGCCGGCAGCAGGAGCGGGCGCGGAGCCGGGTTGCGGGAAGCCGGAGCCGGCGCAGGGGACCCGGCTCGGAGCACCCGGCGGGGAGGAGCCGACGCGGAGATGTCGGAAGCGGCTCCAGCGACGGGAGGCTGAGCTCGGGGCATGGGAGTCGGCGTGCGTAGCAGAGCGAGGCAGATGCGCTAGCGGGGGAACGCGAGCAGAGGTGGAGGCGATACAGCAGCAGCCGGGTGCGCGGAGGCCAGCAGCGGATGCGGCTGGGAGCCAGCCAGCCGGCACCGGATGCGACCAGGGTGAAGCTGGCGGAGCCAGGCAATGCGGGAGGGGGCCGGACCCGACGCGGGCGGGCGGCCCGGCGCGGATCGTGCGGACGGGCACGCCGGGCCGAGCAGGGCAGAGCGGTGCGAAGGCCAGGTGCGGAGGCGCTCGACGCCGGGAGGTGCAAGGCCGCAGAGGCGGAGCCAGAGGCGGCCGTGTCGCGAAAGGCGGCCTGGCCGGGATGCGGCCGCAGCAGGGCTGGGCGACAGGCCGAAGCCAGCAGGCGCCACAACGTCGGCGACCGGGCGGAGAAGCGAGGCGGGCGCGCGACTGGAGGCGGAGCGGTGACCCGCAGCAGCGCGCGCACGCACGGGTTGAGCAGCGGCCCGCAGCAGCACGGGCGCGCGGGGCGGAGCCAGCGCGGGTTGGGGCGGATGCCACGCAAAGCAGGAGGTGCTCGGCAGGAACACAGTGCCGCGGGGGCGACGGGCGTGGCGATGGAGGCGCATGCAAGCGAAGGCCGGCGAGATGCGGAGGCGCGCGGCCGAAGCAAGCTTCTGAATTGCTGGAGATTGGGCAGTGCCTGTTTCGCACTCGAACAATGTACAGAGTACTGTTCGATTATTATCTGGGGAATATCTAGCTTGTGCATGGCTATGGTATGGCTAATGGTTTGACCATTGTTGACTTGCATCTAACTAGGTTGCAAAGATGGTATGTGAAGAAGCGAAAACACGTTCCGGCCGGGGCAAGGCACAACACGGAGGGAAGCAGGCGCGAGCGGCGCATGGATGGACACGGCCGACCGAAACGAGGCCCTGCGCGCGGCGTGCACACGGATGGGCGGCCGGCGTCGCAACAGTGGTGAGGACGAAGGCGGCGAGGCCGGCGACGAGGACGCGCCGTCCCGCGCGGCCGCTCCTGGGACGGGTCGAAGTCGAGCCCCCGAGCGCTACCGGAGAGACGGCGGCGTCGCGGTGAAGATGATGATGATGGTCCCGCCCGGACTGCGAAACTAGCAGCAGCGCGGTAGCATAGTACCGCCCCATGGTGGGAGCCAAATGTCGTGGTGTTCTCACGGGGGGTGTAGGACGACATATGCCACAAGGTGGCTTCGTGTGAGGGCAATACTGCTGCTGATAGGCCCGGGAGCGGGTATGCGAATAGCACGTGGTAGTTTACCCAGGTTCGGGGCTCTCCGGAGAGATAATACCCCTACTCCTGCATGTCTGGATATATATCTGGGTTGTACATCGGACAGTACAAAGTGCTCCTGGAGCTGTATCTGGAGTCAGTGCCATAGGCATCTGACTTGGTATATATGCATATGAGCTAGTGGTTGCATGTGCCTGAGCATGCATGCGTGAGTGGCCTTGTGGCCGGCCAAGTGCATGCGGCATGCTATGTGTGTGGTGGATGGATGGATGGGTGCCTTATATATAGGTGAGCTAGCTTACTACCTAAGCTAGGTAGTGGCGTGGGGGGCAAGTGGGCATGGGACACCATGCCCATGAGAGATGTGTATGTGACGTGCATGCCTCCTTGTCCCTGGTGCACTTTATAAAAAGTGCCCAGGGACAGATACACTGTAGATGACGTTGCGGTATGGCCGTCTTGTCGGTGTCTTGTCGGTGTCGGCGGTTGACTTCGGGCAGCAGTCGGCAGCCGGCTGGATGGCGCAGTCGGCAGCCGGCTGGTTGACGCAGTCGCCAGCTAATTGGTTGACGCAGTCGGCAGCTGGCAGCCGGTCGGGCAGAGCAGTCGGACGGGGAGCTGGCAGGAGCGGCCGGGCGGTCGGACTGAGGGGCTTTGCTAGCCCCGATGTCTTGATTTATTGTCTCGCCGTCTTCGGGGTATCTGTGTCCAATTACTCTGACACCGAACTACCTTCGGTACATCAAAACACATAAACTCATAATACCGATCGTCACCGAACTTTAAGCGTGCGGACCCTACGGGTTCGAGAACTATCTAGACATGACCGATACTCGTCTCCGGTAAATAACCAATAGCGGAACCTTGATGCTCATATTGGTTCCTACATATTCTACGAAGATCTTTATCGGTTAAACCGCATAACAACATACGTTGTTCCCTTTGTCATCGGTATGTTACTTGCCCGAGATTCGATCGTCGGTATCCTCATAGCTAGTTCAATCTTGTTACCGGCAAGTCTCTTTACTCGTTCCGTAATATAGCCGTCCAATATAGCCGTCCAATATATCAATCCTTATGTGTCGACCATTTCGAGACTCCTCGTCATGTCCGTCATCACATCTGGGACTCCCAACTACCTTCGGTACATCAAAACACATAAACTCATAATACCGATCATCATCGAACATTAAGCGTGCGGACCCTACAGGTTCGAGAACTATGTAGACATGACCGGGACTCGTCTCCGGTCAATAGCCAATAGCGTAACCTGGATGCTCATATTGGTTCCTACATATTCTATGAAGATCTTTATCGGTCAAACCGCATAACAACATACGTTGTTCCCTTTGTCATCGGTATGTTACTTGCCCGAAATTCGATCGTCGGTATCCTCATACCTAGTTCAATCTCGTTACCGGCAAGTCTCCTTACTCGTTCCGTAATACATCATCCCGCAACTAACTCATTAGTCACAATGCTTGCAAGGCTTATAGTGATGTGTATTACCGAGAGGGCCCAGAGATACCTCTCCGACAATCGGAGTGACAAATCCTAATCTCGATCTATGCCAACTCAACAAGTACCATCAGACACACTTGTAGAGCACCTTTATAATCACCTAGTTACGCTGTGATGTTTGGTAGCACACAAAGTGTTCCTCCAGTACTCGGGAATTGCATAATCTCATAGTCATAGGAACATGTATAAGTCATGAAGAAAGCAATAACAACAAACTAAATGATCATCGTGCTAAGCTAACAGAATGGGTCAAGTCAATCACATCATTCACTAATGATGTGATCCCGTTAATCAAATGACAACTCATGTCTATGGTTAGGAAACATAACCATCATTGATTCAACGAGCTAGTCAAGTAGAGGCAAACTAGTGACACTCTGTTTGTCTATGTATTCACACATGTACTAAGTTTTCGGTTAGTACAATTCTAGCATGAATAATAAACATTTATCATGATATAAGTAATTATAAATAACAACTTTATTATTGCCTCTAGGGCATATTTACTTCAATAGGCATGTCGTACATCTTCCAAGGCATAGGCTCACCATCATAGAAGGATAATCGAGTCTCCGGGATCCTCAAATCTGCAACCAAACTCATCCTTTTGAATCTATAATCATACTCACAGTTTTGGTTTTGCAGGTCATAGATCTGGGCTTGGAGGTGCTCGATTTTCTCGTGAAGCTTGAAGATGGTCTCCCCAATGTTCTTGGCATCCAACTTTTGGTTGTTGGTGAACTCCGCGATCATCATGTGGTTGGCGTTGAGTCCATGTTCCACCATCCCCTGGCACTTGAAAACTTGTTGCTCGATTGCTTCGAGTCTTGTCTCCTTGCCCTCGGCCCTCCTTGGTCCCTCTACATCGCGGATGTGCAGCACCCCCTCACGCATCTCAATGGTTTGAGGGTGTTGCAGCACCTCCGTGAGGTAGGGGTTGATGACCTTCTCGAAAAGCTTGTCCTTGGGGGCGCTTGAAAACGTCATGGTGATCTAGATCTGTCAGAAAAACAGCTCGAAACAAAAGCTGAGGATTCTGTCATGGTACCTTTGGGAGATTATATAATGAATTTCTGGCGACCAAAAGAAGTATCGTGCAAGAAAACGGAGGCCGGAGGGCACACGAGGTGCCCATGAGGCAGGGGGCGCGCCTAGGGGGTAGGGCGCGCCCTCCACCCTCGTGGATGCCTCGTGTCCTTTCCGGACTACTTCTTATTTTCCTATTTTCTTAAGTATTCCAAAACGGAGAAAAATTGCTGTTAGAACTGTTTTGGAGTCGGTTTACTTACCGTACCACATACCTATTCCTTTTCGGAGTCTGAAATGTTCTGGAAAGTGTCCCTTATGTACTCCTCCGGGGTTATGGTGTCAATAACATTGGTTTCAACATTGATGGGATACGTGAGATATAATGTTTGATTCTTTGACCGTTCACCAACTTCGGATTTGTGCCTTCGAAGTTGTTGATTTTTATGGCAACAGAACGATAGACCTCCTCGATAACGTAAGGACCTTCCCATTTAGAGAGGAGTTTTCCTGCAAAAAATCTTAAACGAGAGTTGTGTAATAGAACATAATCACCTACATTAAACTCACGCTTTTGTATCCTTTTGTCATGCCATCTTTTAACTGTTTCTTTAAACAGTTTGGCATTCTCATAGGCCTAGGTTCTCCACTCATCAAGTGAGCTAATGTCAAATAGTCTCTTCTCACCGGCAAGTTTGAAATCATAATTAAGCTCTTTAATGTCCCAATATGCCTTATGTTCTAGTTCGAGAGGTCATGCTTTTCCATAAACCAATTTATATGGGGACATACCCATAGGATTTTTATATGCAGTTATATAGGCCCATAATGCATCATCAAGTTTCTTGGACCAATTCTTTCTATATCTATTAACAGTCTCTTGCAAAATTAATTTAATCTCTCTATTACTCAGTTCTGCATGACCACTAGACTGTGGGTGGTATGGAGATGCAATTCTATGATTAACATCATACTTAGCAAGCATTTTATGAAAAGAACCATGAATAAAATGTGAACCACCATCAGTCATTAAGTATCTAGGGACTTTAAACCTTAGAAAAATAACTTCTTTAAGCATCTTAATAGAGGTGTTATGATTAGCATTACTAGTTGGAATAGCTTCTACCCACTTAGTAACATAATCAACAGCAACTAAAATATGTGTATACCCATTAGAGGAAAGAAACGGTCCCATATAATCAAAGCCCCAAACATCAAATGGTTCAATAACAAGTGAATAGTTCATAGGCATTTCTTGACGTCTACTAATATTACCAATTCTTTGACATTCATCACAAGACAAGACAAACTTACGAGCATCTTTGAAAAGAGTAGGCCAATAAAAACCAGATTGCAATACCTTATGTGCAGTTCTATCTCCAGCGTGGTGTCCTCCATAAGCCTCGGAGTGACACTTGCGTAGGATCTGTTCCTGTTCATGCTCAGGTACAAAACGCCTAATAACACCATCTACTCCTTTATAAGGTGTGGGTCATCCCAGAAGTAATGTCTTAAATCATAGAAAAACTTTTTCTTTTGCTCGTATGTGAAACTAGGTGGTATAAATTTCGCAACAATGTAATTAGCATAATCAGCATACCATGGAGCAATATGAGAAGCATTTATGACAGCTAATTGTTCATCAGGAATGCTATCATCAATAGGTAGTGGGTCATCAAGAACATTTTCTAACCTAGATAAGTTGTCTGCAACGGGGTTCTCAGCTCCCTTTCTATCAGTAATATGCAAATCAAATTCTTGTAGCAAGAGAACCCATCAAATAAGTCTAGGTTTAGCATCTTTCTTTTCCATAAGATATTTAATAGCAGCATGATCAGTGTGAACAATTACTTTAGAATCAACAATATAAGGTCTGAACTTATCACAAGCAAATACAACTGCTAAAAATTCTTTTTCAGCAGTAGCATAATTTCTCTGGGCACTGTCTAGAGTTTTACTGGCATATTGGATAACATTTAATTTCTTATCAACTCTTTGTCCTAGAACAACACCTACAACATAATCACTAGCATCACACATAATTTCAAAGGGTAAATTCCAATCAGGTGGCTGAACAATAGGTGCAGAAATCAAGGCTTGCTTAAGTATTTCAAATGCTTCTGCACAATCATCACCAAAGGCAAAATGAACATCTTTTTGTAAGAGATTAGTGAGAGGCCTAGAAATTTTTGAGAAGTCTTTAATGGACATCCTATAAAAACCGGCATGACCAAGGAAACTTATTATACCTTTAATGTCCTTAGGACACGGCATCTTTTCAATAGCATGAACTTTAGCTTTATCAACTTCAATACCTCTTTCAGAAATTTTATGCCCCAAGACATTACCTTCATTAACCATAAAGTGGCACTTCTCCCAATTCAAGACAATATTAGTTTCTTCACATCTCCGCAAAACTCGATCAAGGTTGCTTAAGCAATCATCAAAAGAAGTTCCATACACGGAGAAATCATCCATGAAAACATCAACAATCTTTTCACAAAAGTTAGAGAATATAGCAGTCATACATCTTTCAAAGGTAGCAGGTGCATTACATAAACCAAAAGGCATACATCTATAAGCAAAGGTACCGAAAGGGCCAGTAAAAGTGGTCTTTTCCTGGTCCTCTTTTGACACAGGTATTTGAGAGAAACCAGAATAACCGTCTAGCAAGCAAAAATGTGTATGTTTGGATAATCTTTCTAGCATTTGATCAATAAAAGGTAAAGGGTAATGATCCTTTCTAGTAGAACTCCACATCCATGTCCCAGGTTGAGGTAATGGGACTTCATCTTCATCTGAGCTCGTCTCCTCCTTTCCCCTAGGCTCATAGTCTTCTTCTTCCTCCGTGGTCCAATCACAATGCTCCAAGTCCTCGTAGACCTTAGGGTCTGCAAGGTAATCAGCCACATAGCTTACTCCCTCCGAATCCTGGAACGACATATTGCTCTAATCTGCGGTAGAAACAACTCAAAACAAAAACATAGGATTGTGCCGTGGTACGATGGTCAAAACCTTCGGGAGATTATATAATGAATTTTTGCTGACCAAATAACCGGTTTAGCGTCTTTCTCCAATTTTATTTTGTGCTGGCATAGAGTGGGACTAATGCCCTTAAGATCATCAAGAGTATATCCAATAGCAGCATGGTACTTCTTCAGAGTTTTCAATAATTTCTCTTCTTCCTGCTCTGAAAGGTTAGCACTAATAATAACAGGATATATCTTCTTTTCATCAAGATAAGCATATTTAAGAGCATCAGGTAATGGATTAAGCTCAAACACGGGTTCACCCTTGGGTGGAGGAGGATCCCCTAGAATTTCAACATGCAAGTTGTGTTTCAAAATAGGTCCTTGTTTAAAGAATACTTCATCTATTTCCCTTCTTTCATTCATAAACATATCATTTTCATGGTCTAGCAAATATTGTTCTAAAGGATCATTAGGAGGCACGACAATAGAAGCAAGACCAATAATTTCATCTTTACTAGGCAATTCTTCATCATGGGGTTGTCTATGAAATTTAGCTAAATTAAAATCATGAGACATATCCCCTAAACCAACAGTAACAATGTCCTTATCGTAGTCTATCTTAGCATTAACAGTATTCAAGAAGGGTCTACCAAATATAATGGGACAAAAGTCATCTTGTGGGGAAGCAAGAACAAGCAAATCAATAGGATATTTAATTTTCCCACACAAGACTTCAACATCTATAACAATCCCAACTGGTGAAATAGTATCTCTATTGGCAAGCTTAATAGTAACATCAATATCTTCTATCTCAGCAGGTGCAATATCTTGAATAATTTATTTATATAAAGTATAAGGTATTGCACTGACACTAGAACCCATATCACATAAGCCATGATAACAGTGATCTCCTATTTAATAGAAACAATAGGCATGCCAACAACAGGTCTATGTTTATTTTTAGTATCTGGTCTAGCAATTCTAGCAGCCTCATCAGAGAAGTAAATAACATGCCCATCAATATTATCGACCAAGAGATCCTTAACCATAGCAATACTAGCTTCAACTTTAATTTGCTCAGAGGGTGTAGGTGTTCTAGCATTACTCTTACGAACCACGGTTGAAGCTTTAGCATGATCCTTTATTCTAACAGGGAAAGGTGGTTTCTCAATATAAGCGGTAGGAACAATAGGATCAACATTATAAGTGATAGTCTTTTCTTCAACTTTAATAGGTTCAACTACTTTTACTTCAATGGGAGGATGATATTTAAACCACTTCTCCTTAGGGAGATCAACATGAGTAGCAAATGATTCACAGTAAGAAGCTACTATCTCAGAGCCAAGTCCATATTTAGTGCTAAATTCATGAAAAGCATCAGTATCCATAAAAGATTTAACACAATCAAACTTAGGTGTTATACCTAACTCGTTACCTTCGTCGAGTTCCCAATCTTCAGAGTTGCGTTTAATTCTTTCCAATAAATCCCATCTGAATTCAATAGTCTTCATCATAAAAGAACCAATACAAGAAGTATCAAGCACAGAGCTCTTATTGAGAGAAAGCCGAGCATAATTTTTTTGAATAATAATTTCTATTGAGAGCTCATGATTGGGGCATGAATATAACATTAACTTAAGCCTCCCCAAGCTTGAGAGATACTTTCTACTTCATGAGGCCAAAATATACATTGCAAGAAGGCCCAACCCTTTTTGTAGCAAATGACACCGCAAGATTGAACCCAAAGCTAAGCACTTCTCCCATTGCAAGAAAGGTCAATCTAGTAGGCCAAACCAAATTGATAATTCGAAGAGACTTGCAAAGATAACCAATCATACATAAAAGAATTCAGAGAAGATTCAAATATTGTTCATAGATAAACTTGATCATAAACCCACAATTCATCGGTCTCAACAAACACACCGCAAAAGAAGATTACATCGAATAGATCTCCACAAGAGAGGGGGAGAACTTTGTATTGAGATCCAAAAAGAGAGAAGAAGCCATCTAGCTAATAACTATGGACACGAAGGTCTAAAGTAAACTACTCACACTTCATCGGAGAGGCTATGGTGTTGATGTAGAAGCCCTCCGTGATCGATGCCCCCTCCGGCGGAGCTCTGGAAAAGGCCCCAAGATGGGATCTCGTGGATACAGAAAGTTACGGCAGTGGAATTAGGGTTTTGGCTCCGTATCTGGTAGTTTGGGGGTACGTAGGTATATATAGGAGGAAGGAGTACGTCGATGGAGCAACGTGGGCCCCACGAGGGTGGAGGGCACGCCTGGGGGGGGGGGGGTAGGCGCGCCCCCTACCTCGTGCCTTCCTGGTTGATGTCTTGACGTAGGGTCCAAGTCCTCTGGATCACGTTCGTTCCGAAAATCACGTTCCCGAAGGTTTCATTCCGTTTGGACTCCTTTTGATATTCTTTTTCTGTGAAACTCTGAAATAGGCAAAAAAACAACAATTTTGGGCTGGGCCTCCGGTTAATTGGTTAGCCCATTAATAGGTTAGCCCGGTAAACAAGGTGCAGCAAGGTGGCCCAACCCTTTTTGTAGCAAAGGACAAGCCTGGACAAACTCTTATATAAAGGAAAGCGCTCCCGAGGACACATGGGAATTATCGTCAAGCTAGTTTTCATCATGCTCATATGATTCACGTTCGTTACTTTGATAATTTGATATGTGGGTGGACCAGTGCTTGGGTACTGCCTTTCCTTGGACAAGCATCCCACTTATGATTAACCCCCCTCGCAAGCATCCGCAACTACAAAAGAAGAATTAAGGTAAACCTAACCATAGCATGAAACGTATGGATCCAAACCAGCCCCTTAGAAAGCAACACATAAACTAGGGTTTAAGCTTCTGTCACTCTAGCAACCCATCATCTACTTATTACTTCCCAATGCCTTCCCCTAGCCCCAAACAATGGCGAAGTGTCATGTAGTCAACGTTCACATAACACCACTAGAGGGAAGACAACATACATCTCATCAAAATATTGAACGAATACCAAATTCACATGACTACTTATAACAAGACTTATACCATGTCCTCAGGAACAAACGTAACTGTTGGGGATATGACTATAAGATATAACCCACGCAGGAGGGGCCGGGTCAACGATATTGGCGGTTCATCTATATGAAGCCCAAGAATATACAAGATGGCGGTTCACAGTTAGGCTTGTAAGAGGACCAAGCCCAGAGGCGGCTTAAGGCCCATAAGTATAATCCGCCATGTACGTATAGACCTGTAATACAAGGCATGTAAGATGCGTCACCGAGCCGGACACGTTATATGAGCCGGCCAGGACTCTGTAGGAGCAGGGCGTCAACCCGTGTATATAAGGGGACGACCTGGTAGCGGCTTAGGGCAGGAAACATCAAATCTAGAGCTAGGCAAAGCGTGTTTGCTCCCTGGTAATCGAAACCCTAGCAATACCACCTCAACTGGAATAGGCCTTTACCTTCACCGCAAGGGGCCGAACCAGTATAAACTCTACGTGTCCATTGTCCCATTTAACCCCTTTAAGCTAACCTCGTTGCAATGCCTCCACAACTAAGTCCTTCCATGAGGACATCTGCCATGAAACTTCCACGACAGTTGGTGCCCACCGTGGGGCCAGTGCACGGTGGTTTCGAGTTCTTAAAGGGCAGCTTCGAAGGGCTCAAGGGATACGCTGTGGGATAGATGACCAAGAGTCGTCGCGGCAAGCTCTACATCGACGATGTAGGCTGGGGCCCCGAGGCTGGCTCAATTGAGTACTGGTACCGGGTCCCCTTCGGCGGAGTCCACGTCTTCATCGGCAAGATCGGCGAGCCGGGCCCTGAGCCGGACATGTGCACCGACATCATCGAGACGGCTCAGCGTGTATGACCCGCCCCGGCTCAGCCAGCCGTAAGGCACGTCTTTGTTGGGTTCACCCATGGGGCTAAGTTGGAAGGCTCTGTCTCTGGCGGTGAGACAGAGATCTGCTCTGATGATGAGTCCACGGGCGAGACCAATTCAATGTATCAGCTACAAGATGGAAGGCTTGGGGGCTGTTCCGACGGAGACAATATTTCGGACCCCCGTGAGCCGACCAACAGGGTGGCGATCTTCATGGCTGGCATGCAGCCGGTTCATGGCTCGACAGCTGCCACGGCTATAACTTCTGGTGCAGCTGCGGTGATGCTACCTCTTGAGCACTACACTGGTTTTCCCTTGAAGAGGAAAGGGTGATGCAGCAAAGTAGCATAAGTATTTCCCTTAGTTTTTGAGAACCAAGGTATCAATCCAGTAGGAGGCCATGCACGAGTCCCTCGTACCTACACAAACAAATAAACTCCTCGCAACCAACGCAATAAAGGGGTTGTCAATCCCTTCACGGTCACCTACGAGAGTGATATATGATAGATATGATAAGATCATATTTTTGGTATTTGTATGATAAAGATGCAAAGTAAAGAAAGCAAAATAAACGGAAAAGGAAATAGCTTGTTGTTGGAAGATTAATATGTTGGAAAATAGACCAGGGGCCATAGGTTTCACTAGTGGCTTCTCTCGAGAGCATAAGTATTATGGTGGGTGAACAAATTACTGTTGAGCAATTGACAGAATTGAGCATAGTTATGAGAATATCTAGGTATGATCATGTATATAGGCATCATGCCCGAGACAAGTAGACCAACTCCTGCCTGCATCTACTACTATTACTCCACACATCGACCGCTATCCAACATGCATCTAGAGTATTAAGTTCAAAGAACAGAGTAACACTTTAAGCAAGATGACATGATGTAGAGGGATAAACTCATGCAATATGAAATAAATCCCATCTTGTTATCCTCGATGGCAACAATACAATACATGCCTTGCTTCCCCTACTATCACTGGGAAAGGACACCGTAGGATTGAACCCAAAGCTAAGCACTTCTCCCATTGCAAGAAAGATCAATCTAGTAGGCCAAACCAAACTGATAATTCGAAGAGACTTGCAAAGATAACCAATCATACATAAAAGAATTCAGAGAAGATTCAAATATTGTTCATAGATAAACTTGATCATAAACCCACAATTCATCGGTCTCAACAAACACACCGCAAAAGAAGATTACATCGAATAGATCTCCACAAGAGAGGGGGAGAACTTTGTATTGAGATCCAAAAAGAGAGAAGAAGCCATCTAGCTAATAACTATGGACCGGAAGGTCTAAAGTAAACTACTCACACTTCATCGGAGAGGCTATGGTGTTGATGTAGAAGCCCTCCATGATCGATGCCCCCTCCGGCGGAGCTCCGAAAAAGGCCCCAAGATGGGATCTCGTGGATACAGAAAGTTACGGCGGTGGAATTAGGGTTTTGGCTCCGTATCTGGTAGTTTGGGGGTACGTAGGTATATATAGGAGGAAGGAGTACGTTGGTGGAGCAACGTGGGCCCCACGAGGGTGGAGGGCATGCCTGGGGGGTAGGCGCGCCCCCTACCTCGTGCCTTCCTGGTTGATGTCTTGACGTAGGGTCCAAGTCCTCTAGATCACGTTCGTTCCGAAAATCACGTTCCCGAAGGTTTCATTCCTTTTGGACTCCTTTTGATATTCTTTTTCTGTGAAACTCTGAAATAGGCAAAAAAACAACAATTCTGGGCTGGGCCTCCGGTTAATAGGTTAGCCCCAAAAATAATATAAAAGTGTATAATAAAGCCCAATAATGTCCAAAACAGGATATAATATAGCATGGAACAATAAAAAATTATAGATACGTTGGAGACATATCAAGCATCCCCAAGCTTACTTCCTGCTCGTCCTCGAGTAGGTAAATGATAAAAACAGAATTTTTGATGTGGAATGCTACTTGGCATAATTTCAATGTAATTCTCTTAATTGTGGTATGAATATTCAGATCCGAAAGATTCAAGACAAAAGTTCAATAATGACATAGAAATAATAATACTTCAAGCATACTAACCAAGCAATTATGTCTCTTCAAAATAACATGGCCAAAGAAAGTTATCCCTACAAAATCATATAGTCTGGCTATGCTCCATCTTCACCACACAAAGTATTTAAATCATGCACAACCCCAATGACAAGCCAAGCAATTGTTTCATACTTTTGACATTCTCAAAACTTTTTCAATTTTCACGCAATACATGAGCGTGATCCATGGATATAGCACTATATGTGGAATAGAATGGTGGTTGTGGAGAAGACAAAAAGGGAGAAGATAGTCTCAAATCAACTAGGCGTATCAACGGGCTATGGATATGCCCATTAATAGATATCAATGTGAGTGAGTAGGGATTGCCATGCAACGGATGCACTAGAGCTATAAGTGTATGAAAGCTCAACAAAAAGAACTAAGTGGGTGTGCATCCAACTCGCTTGCTCACGAAGACCTAGGGCATTTTGAGGAAGCCCATCATTGGAATATACAAGCCAAGTTCTATAATGAAAAATTCCCACTAGTATATGAAAGTGATATCATAGGAGACTCTCTATCGTGAAGATCATGGTGCTACTTTGAAGCACAAGTGTGGTGAAAGGATAGTAGCATTGTCCCTTCTCTCTTTTTCTCTCATTTTTTTATTTGGGCCTTTTCTTTTTTTACGGCCTCTTTTTTTATTTAGTCCGAAGTCTCATCCCGACTTGTGGGGGAATCATAGTCTCCATCATCCTTTCCTCACTTGGTACAATGCTCTAATACTGATGATCATCACACTTTATTTACTTACAATTCAAGAATTACAACTCAATACTTAGAACAAAATATGACTCTATGTGAATGCCTCCGGCGGTGTACCGGGATGTGCAATGATGCATGAGTGACATGTATGAAAGAATTATGAATGGTGGCTTTGCCACAAATACGATGTCAACTACATGATCATGCAAGCAATATGACAATGATGGAGTGTTTCATAATAAACGGAATGGTGGAAAGTTGTATGGCAATATATCTCGGAATGGCTATGGAAATGCCATGATAGGTAGGTATGGTGGCTGTTTTGAGGAAGGTATATGGTGGGTGTATGATACCGGTGAAAGGTGCGCGGTATTAGAGAGGCTAGCAATGGTGGAAGGGTGAGAGTGCGTATAATCCATGGACTCAACATTAGTCATAAAGAACTCACATACTTATTGCAAAAATCTATAAGTTATCAAAACAAAGTATTACGCGCATGCTCCTAGGGGGATAGATTGGTAGGAAAAGACCATCGCTCGTCCCCGACCGCCACTCATAAGGAAGACAATCAATAAATAAATCATGCTCCGACTTCATCACATAACGGTTCACCATACGTGCATGCTACGGGAATCACAAACTTTAACACAAGTATTTCTGAAATTCACAACTACTCAACTAGCATGACTCTAATATCACCATCTCCATATCTCCAAACAATTATCAAGTACCAAACTTCTCATAGTATTCAACACACTCATAAGAATTTTTTTATTAATCTTGAATGCCTAACATAATTAAAGAAAATTACCATGCTGTTTTAGAGGACTCTCAAAATAATCTAATTGAAGCATGAGAGACCAATAGTTTCTATAAAACAAATCCACCACCGTGCCCTAAAAGATATAAGTGAAGCACTAGAGAAAAAACTATATAACTCAAACGACATAAATGAAGCACATAGAGTATTCTAACAATTTCCGAATCATGTGTGTCTCTCTCAAAAGGTTTGTACAGCAAGTATGATTGTATAAAACTAACAAATAAATACTCAAATAATACAATACACTCCAAGAAAAACACATATCATGTGGTAAATAAAAATATAGCTTCAAGTAAAGTTACCGATGGAAGTAGACGAAAGAGGGGATGCCTTCCGAGGCATCCCCAAGCTTGGGCTTTTAGGTGTCCTTATATTATGTTGGGGTGCCATGGGCATCCCCAAGCTTAGGCTCTTGCCACTCTTTGTTCCATAATCCATCAAATCTTTCACCCAAAACTTGAAAACTTCACAACACAAAACTTAAAGTAGAAAATCTCGTGAGTTCCGTTAGCAAAAGAAAACAAAACACCACTTCAAGGTAATGTAATGAACTCATTCTTTATTTATTTTGGTGTTAAACCTACTTTATTCCAACTTCTCTATGGTTTATAAACTATTTTACTAGCCATAGATTCATCAAAATAAGCAAACAACACAAGAAAAACAGAATCTGTCAAAAACAGAATAGTCTGTAGTAATCTGTAGCTAACGCAAGTTATGGAACCCCAAAAATTATAAAATAAATTGCTGTACGTGAGGAATTTATCTATTAATCATCTGAAAAAAGAATTAACTAAATATCACTTTCCAAATAAAAATGGCAGCAATTCTCGTGAGCGCTAAAGTTTCTGTTTTTTTACAGCAAGATTAAAAAGACTTTCCCCAAGTCTTCCCAACGGTTCTACTTGGCACAAACACTAATTAAACACAAAAAACTCAACCAAACATAGGCTAGATAAATTATTTATTACTAAAGAGGAGCAAAAATTAAGGAATAAAAATAAAATTGGGTTGCCTCCCAACAAGCGCTGTCGTTTAACGCCCCTAGCTAGGCATAAAAGCAAGAATAGATCTAGGTATGGCCATCTTTGGTTGGCACTCCATAAGTGGCTCTCATAATAGATTCATATGGTAATTTAATTTGCTTTCTAGGGAAGTGTTTCATGCCTTTCCTTAACGGAAATTGAAATCTAATATTCCCTACCTTCATATCAATAATTGCACCAATCGTTCTAAGAAAAGGTCTTCCAAGAATAATAGGACATGAAGGATTGCAATATATGTCAAGAACAATAAAATCTACGGGAACATAATTCCTATTTGAAACAATAAGAACATCATTAATTCTTCCCATAGGTTTCTTAATAGTGGAATCCGCAAGGTGCAAACTTAAAGAGCAATCATCGAAATCACGGAAACCTAGCAAATCACACAAAGTTTTTGGAATCGTGGAAACACTAGAACCCAAATCACACAAAGCATAGCATTCATGATCTTTAATTTTAATTTTAATAGTAGGTTCCCACTGATCATGAAGTTTTCTAGGGATAGGAACTTCCAACTCAAGTTTTTCTTCATAAGATTGCATCAAAGCATCAACGATTTGTTTGGCAAAGGCTTTATTTTGACTATAAGCATGAGGAGAATTTAGCACGGATTGCAACAAGGAAATACAATATATCAAATAGCAATTATCATAATTAAATTCCTTGAGATCCAAAATAGTGGGTTCATTGATATTTAAAGTTTTAACTTCTTCAATCCCACTTTTAACAATTTTAGCATCAAGATCTAAAGACTCCGAATTTTTGGAACGCCTTCTAGGTAAAGGTGGATCATACAGTCCCATCATTATCAAGATTCATATTGCAAAACAAAGATTTAATAGGGGACACATCAATAACTAGATATTCATCTTTATTTTCATGGAAACTAGAAGAACACGCTTTCACAAAACAATCTTTCTTAGCACGCATCCTAGCGGTTCTTTCTTTGCACTCATCAATGGGAATTCTCATGGCTTTGAGAGACTCATTGATATCATGCTTAGGTGGAATAGATCTAAGTTTCAAAGAATCAACATCAAGAGAAATTCTATCAACGTTCCTAGCCAAATCATCAATCTTAAGCAATTTTTCTTCAATCAAAGCATTGAAATTCTTTTGCGAAGTAAGAAATTCTTTAATATTATATTCAAAATCAAAGGGAATATTATTATAATTTCCATAAGAATTCTTGTAGGAATTACCATAATTATTAGAGGAATTGCTAGGATAAGGCCTAGGATTAAAGTTTCCTCTGTACGCGTTGTTACCAAAATTATTCCTACCAACAAAATTCACATCCATAGATTCATTATTATTCTCAATTAAAGTACACAAAGGCATATCATTAGGATCAGAAGAAACACTTTTATTAGAAAATAATTCATAAGTTCATCCATCTTTCCACTCAAAACATTAATTTCTTCTATCGCATGCACTTTCTTATTAGTAGATCTTTCAGTGTGCCATTGAGAATAATTAACCATACTATTATCTAGGAGTTTAGTAGCTTCTCCTAAAGTGATTTCCATAAAAGTGCCTCCCGCGGCCAAATCTAAAAGATTTCTAGAAGCGAAATTCAATCTGGCATAATTTTTTTGTATAATCATCCATAAATTCAAACCATGTGTAGGGCAATTACGTATCATTAATTTCATCCTCTCCCAAGCTTGTGCAACATGTTCATGATCAAGTTGTTTAAAATTCATAATATCGTTTCTAAGAGAGATGATCTTAGCAGGAGGAAAATACTTAGAGATAAAAGCATCTTTGCACTTATTCCACGAATACATACTATTTTTAGGCAAAGACGAAAACCAAGCTTTAGCACGATCTCTAAGCGAAAAAGGGAATAGCTTCAATTTAACAATATCATTGTCCACATCTTTCTTCTTTTGCATATCACACAAATCAAAAAAGTTGTTTAGATGGGTAGCGGCATCATCACTAGGAAGGCCGAAAAGCGGATCTTTCATGACAAGATTTAGCAAAGCAGCATTAATTTCACAAGATTCAGCATCGGTAAGAGGAGCAATCAGAGTGCTAATAAAATCATTGTTGTTGGTATTAGTAAAGTCACACAATTTGGTATTATCTTGAGCCATAGTGACAAGCAAGAAATCCAACACACAAGCAAACAAGAGACGGGCAAAAAGAGGCAAATAGAGAAACAGAAGGAGGACGGAGAGAGAGGGCGAATAAAACGACAAGGGTGAAGTGGGGGAGAGGAAAACAAGAAGCAAATGGCAAATAATGTAATGCGGGAGATAAGGGTTTGTGATGGGTACTTGGTATGTTGACTTTTGCATAGAATCCCCGGCAACGACGCCAGAAATCCTTCTTGCTACCTATTGAGCATTGCGTTGTTTTTCCCTTGAAGAGGAAAGGGTGATGTAGCAAAGTAGCGTAAGTATTTCCCTCAGTTTTTGAGAACCAAGGTATCAATCCAGTAGGAGGCCATGCACGAGTTCCTTGCACCTACACAAACAAATAAACTCCTCGCAACCAACACAATAAAGGGGTTGTCAATCCCTTCACGGTCACCTACGAGAGTGAGATCTGATAGATATGACAAGATAACATTTTTGGTATTTTTATGATAAAGATGCAAAGGAAAGAAAGCAAAATAAACGGAAAAGGAAATAGCTTCTTGATGGAAGATTAATATGATGGAAAATAGACCCGGGGGCCATAGATTTCACTAGTGGCTTCTCTCGAGAGCATAAGTATTACGGTGGGTGAACAAATTACTGTTGAGCAATTGACAGAATTGAGCATAGTTATGAGAATATCTAGGTATGATCATGTATATAGGCATCACGTCCGAGACAAGTAGACCGACTCCTGCCTGCATCTACTACTATTACTCCACACATCGACCGCTATCTAGCATGCATCTAGAGTATTAAGTTCAAAGAACAGAGTAAGCTTTAAGCAAGATGACATGATGTAGAGGGATAAACTCATGCAATATGAAATAAACCCCATCTTGTTATCCTCGATGGCAACAATACAATACGTGCCTTGCTGCCCCTACTGTCACTTGGAAAGGACACTGCAAGATTGAACCCAAAGCTAAGCACTTCTCCCATTGCAAGAAAGGTCAATCTAGTAGGCCAAACCAAACTGATAATTCGAAGAGACTTGCAAAGATAACCAATCATACATAAAAGAATTCAGAGAAGATTCAAATATTGTTCATAGATAAACTTGATCATAAACCCACAATTCATTGGTCTCAACAAACACACTGCAAAAGAAGATTACATCGAATAGATCTCCACAAGAGAGGGGGAGAACTTTGTATTGAGATCCAAAAAGAGGGAAGAAGCCATCTAGCTAATAACTATGGACCCAAAGGTCTGAAGTAAACTACTCACACTTCATCGGAGAGGCTTTGGTGTTGATGTAGAAGCCCTCCATGATCGATGCCCCCTCCGGCGGAGCTCCGAAAAAGGCCCCAATATGGGATCTCGTGGATATAGAAAGTTACGGTGGTGGAATTAGGGTTTGGCTCCGTATCTGGTAGTTTGGGGGTACATAGGTATATATAGTAGGAAGGAGTACGTCGGTGGAGCAACATGGGCCCCACGAGGGTGGAGGGCACGCCT
>NC_041392.1:185453777-185503708 GCF_002162155.2 Triticum dicoccoides | reverse complement strand
CCTACCTCGTGCCTTCCTGGTTGATGTCTTGACGTAGGGTCCAAGTCCTCTGGATCACGTTCATTCCGAAAATCACGTTCCCGAAGGTTTCATTCCGTTTGGACTCCGTTTGATATTCTTGTTCTACGAAACTCCGAAATAGGCAAAAAACAACAATTCTGGGCTGGGCCTTCGATTAATAGGTTAGTCCCAAAAATAATATAAAAGTGTATAATAAAGCCCAATAATGTCAAAAACAGGATATAATATAGCATGGAACAATCAAAAATTATAGATACATGGGAGACGTATCAGGTCACGGTAGTCGGGGCTGGCGGTTCAGTTTGCCCACCGACTCAAGTCTTAACAGATCTACTGGATGCCTTGGTGACTCTGATGGAGGTTGAGGTAACCCTAGAGAACCAGGAGCAACATAAGATAGAAGTGGCTAAATTACGTGATGGAATAGCACAAGCTAAGGTAGACTTAGCGGCAGAGAACACTGGGATGGCCGCAAAACAAGCCGTTTTGGATGCCCAAGCACAGCGGATTCAAGCAGATTCATATCGGCTTAGGGTAGATCAGAACGCTTCACATGAAGTCTTGAGGAGGAAACACCGGAGTCATTTGCCCTTGGTTTACGAGTCAAGGGACCTCTTTAACACCCTCGGAGCTGGGGCCAGTAACCCGCCGGTGGTGAACCGGATAGTTGAATCGCCCGGCCGACCACATATGAACAGCACTCCGCCTTAGCGTGCGATGACACCGCCGGGTCATTACTCCACCCATCTGGACAACATGACCGCTACAGCTACACGATTGGCGGCTCTGCCCGACGAGGGTGAAACCCCAGCAGCGGTTGAAACCTGAAGGGCCAGGGAGCTTCTTCAAACAGCTCTGGTGCAGCAGCAGGCTTATTCTTACAGTCGTGATCGGATTCATGAGACCCCTCGTCCGAGCTGGAGCTACAACAGGCACATTGACTCGCCAGCGGTCTCAAGTACTGAAAGGCGCCGTAACCAACCTCATGACCCGGCACACAATGGAGCCAACAAACAAGATATGGTGGACCAGGCCAGAGCATGTCGGGAGGCTGAGCTGGTGGCTCAACTGGCGGCTCATCAGCACGCGTCAGTTCACCCGACAGCTTCAATTGAGGCAGGAGTGACTTCCAAGGCTTTCGGTGTACCATGTCTAACGGCAGCTATACGAAATGAGCGTCTGCCCAAGGACTTGAAAGGCCCTCGTAAGGTGCCTAATTACAAAGCCGATCAACCTCCTGAGGTGTGGGTGGAGAGTTATGAGATGGCCATGGAGATGCTGGATGTTAGTGAAGTTGCTTACGCCAAGTACTTCACCATGATGTTAGAAGGGACGGCTCGTACCTAGTTGAAGGCATTGCCGGCTAATTCCATCGGGTCATGGGCAGAGTTGAAGGCCCGGTTTATCCAGAACTTCAAAGACATGTGCAAGCAGCCTATGTCAATTGTGGATCTGGTTTCTTGTGTTCAGGCCGAGGGCGAGTCCATGACCAGCTGGGTGCGCCGGGTCTCAACCATCATACATTCTTCAGATAACATCAACATCGGCTCAGCGGTTCTAATATTGGAGAAAAATTGTCGGTTCATTCCACTCAAGCAGAAGCTTGGGCGGCTCAAGCGTCATTGCAACGACATGGGGGAGCTGATGGCGGCTCTAGTTAAGTATGCCGACTCTGATGGTACCAAGGACCCCGATTCAGAGGATGAAAGATCGGGAAAGGGAAATAAGAGTAATGACATGAACGGACAACAGTACAACTCTGCCAGTCAGGGTGGCAATGGTAAGCGCAAGGCTGATGACTTTGTGGCTAACACAGGTGCACGCAATAACGACCAGCGCCATAGGGGGCCGCAGGGGCCACCGACTCTGAGGGCAGGATTCAACCTTGAAGCAATGTTAAACCAGCCATGTCCAAAACACGGCACAGATCGTAAACCGGCTACTCATTCATGGAGGGATTGCAGCATAATGAGAAGCTTTTGGGAATCCATCCAGCGCCACCATGGCCCAAATGACGGATCAGGGTCCGGCTCTCATGGTCCGGGTCATGGAGGTTGCGGCTCAAGTTCCGGATTTGA
The DNA here is from genome assembly GCF_002162155.2 of Triticum dicoccoides. Classification (NCBI taxonomy): domain Eukaryota; kingdom Viridiplantae; phylum Streptophyta; class Magnoliopsida; order Poales; family Poaceae; genus Triticum; species Triticum dicoccoides. Next base: position 185,501,609 of record NC_041392.1, on the reverse strand, counting down.
AGGTCACAATAACTAGGGTGGTTATAATCAGCATAATAGTCAGGGCAATCAATAGCACCAATCCGGTTATCAGAGCAATCCAAAACAATTGAATAGTGGGCAGTATCAGGCCTTCACCACTAGCTTATGTAAGAGGGACCAGAAACTTCATAAGAGGGCCGTGAACGCGATTGAGCCAGTGGTGCCGCGTTATCTGTGATGGTCAGAGCAGCCTATTGTGTGGAGTCGAGAGGATCATCCACCCCGGGTCGATAATCCAGGTCATCCGGCTTTAGTAGTGGCGCCTTGCTACCTCTTGATCATGCGTTGGTTTTCCCTTGAAGAGGAAAGGGTGATGCAGCAAAGAAGCGTAAGTATTTCCCTCAGTTTTTGAGAACCAAGGTATCAATCCAGTAGGAGACCACGCGCGAGTGACGTCGTACCTACACAAACAAATAAGAACCTCGCAACCAATGTGCTAAAGGGGTTGTCAATCCCTTCACGACCACTTGCAAGAGTGAGATCTAATAGAGATAATAATAAGATAAATATTTTTGGTATTTTTATGATATAAATTGAAAGTACATATTGCAAAATAAAATAGATTGGAAACTTGTATGATGGAAAATAGACCCGAGGGCCATAGTATTCACTAGTGGCTTCTCTCAAGATAGCATAAGTATTACGGTGGGTGAACAAATTACTATCAAGCAATTGATAGAAAAGCGAATAATTATGAGAATATCTAGGCATGATCATGTATATAGGCATCACGTCCGTGAGAAGTAGACCGACTCCTGCCTGCATCTACTACTATTACTCCACACATCGACCGCTATCCAGCATGCATCTAGAGTATTAAGTTCATAAGAACGGAGTAACGCTTTAAGCAAGATGACATGATGTAGAGGGATAAACTCATGCAATATGATATAAACCCCATCTTTTTATCCTCGATGGAAACAATACAATACGTGTCATTTCCCCTACTGTCACTGGGATCAAGCACCGCAAGATTGAACCCAAAGCTAAGCACTTCTCCCATTGCAAGAAAGATCAATCTAGTAGGCCAAACCAAACTGATAATTCGAAGAGACTTGCAAAGATAACCAATCATACATAAAATAATTCAGACAAGATCTTGTTCATAAACCCACAATTCATCGGATCTCGACAAACACACCGCAAAAAGAGTTACATTGAATAGATCTCCAAGAAGATCGAGGAGAACTTTGTATTGAGATCCAAAGAGAGAGAAGAAGCCATCTAGCTAATAACTATGGACCCGAAGGTCTGAGGTAAACTATTCACACATCATTGGAGGGGCCATGGTGTTGATGTAGAAGCCCTCCGGATCAATGCCCCCTCCGGCGGAGCACCGAAAAGGCCCCAAGATGGGATCTCACGGGTACAGAAGGTTGCGGCGGTGGAATTAGGTTTTCGTGGTGCCCTCTGATGGTTTGGGGGTACGTAGGTATATATAGGAGGAAGAAGTAGGTCGGTGGAGCCACAAGGGGCCCACGAGGGTGGAGGGCGCGCCTAGGGGGTAGGCGCGCCCCCTGCCTCGTGGCCTCCTCATTGGTTGCTTAACGTCCACTCCAAGTCCTCTGGATCACGTTTGTTCAAAAAATCACGCTCCCGAAGGTTTCATTCCGTTTGGACTCCGTTTGATATTCTCTTTCTATGAAACACTGAAATAGGCAAAAAACAGCAATTTGGGCTGGGCCTCCGGTTAATAGGTTAGTCCCAAAAATAATATAAAAGTGTATAAATAAGCCCATTAAATATCCAAAACAGAATATATAATAGCATGGAACAATCAAAAATTATAGATACATTGGAGACGTATCACGCCTCAAGTTGGAGGTTATAAGTTTACTAAGGTGCTCATAAATGGAGGTAGCAGCATTAACATCCTATATTATGAGACCTTCCGGCGCATGGGACTGACAGATAAGAATCTTAAGCCGTCAAACACTGTCTTCCATGGTGTCGTGCCAGGTAAATCAGCCTACCTAGTGGGTAAGATTTCGTTGGAAGTGGCCTTTGGAGATGAGCATGATTCCAGGTATGAGACGTTAACCTTCGAAGTGGTCAAGATCAAAATCCCTTATCATGCTCTGTTTGGGCGGCCGGCTTATGCTATGTTCATGGCGAGGCCATGTTATGTCTACTTGCAGCTTAAAATGCCGGGCTATAAGGGCACCATCACAGTGCATGGGAGTCGCAAGGTGGCCCTGGAATGTGAGGAAGGTGATGCGGCTTATGCTGAATCAGTTTGTGCAATGGAGGAGCTGAAATTTTACAAAGACAATGTTGACCCGGTAGACATGACGTCCTTGAAGAAGCCAACCACAAAGCATGATCCTTCGTTAAAGTTTAAATTGGCGGACGATACTAAAATGGTTGATTTCACCCCTGGAGACTCATCTAAACAGTTCAGCATCAGCGCTAATCTGGATCCGAAATAGGAAAGCGCGCTCATCGAGTTCATCCATGAGAACCGGGACATCTTTGCATGGAAGCCTTCTAACATGCCGGGTGTACCAAGGGAACTCGCTGAGCACACTCTTAATATTGACCCAAATTTTAAACCGGTCAAGCAATTTCTTTGCCGGTTTAACAAGGAGAGGCGGAAGGCAATTGGTGAGGAAGTGGCCTGGCTTTTGGCAGCCGGGTTTATCATTGAAGTTTTTCATCCTGAGTGATTGGCTAATCCGGTGCTGGTACTAAAAAAGAATGGCACTTGGCGAATGTGTGTGGATTACACGGACTTAAACAAGGCTTGTCCGGCTGATCCGTTTGCTCTCCCTCGTATTGATCAAATCATTGATGCTACGACGGGTTGTGAGCATTTGAGTTTTTTGGATTCTTATTATGGTTATCATCAGATCAAAATGGCAGTTAAGGACCAGGAGAAGATAGCTTTCATTACTCCGTTTGGAGCCTTTTGCTATGTGTCTATGCCTTTTGGGCTCAAGAGCGCCCATGCGACTTATCAGTGGTGTGTACAAAATTACCTTCATAATTAGATTGGGCGCAATGTTCATGCTTATGTAGATGACATTATGGTGAAGTCAAGAGAGAAAGAGACCTTGATTGCTGATTTGAAAGAGACATTTGACAATCTCAGGGTCTACAAGATGATGCTTAACCTGGCCAAATGTGTCTTTGGTATGCCAGCAGGCAAGCTATTGGGATTTCTGGTTTCTAACAGAGGCATTCAAGCTAACCAGGAGAAGATCAAAGCCATTACGTCTTTGGCTAAACCAGCGTGTGTCAATGATGTTCAACGACTAGCGGGTCGTATTACGGCTTTGAGTCGGTTCATAAGCCAGCTGGGTGAGAAGGCTATTCCCCTTCACTAGATGATGAAAAACACAGATCATTTTGTTTGGAGTGATGCCGCTGATCGGGTGTTTGAGGATCTGAAAAAACAGTTGGTTGAGCCGCCCGTGCTTGCTGCCCCTGTTGATAAAGAGCCTTTGTTGTTATATGTGGCTGCTAATAGCCGGGCCGTTAGTGTAGCCATTGTGGTGGAAAGGAAGGAGGCAGGCAAGGAATATCCGGTTAAATGGCCGGTTTATTATATCAATGAGGTGCTTATTGAGTCTAAACAGAGGTACCCACAATAGAAGAAGCTTGTTTATGTGGTTTTCATGGCAAGCCGGAAACTCAAGCAATATTTTCAAGGTCATCCTATTACTGTGGTGAGTTATGCTCCTTTTGGAGATATCATTCAAAACAGAGAAGCCACAGGCCGGGTTGCTAAATGGGCCATTGAGCTCGTTCCTCATGGTTTAAAGTATGTGCCACGCACGGCCATCAAATCCCAAGCACTGGTGGATTTCATCAATGATTGGACAGAGTTACAGGCGCCCGATGAAAAGCCGGATAACACACATTAGACTATCCACTTTGATGGATCCAGACAGCTGGAGGGCTCGGGGGCTGGAGTTGTTTTGACTTCCCCACGAGGTGACAAGTTTTCCTATGTTCTCTAGTTAATGTTCCCTTGTACTAACAATGCATCTAAGTATGAGGCCTTACTCCATGGTCTTCGGATGGCTAAGGAGATGAGCTTAAGCTGGGTGAGGTGCTTCGGCGATTCAGATCTGGTGGCTCAGCAAGTTTCAGGCACTTGGGATTCCAAGGATCCTCTTATGGCGGCTTATCGCTGGGAGGTTGATGCCATTGCAGGTGATTTCAATGGTTACCAAGTTTAACATATTGATCGCCGGAAGAACGAGGCGGCTGATACTTTAAGACGGCTAGGATCTCAGCGTAAGCCGGTGCCGCCCAATACATTTTTGGATATTATGCTTAATCCATCTGTGAAAGTGCCTATAGAGGAGGACCTTGCTATTCCTGACCCAAAAGCACAATTGGTGGCGGATCTCCATGCTATTCCTGATTGGACGGTTCCGTATTTGGCTTACATGACCCGAGGTGAGTTGCCAGAGGATGAGGTCTTGGCCAGGAAGATAACCCGGTGGTCTAAGTCAATGACAATTGTCAATGGAGAGTTGCACCATCGCAATGTTACAGGAGTGTTTCAACGTTGCGTCTCTCCTGAAGAAGGCTGTGAGATTTTATGAGAAATCCACAAAGGAGATTGTGGTCATCACGCCGGCTCTAAATCTTTGGTACCAAGGCTTTTTGTCATGGGTTTTATTAGCTAACGGCTCATGCTGATGCTGAGGATTTGGTAAGCAGATATGACGGCTGTCAAAAATTTGCACGACGAGCTCATGTGCTGGCTCAAGAATTGAGGATGATTCCAATTACTTGGACGTTTGCAACTTGGGGGCTTGATATGGTTGGGCCTTTCAAAAAGTCCAAGGATAAGAAGAACCACCTCTTGGTGGCGGTTGATAAGTTTACTAAGTGGATTGAAGCAGATCCGACTAGTAAATGCGATGTGGCAACGGTGGTTCAATTCATGAAGAACGTGACCTTCTGTTTTGGCTTTCCACATAGCATCATAACAGATAATGGCACTAACCTTTCTAAAGGTGCTATGGAAGAATTTTGTCAACGGGAGCATATCCGGCTTGATGTTTCCTCTATAGCTCACCCTCAATCCAATGGGCAGGCAAAACAAGCAAATCAGGAGATTTTGCGAGGTATCAAGCCCCGGCTTATGGTTCCTTTACAGAGAACGCCGGGTTGTTGGGTGGAGGAGTTACCTTCAGTGTTATGGAGCATCAACACAACCCCCAACAGGTCTACGGGTTACAAACCTTCTTCATGGTTTATGGGGCAGAGGCGGTTCTCCCTAGTGACATCTGTCATGATTCACCCCGAGTGGCGGCTTATGTTGAGGTCGACAATGAAAAGGCATGTCAAGACGCACTTGAATTATTGGATGAGGAGCATGACCTGGCGGCAGCTCGTTCGACAATTTACCAGCAAGACCTACGACGTTATCACAACCGCCGGGTCAAAACCAGAACCTTTCAAGAGGGCAACTTAGTGCTCCGGCTCATCCAAGATCAGACAGATATGCACAAATTATCACGACCTTGGGAAGGACCTTTTGTGGTTAGCAAGAATCTACATAACGGGTCATACTACCTTATTGACGTTCGAGACAACAAGGACTCACACACATCGGAGGAGGAGACCCGTCGGCCGTGGAACATTGCTCATCTTTGGCCCTAGTATACTTGAGCCTCTAGCTCTCATGATGTACATAGTTATCTCATGTATATATTATAAGCAGTATAATAAAGCCGACATCCCTGACAATTCAGGGCCTCTGTCGTTTTACTTATTCAAAGCTAAGTCTTTATCATCATTTAAGAGGCTTGACGCCCACAACTTCTAGGACCAAAGAGAGTTGGATGCATAGAACAACTCAAACATAGGTCCCTGATGATCACTTGGGGGCTTCCTGCTCATCGAGCATAGCTGTCAGTACCCTCTTGATCAGGCGCAATGCCAAAACTTATATGATCACTTGGGGGCTTCCTGCTCATCGAGCATAGCTGTCAGTACCCACATGATCGGCGCAAGGCCAAAAGGTTATATGGTCACTTGGGGCTTCCTGTTCAAACATAGGTGTATTTACCAAAGAGAACATAGCTGTCGGTACCCTCTTGATCGACTCAACGCCATGTTTGTAAGTATGTCACTTGGGGGCTTCCTGTTCAAACATAGGCGTATTCGACCGAAAAGAACATAGCGTTACTACCCTCTTAACCAGGTTTGTTCAAACATAGGCGTATTCGACCAAAGAGAACAAACTCTGCCCGGGTCGTCCTACCTATAACACCAGCTGCTTCAACTCCATCAGGTCATCCTGATTGACCCGCCAAACTCTTAATGATCAGTCTTTATGGCGTATTCGACCAAGATCTGAGCTTGATTAAGGTTCAAATGACGACTTGTCATGCGAGAGTATGGTTTACAGAGTCAGATGGATCCATCTTCATAAGCCACCTTCCTTGAAACTTGGATAAATCGGCCCATGATACTGTCACTCCGGCCCCGCGTACTCCTCATAAGTCTTTGAGCAAGACCAGACTTATCTAGGGTTCAAATGTAGATTAGGCACACCGTGAGTCCGGATCATGGCAGCACGAACAATCCAGTGGCTCCAGCTAGTTTCATTGAATATGACACTTTAATTTGATAGTCTACAAAAGCCTTGAATTTCTTTTGTTTTCTTATCCGTGTTTGAGTTTTTCGCCGCTTTTCATTTTTTATAAGTTGGGCCCAGCTGCCCTGTTTACGACTTACATTGGAAGCATGCTTTGGTTTTATACAACCCATCGGGAGGACATATTCTACATCGCCAAAGATTAATGAATACCATGGTTGAAGTTATAGTTCTCACACCTTTAAATTGCACGAAGCTGATAAGCCGACAATTTGAGTATATATCACAGGTATGTTATTTTACTTAGCAGTTATTAGACCGGCCCTGGTCATGGACTATTTGTCCCCAACATCTTTAATTGGGTTTCATGACCCTCCCGGAGGTAAGCCGCCGAGGCCCTTGTGTTTTCTTTATGTGCAGGATCATAATAATTCAAATCTGCATAAGTGAAAGACCATCATATAAAGAGTGGTTTTTTGAACCGGTGGATCATCAGTGTTACAGAAAACAGAAAACATGCGTGATGGCTCGGCCAATTCAAGTTTTAACTACCCTATTACATAGCTCCATGAGCCAACATGAGGTCAAGTGTTTTGTCAAAGCTTAAGTCTTTAACCCGCCTGGCGGTTCACTCTTCTTGGTCTTTCTGACGGGAGACCTCCGGTTCATCCCTTACTGGTTCTTCTTCCTACTCTGCCGTTTGGAAGTTTGGTTTCGACCAGTCAAAGCCATGCAAGGCGAAGAATTCAGCTTCTTTGTCAATCAAATTGGACGAGTCAATATTAGGGGCGAAGGTGTGCTTACGAATCGGCGGAATTAAGTCCATCACTTTGTACGCAGGCGTATGCATCTTCTGATTATCTGCATCGTAAGCCGGCTTATATTTGGAAAGATTGGTCTCTTCAGCGATGACTGTTTAATGAGGACGAATCTCTTTGATACAGGCGGCAAAGTCTTGTTGATCGAAAGAGGTTCCATCTTCCTTTAAGCTAGGATACCCACTGGCCACATCTGCCAGGTGTAATTCCGGTACCCATGCTTTGGCACGGCTCAAGGCTGTCACAACGCTGGCTCTTGCACAAGACTGCTTTATTTTCTTGGATTCTGGTGGGCAGGATGGATAATTTCTTCAGCACATCTCCTAACAGATTGGGTCCTTGATTAGCCGGGGAGATGGTAGCCAATGTACGTTGAGCTCCAGTATATAATTGCTCAACAAGAGTATAAACCGCCTTGAGCTTCACAAGCATGTCGTGGTTAAGGTTGCTACTTATGGGACCTGAGTAAGTCATAGATTGGTTAAAATGGCAGCTCACATTATGACAACAAGTACTTTGGATGAATAACAAGGCGACTCACCAAATATAGCAGAAACCATCTGAGACACACGGTGTTTTAAACCCGTGAGTTCAGTGGTAGCCTCTTGAAGAGCTGCCTCTGCCTTCTTAGCACGCTGTATCAAGGCAGTCTTTTCTTCAGCCCAAGCCTTTTTATCCGCAGTAAAACTGGTCTTCAATTTTTCCAACTCAGATACACTAAACTGGAATTTTGATTCAGCTTTCCGGGTCTCAGTTTCCTGAGCCGCCAGCCGGGTATTGGCATCGTTCAGTTGAGATTCCAATTTAGTGGTAGCAGCCTGCAGGCAGCACAGATTTATCAAACATACTTCATGGCGGATTGCAACAATATAAGTCCCAAGCGCTTCGCAAGCAACAACACCTGGCACTTGGGGGCTAATGTCTATCAATGCAATTTTTCAATGAAAACGACTTTTATAACTAAAAGACCCAAGCGCTTTGCAAGCAACAACACTTGGCACTTGGGGGCCTATGCATATTGCTTATCTCTTCCTAAGGATGAGTCGAGTGTGCTGTAAACAGTCTCAGCCGACTCATGGGGGCTATGTAGTTAAGTTCTGCTCTTTTGCACAGTGATCAATAGGACCGGCTCATTCATACTGATTAAACTAGACCTTGGGGACTACAAATGCAAAATTATGCTATTTTCGACATCCGATTTAGTTTTAAACTGGACTTGGAGGGAGTCTAGGACAGAAGCTTGTAAGTTTTTAAGTCTACAGATTATTCAATCTTATCATAATCAGAAGACTTGGGGGCTGGCAGGATATATAGCTTATTGAAGCCGGATGACGTACCTCATACTTCTGGTGCATCTGTTTAACCATCTCAATTTCCAAGTCACGGCTGGAGTGTACTTGACTGAGATAACCAGATAATACTTCACTATTACTCAATTGAGCATAGTGGGAGACATCAAACCTCACTTTCCGTCTTTCCATGACTTCTTGTTTGGCAGAATGTCTAGCTAATATAGTTCAATTCCTCGGTTCAGTAAAGCCAGTGCCAGTGATCAGAATGTCATCAGCATGAGTCTCTGGCAGGTTAAGTGAGCTTGACGGTTCATTAGTTGACGGGTCAATATTGGTTTCATCAACAGACAACTCATAAATCTCAGGTTGAGTGTTGGAAGCAAGATCTTCTAGTGCAAAGGCTTGCTGGTCCGGTTCAGCAACTTTAGGATTTTCGGCCGTTTTTGTCATCTTCGCCTTCTTGTTGGGCGTTGCTTGGCCGCTAAAAAGAATTTGGACAAGTCAACATAAGGGTAAAGATATAAAGGTACAAAAGAGAGTTAATTGTTCTTACCTAGGGGCAGTCTTGAAAGCCGGCAGCTGAGTCTGGGATGAATCGCCAAAGGAAGAATGGGACATCTCCTGCAAGATTGAATCAAAGGAATTGAGTGGCTAACACAAGAAACCTTCTAGTAAATAAAAGAGTTAAAGGCTAAAAAAGAACCTCATTTTGGTGTTTCCGAGGAGTATTTGGTAAACCAGAGGATAATTCTTCACCTCCACTGGTCCGGGTCTGGCGACGGCTCTTGTGTTGCTGTTGTTTCAAAAGAAAGTGAGGATCTAAATAAGCCAAGGGGTGTGAAAACCTTACTTTCCGAGTTACTCGCTGAAGTTTCTGCCTTGGCAAAGCTTCTGAGTCAGAGGAAATAATAGTTACCTCTTCTTCAACTGCTTGGCTGGCTCCCGTGTCATCCTGGGAATAGTTAGTGTCAATAAGGTGGTTGAAAAACGAGCCAAGAGAGTCAAGGGCTACCTCCAACTTAGAGGTGTCATCCAGCTTAAGCAGATCAGAGGCACTTGATTTCTTCCTAGGTCTCTTGCTGGTCTTTTTGGCGGCTTTCGCGGCAGCCCTAGCCTTTTTGGCAGCCTCGTGGTCATATTTTGCCTTCCAGAAGTCAGATTTAGCCTGCGGAAGAGTAACATACTTATGTTTGGATGATGAAGTATAGTAAGGGACATCAAGGGACTTACATCTAGCAGTGGGTTAGGCTTGCAGAAAGGATTCAGACCCACTTTGCTGCAGTCTTCGAATTTGCTATTTACAAGTGTTGTTGCCATTTCAATAATGCCCTCTTCAGTCAGACACAGAGAGCTATGGCGTAATGGATTGTCCGTTCCTCTGGTATAAGTACACATCAAGCCAGATCGGCGGCTTAAGGGTATGATCCGCCATGCGACCCACCAGCGGATTAAACCAACTCCGGTTAAACCGTTTCCTAGCAGGGCTTGGACTTTTCTGATTGTAGGGGCGAGTTTCTTACGTTCGATGGTGGTAAGTTTCTCGGGGAGTTGATGTTTTGGATCAAGACGTTCGGCACGGTAACCCAGCTGGTGAGATATCTTTACAATAGAACCACGTCTGGTTCCAGTCCTTGGGGGTGACTCGGTAGAGCTGCTTGAGGGAAAATGGAGTCCCTTCTGCGTTGAATTGAGATTCCACCAAGTTCTAAGCTGGGCCCATTTGTGAATTCATTTTGGCAGTTTAGATAGAAGAATTCCCTGAAAAGCTCGACGCTAGGTTCTTCTTGAAGGTATACTTCATAGAAAACTTGAAAGTTACAAATGTTTGACACAGAGTTAGGTCCAATGTCTTGAGGATGGAGTTTGAAGAAGTGCAGAACATCCCTAAAGAACATAGAGCCGGGCGGTGAGAAGCCCCGGTTCATATGATCAGTGAATACAATGACTTCACCGTCCTTTGGCTGAGGTCTCTCTTTGCCCGGGTCAAGAGTACGGTAATGCATGACACTTTTCTCTGGCAAAATATCCAACTGTGACAAAATATTTTAAAGTACCCTCAGTGATGATGGAGGGAACCCATTTACATGTAGTAACTGTCTTTGGCGGCATGATGAAAGGACAACCTAAAGTAAGGGAATAATTTGCCGGCTCAAGTTAGTTGGTGAAATCACAAGTTAACAGTTGCAGTGTATGTTCAGAATGGAGGCTTAAGCGAGGGCTAATGATATATGAAGTAACGATAAGACGACAAGGTAAGCCGCCATGACTAAGATATTCAAGATCTACCAAGAGTGAAATTTGCTAAGTGTTGAGACAAACAGGTTCCACGGGTTAAAGCTATAAATTCGGGTCTACAACTGTTCAGAAAAAGGAAATAAATTCTAAAGCTACAGAGGCGGTAGCAGAAAAGTGGAGGTGCCCCAGAAGAGATCTATCGCAATGAGGATATGCTCCAATATCAAAAGCAGGTGCTAAAACTGCTATCGCACAGTTCCTACATTATTTTCAGATCAAAACTACGCGATCTAGCAAGGAGAAGGAGGAGCAGCGATGAACACCGACGAACACCAAAACCCTAAAAGAACATATCCATGAAAAGGAAAAGGGGAGACTTACTGATGCTAGCTGATAACGGAGGAGTGCCGCGGCGTTTCTGGACCGTTCAGGGCAATGCAGCGGCCGGAGTTGATGAAGGGGACGGAGGTCGACGGTGGCGGAGCTCGTGAGGGCTGGTGCGTCGCAAGGAAGAAGAACACGAGAAGGAGAAGAGAGGAGAATGAGAAAGGGGTGGTTTGACCCTATTTATAAGGAAAGGGGCAACATGCAGGCGTGAAAAATGATGAGGCCAAATGATGATTATCCAACTAATTGGATGCCTCGATTTTCGGAAGGACATCAAAGGTAGAAGATCCATTAAAGTGACGTCATGGCGGGTTTCTGAAATTCCTGGAGATGACATCATGGCGGGTTACAAGGTTTTCACATCGGATGTAGCAGGATTTTTCTGAAGTGTTGAAGATTGACATGAACAAGTTCAAATCAACCTGGGGCCTAATGTTGGGGATATGACCATCAGATATAACCCGCCCAGGAGGGGCTGAGTGAATGATAATGGCAGTTCATCTATATGAAGCCCAAGAATATACAAGATGGCGGTTCACAGTTAGGCTTGTAAGAGCCCCAAGCCCAGAGGCGGCTTAAGGCCCGTAAGTATAAACCGCCATGTACATATAGACTTGTAATATAAGGCATGTAAGATACGTCACCGAGCCGGACACGTTATATGAGCCGTCCGGGACTCTGTAGGCGCAGGGCGTCAACCCGTGTATATAAGGGGACGACCCGACAGCGGCTTAGGGCAGGAAACATCAAATTGAGAGCCAGGCAAAGCGTGTTTGCTCCCTGGTAATCGAAACCCTAGCAATACCACCTAAACTGGAGTAGGCCTTTACCTTCACTACAAGGGGCCGAACCAGTATAAACTCTCCGTGTCCTTTGTCCTGTTTAACCCCTTTAAGCTAACCTCATCGCAATGGCTCCACAACTAAGTCCTTCCATGAGGACATCTGCCATGACACTTCCACGACAGTAACTACTCACAAATCATATTCATGTTCATAATAAGAGGGGTATTAATGTGCATAAAGGATCTGAACATATAATCTTCCACCGAATAAACCAACTAGCATCAACTACAAGGAGTAATCAACACTACTAGCAACCCACATGTACCAACCTAAGGTTTTCAGAAAAATATCGGATACAAGAGATGAACTAGGGTTTGAGAGGAGATGGTGCTGGTGAAGATGTTGATGGAGATTGGCTCCCCTCCCGATGAGAGGATCGATGGTGATGATGATGGTGACGATTTCCCCTCTCGGAGGGATGTTTCCCTAGCAGAACAGCTCGGCCGGAGCCCTAGATTGGTTCTGCCAAGGTTCCGCCTCGAGACGGCGGTGCTTCGTCCCGAAAGCCTCCTTCTCATTTTTTCCAGGGCAAAAGACACCTTATACCAGAAGATGTGCATCGGGGGACTTCCAGGTGGCCCACGAGGTAGGGGGGCGCGCCTAGGGGGTAGGGCGCGCCCTCCACCCTTGTGGACGGTGGGTGGCCCCCTATGGTGCTTCCCTCGCCCAATATTTTTTATATATTCCAAAACTGACTTTCTTGGAGTTTCAGGACTTTTGGAGTTGTGTAGAATAGGTCTCTAATATTTGCTCCTTTTCCATCCCAGCATTCTAGCTGCCGGCATTCTCCCTATTCATGTAAACCTTGTAAAATAAGAGAGAAAAGGCATATGTATTGTGACATAATGTGTAATAACAGCCCATAATACAATAAATATCGATATAAAAGCATGATGCAAAATGGACGTATCACTCACCAGTGACAAGGAGGACGATCAATTGGGTGTAGATGCTCGCACAAACTTGTGATGAAAATTGTGATGTTCATGCTATCCTTTTTCAAGAAACTTAAAGGGGTGTTGAAAAGGTTAGAATTTTTCCGGTCTAGATTCTTTTGGCAATGTGAGGAGTAGAAGTGGAAGTACATGCTTGCTAAATGGGATATTTTGTGTAGGCCTAAGGATTAAGGCTGCTTGGGCATTGAAAACCTCAAAATTAGAAACAAATACTTACTTAGCAAATGGCTATATGAGCTACTTAACTAAGAAGGTGTTGGCAAGAGTTACTGCATAACAAATACCTGAACTGCAATACATTATCACAAGTAGATGTTAAGCCTATCAATTCACTGTTTGGAGGGACTTGATCAAGGTCAAGCCATCATTTCTTAAGAGAGGTTCCTTTAAGGTTGGTGATGGCCAATCAAAAAGTTTTTGGGACGGTACCTGCGTAAGTGGTACTTCATTAGCTCTACGATACATGACCTTGTATAATATTGTGTTCAGAAAGGCGGGTTCGATGGCCTCTGGGTCAGCCCTTTGAACATCTATAGGGCTTTACTAGGTGACAAAGGGACTAAGTGGGTCCATTTGGTTTCTAAGTTGATGTTGATTAGCCTAACTCAGATGTCAGATTCGTTTCAGTGAAGGTTAACCACTAATGGTATCTTCACTGTACAGTCTATGCATGCGGATCATATAGATTCAGACCTATTATCCGCAGAAAACACATTTGGAAATCCGAGGTCCCTTCCAAGATCAAAGTTTTTATGTGATTTTTGCAGAAGGAGGTAGTCCTTACCAAAGATAACCTTACTAAGCGTAACTGACATGGTAACAAGAAATGTGTTTTTGTGATCAGGAGGAGGCAATACATCATTTATTTCTGTCATATCCATTTACTAGCTTGATCTTGCGAATCAAGTTACATACAATTTAGCGTCGCCAACGAGTATACCAAATTTGTTTCGAAATGATTGGATGGTATCCATCATAAGTTGAAGGGCCAATCTATGTGGGAGCTTAGCACCATTCTCTGCGCAATATGGAATTGTGTAATAATTGTGTTTTTAATAGATCATCTATTCGTAATTTCTTGCAGGTTATCTATGCAACATGTGCTCATCACTACAACATGTGGACAGGTGAGCGCCTATGGCCTTTGGGTGCAACTGAGATGAATCAGTCGCATAGGGTTTATTCAACCATAGTGAGCCACTCATAGATTATGTGCATGAGCTATGTAATCTCGAGTTTAACTGGTTGTGGTCATGTTCATTTATTTTACTATCTAAAACTCGGTGACTGAAACTTGATCCATATTTTATAATATGGCTATGTGCATCATGTGATGCAAAAGCCGGGGTAATCCCATTTTTGAGAAAAAAAGATGCTCGTGCAACCAGCACTTACATTGTATTTCCTGCTAGATTTCGACATACTGATGGACATACGCTCATGTCTTCCGAGTTGTATTTCCTGCTAGATCTCTCCATACTATGAGGATTTATACGACATGTAGTCCAGTATCATCTCTCGGCGTTCATTCTTTTATGGGTCACCGCCATCAGCTGTCTACAAAGCATAGATGATAGAAAACTTATCATATCATATTGATCCATAGGTGTTGTTGCCACTTCTGTTTTGTAGTATTCTTGAGTTGCTGCTAATGTTATCATAAAAATCTATGGTTTGAAGACCCCATTTTCCCTTCCAAATGAAGCCCATATTCGTTTGTGGCAAATAAAAGTAAAATTAAAGAGATTTTTGGTGGTTTGATTAAAAGATTACTGATTCTGCTTTTTAGTTAGTTTATATTTGATTCTGCTTGTTAGTTCATAACTATCGTGCAATACACTAGCATGTTCTTGTGAAATTTGAAATGGTGCTCGAGCGCACCTACTCCCGATATCTGCGCCAACGGTCTCATAATGGCCATGACCCGAATCGCTAAGCCTCAACCAACCACCAAGATATCAGGACCAGCTGCGCTCGGGCACCGAAACGCGGTGTCCCATATCATCTTCATTTGCTAGCCAGTAGTACAACCTAATTAATTAAACTGTAATACATGGTATTGAATCATATATATCAAATCAAGCACATATCCATTAATAATCTTATAAATGGAGGAAAATGGGGAAAAGGGAAGGCGAGAGATTTTGGTAAGTTGATAGAGGATTTACATGCCGATGTTTGATAGGCTAAACATCTTTTTTAGGGCAATAGGCTAACATCTAACATTTCATGCAAGTCAGACTTGAGGCATATGTTTCATTAACACCACCAAATCTCAGTGTGCAGAGCAACACTAGTCTAATTAAAGTTGTTTGCTTGCTACTCCGGGTCGCAGTGTTTCAACATTGCACGCAAGAAAAAGGTGTTGGGTTTTATGTCGCATCCAGTTTTCTATTCTCCACAACAACGTTACATGTATTAATACTACAATAACATATACTAGTACAAATTTGGTAGGATTTCTTTTAAGGCAGAGTTCGTCTGAAAGCTATAAGTAGTGTCATGGCTAGTTCGAGCAAGGACAAACCAAGGCCATCACAGCTCAGGCTAGTAGTCAACTTTGAAAGTGAGAGGTCAGGCGAAGTATGGTGGATGCTAAACTATGTCGTTTATGCACATAGACGTCTTGAGATCATTCGATCATGGAGAACAGATCTTCTTATTTTAGTTTTGGCAAGATGGAGGGCAGATCTGAGGGCCTCTTCTATCTAGCAGTTCACGTACTGTAATTATAGGGCTGAGAGGCACCGAGAAATACACGATAATGATGCTCTGCTAACAGCACACCAACATGTACTTTGAATCTTGGACTAGATGGTTTTCTTGTCTCCTAGGTAGTTGTCACCGGTGAGATGTCACGCCCAATATGTGATCCTATCCGAGCGGAACTCGAAGGTCCCATCCAAGGATAGAGCCACATATTGAAACGCTTTTACAAGGTGGATATCATGACATCGTACCATTACATAATAGTTGGGGATACATACAAAAGGCACACAAAGCCACATGAATACATCAAACATCATACATGAGAACAACATCCGACTATGGATAAAACACAAATAGACACTCAAACTTCATCCACCCTGCTAGCCCAGGCTGCCGACCAGGAACCTATCCCAAGATCGACAAAGAAGAAGAAGAACTCCCAAACAAGTAAACATCGCTCTCACGTCAGATCATCGCATTACCTGCACCTGCAACTGTTGTTGTAGTAATCTGTGAGCCACGAGGACTCAGCAATCCCATTACCATGGGTATCAAGACTAGCAAAGCTCAATGGGTATGGAATGGGTAAGTGGTGAGGTTGTAGCAAGCGGCTAAGCATTTTATGGTGGCTAACTTACGAGTAAAAGAGTAAGATGAGAAACTACGCAAATGGTCGCAAACTAGTAATGATCAAGAAGTGATCCTGAACTACTTACGTTCAAACATAACCCAACCGTGTTCTCTTCTCGACTCACTCGAAAAGAGACCGTCATGGTTACGCACGCGGTTGGTGTATTTTAATTGAGTTTACTTCAAGTTCACTACAACCGGACATTAATAAATTCCCATCTGCCACATAATTGCGGGCACAACTCTCGAAAGTTTAAACCCTGCAGGGGTGTCCTAACTTAGCCCATGATAAGCTCATGATCCGCGAAGACAATCCTCCATCTCGGGACCCTCCGATCAGACTCGGAATCCCGGTGCACAAGACATTTCGACAATGGTAAAACAAGTCCAGCAAGACCTCCCGGCGTGCCAACACCCTGATAGTAGCCGCGCACGACTGAGACCCGAGTTTCCCCGGGGGAAGCCGCACACGACTCTAGTTTGGGACCAAAACCATCAGCACTGCCCCCTGTATTAGGTTGAATAACGAGCCTTGGGTAGCGCTAACTCCCTATGCGTCAAGTTTATTATCATGTTTAGTTATTATGTTGAGCAAAAGGTAAAACCAATGTTGGGCCTTGCTGGAAGTGTTTTATTCAAAGCGAACTGTTAAGAGGAGCCCATAAACCCTCATCGTGTTTGGGACGCAAAATCAAGGAACTATAACACCGGTATGACGGAAACTAGGGCGACATGAGTGGAACAAAACACCAGGCAAAAGGCCAAGCCTTCCACCCATTACCAAGTATATGGATGCATTAATTAAATAAGAGATATTGTGATATCCCATGATATTCATGTAATCCATGTCCCAACATGGAACAACATGCAACTACACCTATAACTAGCAATGCTATAAGAGGGGCTGAGCAAAGCGGTAACATAGCCAAACAACTGCTTGCTGGGATGGTGAAAAAGGTTAGAGGCTATCATGGCAATTTCGGTGGCTTGATAAACAAGTGGTAGGTAGCGTGACATAGCGATAGCATCGAGACAACTAGCATAGTAAAGATAGTAGTGGTATGCAGGGTAATGGTCATTTTGCCTGAAATCCCGCTAGGAAGAAGAACGAGTCCATGAAGAAGACGATCCCACATAGTCGAAAGAATCCTCACAATCGCAACGGAACATGAACTATCGAGAAGGAGCACAACCAGAAAGAAGCAAACAACATGGTAAACACAGAACACAAAACATGACAAGATGCTCAACCAAGTATGATGCATGACAAGGCTATATGATGCTACTCATGGCAAGATATGATGCATACAAGAACAACACATCAAAGCAAGTTTAAATGAGGCCGGAAACAACACATAACAATTCCGGTCAGTCCTCATCTGCAAATCTCGAAATTGGTCCAGATCTGAATAACACATTATGTTGAAGTTGTCACGAAGATGATCTATGTGTCTTTCTAGTCAAGTTACATATAAGGTTCATTTAATTCGGAGCTACGACCTAGAAGATATGAGCATAACAAGTTAAACATGACATTGATGCAAATGCAAGAAAAACAACATCACAAACACTCCAAAACATGGATGCAACATGGCATGATGAAACTACATGCAAAACCAAGCAAGTTTCATGTAGAGCATTCTCCAAACGGAGCCACAGTTTAACACATACACTCAATACAAGTTTAAAGGACAAGCTATCCAAAACAGCAACTAGGCATCTTACAAGCATCATAACAACATGCTACAAGAACAAGATAGGCACAAACATGATATGCAATTAAAGTACAGGTTACATGCTTCAATTATCATCAAGGTTTGGGTTCATAGGCATCAAGCTTAATCCAACATGATCAATGCAAAAAGCAACTTTGCAACACAGATTAAGACTTGGTGAAAAACTGGGCATATACATGAGCAGGAATAATATGTTGACATGTTGGAGGCATGAAACAATGATGCTACCGTGCATGATCATAGCAACCAAGAGCATCACATTAAAGTATATGTTAAACATGGCAAAACATGATTACTAAGCATCTCCATATAACCTCTATATCAATGGCATTCATCAAGAAAAGATTGCAAGTTATAACAGATTCTCAAACTTGGTGAAAATTACAGAACATGGCAGAAACAACAATAAGTAGACATGTTTGCAAGCTCGTGCAACTCATATCAATGCATATCATGGCATGTGAATATAACCAACAGCAAGAAGACATATTTGTGCAACTACTCATGTCAAGAACATGGTCATAGGATGCATAGAACACTAGCTATTCACATGGCAAAACTGAACTTACTGATAACAAGCTGACAACAACATTATTTAGCAACTTTAGAGCATGGTAATGACAAGCTACATCAGGCCATAATTGCAAACAAGGGCATGGATGAATAGAGCATAACAAGATCTACAAAACATCCTTACTGAGAATCTCAAGATTATGCATGGATTCACTTGTAGCATCAAGTTAACATGGCAACATAATGTAGCAGGTTCAGACTTAGCAGAAATCATCAAGTCACTGAAAACAGCAAACAACAAGTACCCTACTTTGCATGCTTGTGCTAGTCACCAAAGGGCACATAAAAAATAAATGGATTGCACCACTATAAACATGGCATGAAGATGCTCCTAAAACATGTTGACATGATGCTCAAAAGATAGACACACAAAAAGCTATGAAAAAGACAAATCAGTAAGTTATGATAACTTCCAGCAGATTATAACATTTAGAACTTTTGCAACGATGATTAAAGTATCAAAAAGAACATTAACATTCATGCAAATGACATTAACATGTAGAGCAATCAGATATGAACATTTCGATATATAATTCATCACAAACGGACAAGCATGCACAAAGTTATGATGATCACAAGATGCAATATGATGCTAGAAAATTAGGGACTTGGCCATTTTCAGAGAAAAGCAGAGTGAGCGGGGGTAACTATGTAGCGCTCAGGGCGGGGAATAGAGGGGCGAGTCTCACCAGCATGGCCACTGGGCCGGGCGAGCTGGGCCTTGTGGCGCTGCGGCTGGAGAGGCCCATGCGGAGAAGCAGGCTGGGCCTGCGAGGCCGACGGAGATGGGCCCTGGGGAGGCCGACGGCCCAGGGGACGTGTGAGGCTGGGCGCCGGGGCGTCGTCGTCCTCCTGATGCAGCAATGCAAGGACAAGGTCTGCAGCGCGGGACGGCGATGGGAGCCGGCGGCGGCGCAAGGGGAGACCGGGGACGGGCGGATCCACACCGGATCTGTTGAGGGGAACCGTTTCCCAGCGGTGGAAGGCGGATCCGACATGGTGGGGCTCGAGGTCATCCATGGCGGCGGCCTCCATGCTCCTGCGAGGTTCCAGAGAGAGAGAGAGAGAGAGAGAGGAAACAGGAGGAGGAGGAGAGGGCGTGAGGGGCCGGCGTGGTGGCGGAGGCGGCGGACTTCGACGAGGTCGCTGGCGGGATGCGTCGAGGCGACAGGGCAAGGGCTTGCGGGAGCTCGGGCTCCTCTCGATCCAGGCGAGGGGAGGTGCAGGGAGATAGCGGCGAGGCGGTTCGAGCCAGGCGGGCCTGGTTTGGGCCCCGCGGGCCCGTGCGGTGGCTGGTGGCGCTATGGGACATGTGGTGGCGTGGGAGAGGCTGCGGGCGGGGTCGGTTGCTGAGGTGGCGGCCTCTGATTGGTCGTGCGACGTGGATAGTGGCAGTGGACGCGTCTGGTGGTGGGCGGACATGTCTGACGGCGTGATGAGGAGGGAGCTAGGGTTTTGCCCGCAAATTGTGGAGGGGGAGGCTTATTTATAGGTAGAGGGAGCTAGGAGAGGGCTATTGAGGTGCGGTTTCCGCCCATACGATCGTGATCCAACGACGAAGAGCATGGAGGGGGTTTAGATGGGCTAGTGGGCTGTAGTGGAGGGGTGTTGGGATGCAAATAGAAGTGATGACCCACAAATATAGGGGATCTATCATAGTCCTTTCATAAGTAAGAGTGTCGAACCCAACGAGGAGCAGAAGGAAATGATAAGCAGTTTTCAGTAAGGTATTCTCTGCAAGCACTGAAATTATCGGTAATAGATAGTTTTGTGATAAGGTATTTTGTAACCGGTAACAAGCAATAAAAGTAAATAAGGTGCAGCAAGATGGCCCAATCCTTTTTGTAGCAAAGGACAAGCTTGGACAAACTCTTATATTAAGGAAAAGCTCCCGAGGACACATGGGAATTATGGTCAAGCTAGTTTTCATCACGCTCATATGATTCACGTCCGGTACTTTGATAATTTGATATGTGGATGGACCGATGCTTGGGTACTGCCCTTACTTGGACAAGCATCCCACTTATGACTAACCCCTATTGCAAACATCCGCAACTACAAAAGAAGTATTAAGGTAAACCTAACCATTGCATGAAACATGTGGATTCAAATCAGCCCCTTACGTAGCAACGCATAAACTAGGGTTTAACCTTGTGTCACTCTAGCAACCCATCATCTACTTATTACTTCCCAATGCCTTCCTCTAGGCCCAATCAATGGTGAAGTGTCATGTAGTCGACATTCACATGACACCACTAGAGGAGAGACAACATACATCTCATCAAAATATCAAACGAATACCAAATTCACATGACTACTTATAGCAAGACTTCTCCCATGTCCTTAGGAACAAACATAACTACTAACAAAACATATTCATGGTCATAATAAGAGGGTTATTAATATGCATAAATGATCTGAACATACAATCTTCCACCAAATAAACCAACTAGCATCAACTACAACGAGTAATCAACACTACTAGCAACCCACAGGTACCAATCTAAGGTTTTGAGACAAAGATTGGATACAAGAGATGAACTAGGGTTTGAGATGAGATGGTGCTGGTGAAGACGTTGATGGAGATTGCCCCCTCCCGATGATAGGATCGATGGTGATGATTTCCCCCTCCCGGAGGGATGTTTCCCCGGTAGAACAGCTTCGCCGGAGTCCTAGATTGGTTCCGCCTCGTGGCGGCGGAGTTTCGTCCCGTGAGCTTGCTTATGATTTTTTCCAGGGTGAAAGACTTCATATAGCCAAAGATGGGCACCGGAGATATAATGTTTCAACATTTATATAGTTTCAACATTTATAGGATTACCTGAGATATAATGTTTGATTCTTTGACCGTTCACCACCCTCGGATTTGTGTCTTCGAAGTTGTTGATTTTTATGGCACCAGAACGATAGACCTCCTCGATAACGTAAGGACCTTCCCATTTAGAGAGGAGTTTTCCTGCAAAAAATCTTAAACGAGAGTTGTATAACAATACATAATCACCTACATTAAACTTACGTTTTTGTATCCTTTTGTCATGCCATCTTTTAGCTTTTTCTTTAAACAGTTTGGCATTCTCATAGGCCTGGGTTCTCCACTCATCAGGTGAGCTAATGTCAAATAGTCTCTTCTCGCCGGCAAGTTTGAAGTCATAGTTGAGCTCTTTAATGGCCCAATATGCCTTATGTTCTAGTTCAAGAGGTAAGTGACATGCTTTTCCATAGACCATCTTATACGGAGACATACCCATAGGATTTTTATATGCAGTTCTATAGGCACATAATGCATCATCAAGTTTCTTGGACCAATTCTTTCTAGATCTATTAACAGTCTTTTGCAAAATTAATTTAAGCTCTCTATTACTCAATTCTACTTGACCACTAGACTATGGGTGATGTGGGGATGCAATTCTATGATTAACATCATACTTAGCAAGCATTTTACGAAAAGCACCATGAATAAAATGTGAACCACCATCAGTCATTAAGTATCTAGGGACTCCAAACCTCGGAAAAATAACTTCTTTAAGCATCTTAATAGAGGTGTTATGATCAACACTACTAGTTGGAATAGCTTCTACCCACTTAGTAACGTAATCAACAACAACTAAAATATGTGTATACCCATTAGAGGAAGGAAATGGTCCCATATAATCAAAGCCCAAAACATAAAATGGTTCAATAACAAGTGAATAATTCATAGGAATTTCTTGACGTCTACTAATATTACCAATTCTTTGACATTCATCACAAGACAAGACAAACTTACGGGCATCATTGAAGAGAGTATGCCAATAAAAAATGGATTGCAATACCTTATGTGCAGTTCTATCTCTAGCATGGTGTCCTCCATAAGCTTCGGAGTGGCACTTGCATAGGATCTGTTCCTGTTCATGCGCAGGTACACAACGTCTAATAACACCATCTACTCCTTCTTTATAAAGGTGTGGGTCATCCTAGAAGTAATGTCTTAAATCATAGAAAACCTTTTTCTTTTGCTGGTATGTTAAACTAGGTGGTATAAATTTAGCAACAATGTAATTGTCATAGTCAGCATACCATGGAGCAGTATGAGAAGCATTTATGAAAACTAATTGTTCATCAGGAAAGCTATCATCTATAGGTAGTGGGTCATCAAGAACATTCTCTAACCTAGACAAGTTGTCTGCAACGGGGTTCTCAGCTCCCTTTCTATCAATAATATGCAAATCAAATTCTTGTACTAAGAGAACCCATCTAATAAGTCTAGGTTTAGCATCTTTATTTTCCATAAGATATTTAATAGCAGCATGATCAGTGTGGACACTTACTTTAGAATCAGCAATATAAGGTCTGAACTTATCACAAGCAAATACAACTGCTAAAAATTCTTTTTCAGTAGTAGCATAATTTCTCTGGGCACTGTCTAGAGTTTTACTAGCATATTGGATAACATTTAATTTCTTATCAACTCTTTGTCCTAAAACATCACCTACAACATAATCACTAGCATCACACATAATTTCAAAGGGTAAATTCCAGTCAGGAGGCTGAACAATGGGTGCAGAAATCAAAGCTTTCTTAAGTATTTCGAATCCTTCTACACAATCATCATCAAAGACAAAAGGAACATCTTTTTGTAAGAGATTAATCAGAGGCCTGGAAATTTTTGAGAAGTCTTTAAGGAACCTCCTATAAAACCCGGCATGACCAAGGAAACTTCTTATACCTTTAATGTCTTTAGGACTTGACATCTTTTCAATAGCATCAACTTTTGCTTTATCAACTTCAATACCTCTTTCAGAAATTTTATGCCCCAAGACAATATCTTCATTAACCATAAAGTAGCACTTCTCCCAATTCAAGACAAGATTAGTTTCTTCGCATCTCTGCAAAACTCGATCAAGGTTGCTTAAGAAATCATCAAAAGAAGTTCCATATACAGAAAAATCATCCATGAATACCTCAACAATATTTTCACAAAAGTTAGAGAATATAACAGTCATACATCTTTGAAATGTAGCAGGTGCATTACATAAACCAAAAGGCATACGTCTGTAAGCAAAGGTACCAAGAGGGCAAGTAAAAGTGGTCTTTTCTTGATCCTCTTTCGACACATGTATTTGAGAGAAACTAGAATAACCATCTAGAAAGCAAAAATGTGTATGTTTGGATAACCTTTCTAGCATTTGATCAATAAAAGGTAAAGGGTAATGATCCTTTTTACTAGCTTTATTTAGTTTGCGGAAATCAATTGCCATTCTATAACCTGTAACAATTCTTTGTGGGATCAATTCATCTTTATCATTAGGAACAAAAGTTATACCTCCCTTCTTAGGGACACAATGGACAAGACTTAACCACTGACTATCAGCAACGGGATAAATATACCTGCCTCAAGAAGCTTTAGTATTTCTTTTCTTACCACTTCTTTCATCTTAGGATTTAACCGTCGTTGGTGATCAACAACCGGTTTAGCATCTTTTTCCAATTTTATTTTGTGCTGGCATAGAGTGGGACTAGTGCCCTTAAGATCATCAAGAGTATATCCAATAGCAGCACGGTGCTTCTTTAGAGTTTTCAATAATTTCTCCTCTTCTTCCTCTGAAAGGTTAGCACTAATAATAACAGGATATCTCTTCTTTTCATCAAGATAAGCATATTTAAGAGTATCTAGTAATGGTTTAAGCTCAAACACGGGATCACCCTTGGGTGGAGGGGGATCCCCTAGAATTTCAACAGGCAAGTTGTGTTTCAAAAAAGGTCCCTGTTTAAAGAATACTTCATCTATTTCCCTTCTTTCATTCATAAACATACCATTTTCATGATCTAGCAAATATTGTTCTAAAGGATCATTAGAGGCACGACAATAGAAGAAAGACCAATAATTTCATCTTTACTAGGCAATTATTTATCATGGGTTGTCTATGAAATTTAGCAAAATTAAAATCATGAGACATATCCCCTAAACCAACAGAAACAATATCCTTTTTGCAGTCTATCTTAGCATTAACAGTATTCAAGAAGGGTCTACCAAATATAATGGGACAAAAGTCATCTTGTGGGGAACCAAGAACAAGAAAATCAGCAGGATATTTAACTTTCCGACACAAGACTTCAACATCTCTAACAATCCCAATCGGTGAAATAGTATCTCTATTTGCAAGCTTAATTGTAACATTAATACCTTCTAACTCAGCAGGTGCAATCATGCGTAATTTCTTCATATAAAGAATGAGGTATTGCACTAGCACTAGAACCCATATCACATAAAGCCATGATAGCAATGCTCTCCTATTTTAACAGAAATAACAGGCAAGCCTACAACAGGTCTATGTTTATTTTTAGTATCGGGTCTAGCAATTCTAGTAGCTTCATCACAGAAGTAAATAACATGCCCGTCAATATTATCGGCCAAGATATCTTTAACCATAGCAATACTAGGTTCAACTTTAATTTGCTCAGAGTGTGTAGGTGTTTTAGCATTACTCTTACAAACCACATTTGAAGCTTTAGCATGATCCTTTATTCTAACAGGGAAAGGTGGTTTCTCAATATAAGCGGTAGGAACAATAGGATCAACATTATAAGTGATAGTATTTTCTTCAACTTTAATAGGTTCAACTAATTTTACTTCAATGGGTGGATTATATTTAAACCACTTCTCCTTAGGGAGGTCAACATGAGTAGCAAAGGATTCACAGAAAGAAGCTACTATCTCAGAGTCAAGTCCATATTTAGTGCTAAATTCACGGAAAACATCGGTATCCATAAAAGATTTAACACAATCAAACTTAGGGGTTATACGTGACTCCTTACCTTCGTCAAGATCCCAATCTTCAGAGTTGCGTTTGATTCTCTCCAATAAATCCCATTTGAATTCAATAGTCTTCATCATAAAAGAACCAGTACAAGAAGTATCGAGCATGGAGCGATTATTGAGAGAAAGCCGAGCATAAATTTTTTGAATAATAATTTCTCTTGAGAGCTCATGATTGGGGCATGAATATAAAACTTCTGATGAAATTCCAGTTTCAATCGGTTGTAGTTCCATTATCCCATATCATCACATAGCCTAAACCATGTCAATGCCTTTCCCATCAAAGATAAAGGGGATACCTTCTTCTTGACAACATCCTTGGGCATACCTGCAAGCTTAAATAATCCACAAACTTCATCCACATAGATTAGGTGCAAATCGGGATGCAATGTTCCATCTCGTGTAAACGGATTAGCTAGCAGTTTCTCTATCACACCCGAAGGAATTTCAAAGTAAACATTTTAGTACGTTTAGTAGGTTGAGGAGAAACTCTTTGCTGTACTGGTCGGGGTGAAGATACCCCGAACAAGCCCCTCAAAGGATTATGTTCCATAGTAACAAGTGATAGTAAATTTCAGCACACTATATAAATTTTTCCTTACCAAATTCCACCTACCAAAGGCGCTTCACTCCCCGGCAACGGTGCCAGAAAAGAGTCTTGATGACCCACAAGTATAGGGGATCTATCGTAGTCCTTTCGATAAGTAAGAGTGTCAAATCCAACGAGGAGCAGAAGGAAATGATAAGCAGTTTTCAGTAAGGTATTCTCTGCAAGCACTGAAATTATTGGTAACAGATAGTTTTGTGATAAGGTTATTTGTAACGGGTAACAAGTAATAAAAGTAAATAAGGTGCAAAAAGATGGCCCAATCCTTTTTGTAGCAAAGGAAAAGCCTGGATAAACTCTTATATTAAGGAAAACGCTCCCGAGGACACATGGGAATTATCGTCAAGCTAGTTTTCATCATGCTCATATGATTCGCGTTTGGTACTTCGATAATTTGATATGTGGGTGGACTAGTGCTTGGGTACCGCTCTTACTTGTAAAAACATCCCACTTATGATTAACCCCTATTGCAAGCATCTGCAACTACAAAAGAAGTATTAAGGTAAACCTAACCATAGCATGAAACATGTGGATCCAAATCAGCCCCTTACGAAGCAACGCATAAACTAGGGTTTAAGATTCTATCACTCTAGCAACCCATCATCTACTTATTACTTCCCAATGCCTTCCTCTAGGCCCAAAAAATGGTGAAGTGTGATGTATTCGACGTTCACATGACACCACTAGAGGAGACACATCATACATCTCATCAAAATATCGAACGAATACCAAATTGACATGACTACTTATAGCAAGACTTCTCCCATGTCGTCTGGAACAAACGTAACTACTCACAAATCATATTCATGTTCATAATCAGAGGGGTATTAATATGCATAAAGGATCTGAACATATAATCTTCTACCAAATAAACCAACTAGCATCAACTACAAGGAGTAATCAACACTACTAGCAACCCACAGGTACCAATCTGAGGTTTTGAGACAAAGATTGGATACAAGAGATGAACTAGGGTTTGAGATGAGATGGTGCTAGTGAATACATTGATGGAGATTGACCTCCTCCTGATGAGAGGATCGATGGCGATGACGATGGTGATGATTTCCCCCTCGCGGAGGGATGTTTCCCCGGCAGAACACCTCCGCCGGAGTCCTAGATTGGTTCTGCCTCGTGGCGGCGGGAGTTTAGTCCTGTGAGCTTGCTTATGATTTTTTCCAGGCGAAAGACTTCATATAGCCAAAGATGAGCACTGGAGGCCTGCCAGGGGCCCCACGAGGCAGGGGGCATGCCCAGGGGGGTAGGGCGCGCCCCTACCCTCGTGGATGGTGGGTGGCCCCCCTCTGGTGCTTCCTTTGCCCAATATTTTTAATATATTCTGAAACTGACTTCCATGAAGTTTCAGGACTTTTGGAGTTGTGCAGAATAGATCTCTAATATTTGCTCCTTTTCCAGCCCAGAATTCCAATTGCTGGCATTCTCCCTCTTCATGTATACCTTGTAAAATAAGAGAGAATAGGCATAAGTATTGTGACATAATGTGTAATAGCAGCCCATAATGCAATAAATATTGATATAAAAGCATGATGCAAAATAGACGTATCAAGAAGGAAGGCTTCGGTTATCGTGGTTAACCGTTGGGGGTATCAAATGACGTCCAAATGGAACGAAATTTGACAGGCGGCCTACCGGTCATGTACCAAGGCCACTCGACAAATCTCGGCCCATTCCGACAATGTTCTTCTCCCACTCATGAAACAAGATCTTGGAGGTGCAGCGGGTGCGTGTGAGAGTGTCTGATTCCGAGACGGACAACGGAGAAAGTGACCGGATGCAAGTTTGAAAAAAATATGCAGATGAAATGCAGATGATGACATGGCAAAATGCAAGACGCAAGCAAATGACATGGCAATGACGATGAATAACTGGAAGAAACCTAGCGCATCGGACTCGGGGCGTAACACGGGACGTGAAGCTAGATTGTTGTGAAGCAGAGTAAGCAAACACGGCTTCAGAATTAGGCAGGAAAGAATGGAGACCAAATAATCGGTATACAGCCAGAAAATGTAATGGAACATCCGGCCTTACCAGAAATACTACAATCTATTTCAGCAGCCATGACACCTTTCGTGAATGGGGATCTAATTTAGGACATTAAACTCTACGAGCATCGATGATGAGGCATTTAGATGACCACCCTCAAGATATGGGAAACTAGCATAGGATCTGGTTTTAGGTGAGGTCATTTTTTGTGAAAATACAAAACATGTTCAAAAATTCTGAAAATGTTTGCAGATACACATCCATGTTTGATGTATAGCCTCAAAAAGTTTCAGCTTCTAATTCGACCTACACTTGTAGAAAGAAAAAAGACAAAATCGGATATGTATAGTGTCAAATACTATTCACCCAAAGCAGACACTATTCATAGTTCAATTTTTCATTTTCGTATCTCTCACTGTAAATTGAGTTTTGAGCTGAATCTTTTTGGAGTTGTAGACATACACCAAGGTATTATGTCAAATAATTTCAGGAATTTTAGAATTGCTTAAATATGAATTTTTGGGTTGATCCTACGATCTCACCCAAAAAGCAAATTCTATTGTAGCCCCCCTCAGATCCGGTGCATGGCCATGGAGACGGTCAGGCTCATGCCCCCTTGGTGCATGGCGCTGTTGTGGATTGCTAGTGATATCCAGTGGTGCATCTCCTACACGCCCGATTTCTAGATTGCTCGCATCGTCAAGCTCATCGACGACAAGCTACTCCTCTGGCGTGACACGCTTCGCCTCATCCTCCTCAACTCCATGGGTGGGGTGGTGGATGTACGTCCGCTTCATGAGAGAGAGTTCATCAACATCGGACATATTTCCCCCCTTTCCATGTTTTTTTGCTAGGGTTCGAGATCGTGTTCGGAGTCCATTGCGCCACCCTTAGATCCGGCTCATGCCCCCTCAATGCATGGCGCTGCGGCACATGGGAATAGCGTGGCATCCCGAGCGGCTGCACCCGGGCTTCTAGGCACGGGCCCCAGGAAGTACGACACACTGATGACCCACAAGTATAGGGGGTCAATTGTAGCTCTTGTCGATAAGTAAGAGTGTCGAACCCAACGAGGAGCGGAAGGAAATCACAAGTAGTTTTCAGTAACGTATTGTGTGCAAGTGCCGAAGTTGTAAGTAGCGAGTAGTTTGGTAGCAAGATAATCTGTAACAAGCAAGTAATGATAATTGTAACAAGTATGCAGCAAGGTAGCCCAATCCATTTGAGGCAAAGGATTGGCCGAAACGGTCTCTTATAATAAGTAAAGCGTTCTTGAGGGTACACGGGAATTTCAACTAATCACTTTCATCATGTTGGTTTGATTTATGTTCGCTACTTTGATAATTTGATATGTGGGTGGACCGGTGCTTAGGTGCTATTCTTACTTGAACAAATCTCCTACTTATGATTAACCCTCCCGCAAGCATCCGCAACTACGAGAAAAGTATTAAGGATAAATCCTAACCATAGCATTAAAGTCTAGGATCCTGTCGGTCCATTACGGAATAGTGCATAAATTGGGTTTAAGTTTCTATCACTCTCACAACCCACCATCTATTTACTACTCCACAACGCATTCCCTTAGGCCCAAATATGCTCACCAGGGGACGCTTTCCTGGAAGTTTCTTTATTTCCAAAATTTTAAAATATTCCAAAACTGGTGAAACATATTTTTGCAGATTTTTCTGGAGTGTTCCGGAAGGACTCTTTATGTATTCTTCCGGTGTCAAATTTTGGATAATATTGCTTTCAACATTAATAGGCGTACCTGAGATATAATGCTTTATTCGTTGCCCGTTGACAACCTTCGGGTTAGTACCTTCGGAATTATTTATTTTGATGGCACCTATCGGCGTTCTGGGAACGGGGGTCCCCAGACTTGCCTGCCTACGGCCTGCGGCGTGGCTCAAGTGGGGGCCCAGCGCGGCCCATCTTCATCAGCTCAAGCTCAAGACCCTCGCGAGGGGCCAAGCCTCGCGGGGCGGACGACAGAAAGCTTCCTCTGAGGCAGCCTCATCAGGCAGGCTCGCGAGGAGGCGGAGCGATCAAGGCGGGGGTACCTCGCGAGGAACCCGTGACGCAAGCCATGACGATCGAGACCAGGCGGGCGCCGGCCTGCGCAGTGTCCTTGTTTCCCCTTTGGTGCAAAGGGGGCAAGCACCGGCCAAGGCATCGGGCAAAGGTTACCATACTGGTGCAACGAGACCAAGACCAGCAAAGCGGCAGGACAGAGGTCACCGTGGAGCCCAAGACGGCATCACCACCAGTGCTTTTGGCAGCCGAAGACCACCTTTGCTTAGGATAACTTGTCCTATATGTTCCCCTTCAAAATGGCCAATTGTTGGTGCCCTTCCCGCTCATTATTTGGGGAGAGGCCCAGGGCCGCTATAAATAGAGTTAGCCATCACAAGCAGATGAAGAAAAGAGAGAGAGAGAGAGAGAGAGAGAGAGAGAGAGAGAGAGAGAGAGACCCCGAGGACATCGGAAGAGTAGAGGGACGGTTGGAGATCTGGTAGAACCCTAGCAGAGAGAGAGAGGCGACTGAACTCACCCAAGCAGTTCATTGCACCAGCTCAAGAACACCTCTCGGGAGGCTATTCTTCCCTTGTACTGTTCATCATCAGTCCCTGACGCAATCCACCACACCACACACTGGAGTAGGGTATTACACCACAACGGTGGCCCAAACCAGTATAAACCTCGTGTCCCTTGGGTTATTTGTGGTTTCCAGCTTAGATCACACGAGGAGATTGGACGTAGATCGGTAGGGGAGAGATCTCCGCGCGCACCCTAGTGTTCGAACCTCAAGGGTCTGCCGAAACCCGAAATCCGACATTTGGCGCGCCAGGTAGGGGTGCGCCGGAATCTTTCTTCCGTTGTTCGCGTGTGATCTTCTGTCGCGTCCATGGCTGACGCTCGTCGGGCTCGCGCCGAGCGCCGAGCTGCCCTCGCCACCTGCGTCGCCCAGACGGTGCCCGTCGGTGGACGCCCTCGCCGTTCCCCGTCGCCTGCCGCCAACGCCGCCACCGGCCCGGCGGAGAACGAGCAGCAGGCCTCATCCTAGGATCCTTCGGTACAGCGGGAAGGCCGCACCGCCACACCGTCGCTAACTCCAGCCGCTTCGTCATCCCACGCCCGTCGCGCCCCCATGGACGCGCACGCCGCACTGCTCCTGGCAAGAGAGCTCTTGCACTACCGCCCCGTCGACGACCTCTACGAAGACTGGCTCGCCCACATCACTGAGCTTGTCAGCGCCGCAGGGGGCTCCCCCTTGCCGTCCTTCTCGCTGCCTCGCCCTCCATTCCGCGCAGGAGGCGAGGATCAGGAGGTGCCTCCACCACCACCTCCCCAAGAAGGCGCCCTGGCTCCAAGGCGTGCAGCCCCAGGGCGGGACCCTCTGCGTCCGGCGCCTGCACAGCAAGAAAGGAGTTGCCAAGATATCCCACATCCCCAAGAAGGCGCTCGCGCGCTCCCGGCGCACCAAGATCGCGTCCCTGCACCTCCACGCCAAGACCCTGCGCTGCTCCAAGCGGCAGTGCGCGGTAATCCCCAGGAGCAAGCCCAGTACCAGCAAAAGGCACCGGTGGCCACAGCAGGCTTCCGTGCCCTCACCCCCGAGCTACGCGGCGTCGCTTGGCCAAGCAAGTTCAAGCCAGACCGCCCCCTCGCTACGATGGCACGACGGACCCCATGGAGTTCCTATAGCTCTACGAGCTATGCATCGAAGCCGCCAACAGAGATGAAAGGGTCATGGCAAACTTGTTTCCCATGGAGCTCAAGGACGAGGACCGCACCTGGCTCCTGAACCTGGCTCCTGGCACAATCTCCTCCTAGGACGAGATGCGTAATCGCTTCATCGCCAACTTCCAGGGCACTCACGACCGGCCCCAGGTCGTGAGCGATCTGCGCCGCATCAAGCAGCGGCAAGGGGAGACCCTGAAGAAATACATCCAGCACTTCAACAATGCTCGCCTCAAGATCCCCAAGATGACTAAATAAGCCATCATCTCGGCCTTCTCCGATGGCATACGCGACATCAAGATGAAGGAAGAGCTAGCAATCCATGAAGACCTGTGCACATCCCTGGAGCTGTTCAACTTGGCGACCAAGTGAGCCAGGGCTGAGGAAGGGCACCTTTCCCTCCTCGAACTCCCGGCTTCCGACCCAGAAGATTAAAAGCCCAATGCCAAGGGATGTGAAGCGCAAGGGGGCTGCTGTGCTTGCAGCGGAGCCAGACACCAAATGAGGCAGGGATCAGCCTAAGTCATCCAAGGGCAGTCGGTACTGCGTGTACCAGGACCTCCATACCCACAACACCAACGAATGTCAAGAGCTCAGGGCCGTGAGAGATGGACGTGTCAGCCGACGCCCCAAGCGCAACGACAGGGGCTATGGCCGAGGAGGAGGAAGAGGTAGCAGACGATGGGAAGATCGTGGCCCTCGCCAAGGGTGGCGTGACTGACCTCGCGAGGACCACTGGAGGACCAGCCTCGCGAGGGAGGCTGGAGAGATCAGCCTCATGAGGATCGCCCGTGTGGCAACGTAGGCCTTCCTCCTCTGCCGCCACCGCCAAGGAGGAACGAAGACCAACATCAAGACAAGGGGGCTGGGGGCTTCTAGGAGCCGCGTTCGATCGCTTGCATCTTGGGTAGCGCATAGGCCCCAGCCTCGCAGTGCATCTTCAAGCAGTTTGCTCGCGGGGTGAATGCAGTCCTCCCCAAGCTTGAGGCCACGCGCCCTCTCAGGTGGTCTGTGTGCGCTATCATGTTCAGCTCAGCGGATCAGCTCAAGTGCGCGGCAACGGCTGGAGTCCTCCCGATGCTTTGCTCCCCAGTCATCAGCAACATACAGGTCACCAGGACCCTCATTGATGGTGGAGCAGGACTCAACATCCTGTCCGTCGAGACATTCGACAATCTCCAAGTGCCGTACGATCAGCTTCAGCCAACCAAGCCCTTCTCAGGAGTCACTGATGGTTCCACTATTCCTGTTGGGCAGGTTCGCCTTCCAGTCACCTTCGGGCAGCGCAACAACTACCACACCGAGCTCATCGACTTCGATGTCGCCCACATCCGTCTGCCATACAACGCCATCCTCGGGTACGCAGCCCTGGCCAAGTTCATGGTAGTGACTCACCATGGATACAATGTCCTCAAGATGCCAGGAAGCGGCGGAGTCATCACCATGCCCTGTGAAGAAAGGGACGCAGTGTGTTCACTGGAGCGCGTGTTCCAAGCCGCAGCAATCAAAGATCCGGACCACAGGAACGGAAGACTTCCCGAGGCGACCCCCAAGAAGAAGAAGGCTTCGCCTGGACCAAGCCATAAGGAGGCAGGTGCCTTCAGATGTGTTGGGTCGGGATCTGCGCCCAATTAGGGAGCGCCACCCTCTCGCGCATAGGAAGGCGCGCCCGACGCCCTCCTCAGGAAGGGCTCGGGGGCTCTTTCTTGGAGAGCCACCGACTTTGCCAAGGTCAAGAGGGAGGCGCTCGGGTACCACTTAAAGGGGTGCTTCCAAGCACGTTTCCCTCAAGAAGGTACAAGTCAAGGAAGACGAAACCCTCAGGAGTTCATCGCAAGCAACACTCAGGAGCTACAGGAGTCGAGAGTCATGCGCGGCAGCCGCCGCTTGCCCACCATGGCCCCACATCCAAGTGAGGATGGTGGGCTACACGTCTGCATCGACGTGCCAGGGCTCAACCGAGCCGCATCTCAGGAGCGCCTCTGGCCTTCGCGCGTGGGGCATTGCGAGGGTCCACCTCACAGCTACGTTCGCATGCCTTTCGGCCTGCCGAACGCGGTCGTCGCTCATCAGCGCCTGCTGAGGAGCATTCTGGAGGCTCAGGAGGTCAGGCACTGCGCGGTCCTGGCGGAGATGGAGATGGCCTTCGGAGACCCACCTGTGCCCCCGGAGCCTCCCGAGGCTCCTGGGCCTGGGGGCTCATGAGGGTCGATGTCTTCATCGCGCATCGCCGACTTCTTCAACATCACTCCATCTTCAACGACACCAGGTGACATCTTTCTGAGTTCCGTTTTTAGCTGGGAGCGCCCACAGGGCCGCATCATTCCCGGGCCGCATGGGTCCGTCCCTACGGCATGTATCTGTTTTGCTTATGCTCTTTACTTACCTTGTTGGGGGCGCCCCTCGGGCTGCATCATTCCCGAGCTGCTCGGGCCTGGCCCAACGGCGTTTGCTTTTCCCGCGTCTACTTAAAATGAATTTGCTCTTTCACGCTTAATTGTCACCTGCTGTTTATCGCGGACTCCTCCGCTTTCATGCAAAGCGCTTGCACGTTAAAAGTGGGGTACCTGAGCATCGCGACTCATGGGCTCCTACTGGCTCTCCAGCCCTCACCCCCTGGCCTTGACCCACGGCATCGCGACTTGTCATACCAGCGGCGGCTGAGCTTGCTAGAGGGACGGGACCTAAGGACATAGAGCGTTTGCATTCTAACCACCCTGTAGGAACACACCATTGATAAAGGCCCAGAGCCAGGCGCAACCCGCCTCGAGGTAGGGCCTCGTGAGTCTCGCGCTGGCTCACGAGTGCCCAGATACACCTCTCCTAGCCCTACCGTGCCGGCCACGTGTCAGGGCGGGGCTGTACATGCCCCGGGGGCTCCTCCCGGAGGGGAGCCCCCTCCCACGTACCACTGGAAGCACCATGCTCCGCGCTGGCTGATGACACTGCCGAGGAGCGGCTATGCCCGTACACATACGGAAGCACTATGTTCCGCGCTGGTGATAAACAACTGAGGGCGGCCTATGGCCGTACCAACCTCAGGGAGCCCAGAGCTTAGTGTCCGGCACCATCGCAATGCCTCCCCTCGGGAGCGCCGCGCGAGGGGGCTGGACACGGGGGCTAAGCTCGGGTCTTGCCCGAGCGCACGCCACCCAGCCAGGTCCCTCGGACCTGGTCGTCACGCGCCCCTCCCCGAGCGGAGCCAAGGTATGGAAACCCGTTTGAACGTCAAGGGGGACTCCTGAGCATCGCGACTCAGGAGCCTAACTTGCCCGTAGCCCCTCACTCCTTAGTCCCGTCCTGGTTTCCGGTCGGGGCTAATGCTGGGTGAGGTACACACGGGGCCGGGCCCTGCCGACGCAGAACGATCAATCCACTCCTCGTTCCCCCCCTTTCCTACTTATTGCTTGTGCGTCAAGGGGGACTCCTGAGCATCGCGACTCAGGAGCCTAACTTGCCACGTAGCCCCTCACTCCTTAGTCTCGTCCTGGTTTCCGGTCGGGGCTAACGCTGGGTGAGGTATGCGCGGGGCCGGGCCCTGCCGATGTAGAGCGCGAGCAAGTAGGGAAGAAAAACACAAATTCCAGGAAATTCAAAGAAAATATTACAAGCCATAGATTGTTTCACGATGTCAAACACAAGTTTAAACGCCTCCGCGAGGCATGGTGCATGTTGAAGGAATAAAAGCAGGACAGAAGCCGCAAAGGGATCACTCTCCAGTGGCGCCGCCTCCTGGGGCCGTGGAGCTGGCGGCACCACGCCCGGGTAAGATGCTGAAGGCACGTAACCTCCCCAGCAAAGCTTCGGCTCGACCTTTCACGACCTCAGCGGCAGCGGCGGCAAGGTCGCCGCTCACGGGCTCCAGCAGGCTGTCGAGGTCGACGTTGGGGTCGCACAGGTAGACGTGGCTGAGGACACACGTCAGCGCCGCCGAAGACAGGGCACGCGCCTCGGCCTCGGCCGTGGGGCCAAGGCCGTCTACGACATCTTCAAGCGCACGGACCAGGAAGGGAAGCAGCTTGGCGGGGCCGTCCTCCGCGCCGGCCAGCGGCTCCTCCAAGCCGCTCTCGTAAAGCGTCTTCAGCGTGGCACGAGCCCTCTTCTCCATCTTCGCGAAGGCCACCCGATCCTCCACCAGGACCTTCGCCTTGGCGTCTAGCTCGGTCCTCTCCGCCTGCAGCGACCGCTCCAGCGTCTCCAATCGGCCGTGGCGGTCATCAAGCTCGACGTCCCGGTCCTTGACGGCAGCCTCCCGAGCCTTCATCTCCTTCTCTTTCTCCTGGCGGCCATAGACCTCCTTGGCGAGCTCGTCGCGCAGGCCTTGCAGCTTGGTCTCCAGCGCCTCACAGCGAGCCTTGGCAGCCTCAGCATCCCCCAGGGCAGCGTCGTGAGCGGCCTTGGCTTGGTTGGCGGCCTGCTTCTCCCCATTGGAGGCCGCCACGGCCTGGCCCAATGCTGCTTGGACGGAGGCAGTGGAACGGGCCCAGCTAGAAGCTAACTCCAGGCGCCCGACCACTAGACGAGGGTCCGCACTCAGAAGATCCTCCCGCAGCTGGCTCAGTTCCCTGGAGACCTGGTCCAGGACGGCGGCAGAAGAAATAGAAGAAGCAGGAACTGGCGGAGCAGACGAAGAAGACGGTGGCGTGATCACGGCTTGGCAGGAAGGAACCCCCTAGGCCTTGGCTGCCCGGGCTGCAGCATCAAGCGCAGTCGACTCCAGGGTCAGCCGAGCCATGGGGGCTGACTCCTCGCCGAGGCGTCCCAGTCGGCCTCACGGGGACGACCGGGCAGGGGAGGCACGAGCCACTCCGTCTTTCCCCTCAGTGGACGAAGGCGCCATCCCGGCAGGTGGACTCGCCCCAAGCAGGGCCGCAGAAGCCCCTTTCAACCTCTTCGCGGCAGGCGCCAGCCTGACAAAATAATATGGACGTCAAGCCTCGGCGGCAGAAACGAAGCAAAACAGGAATCAAGCACTTACTGGTCGTCGCTCGCGGACCCAAGCAACCTCCGGCCGAACTTGAAGCCCGAGAGCCTGCAGCCGGGGTCAGCCTCAGGAGGCCCGGAAGCAGAAGGCACGCAGGAGGACTGGAGCTGGCCTCGGATCACTCAAGGACCAGAGAAGACCCTGGGGGAACCAGCCCCGACCTGACCTTCCTCGCGACCAAGGGAGAGTCCTCCCCTCCTCGCCTGGCGCCGGCCTCGTCGTCGTCCGACATGGAGCGGAGGACCTGGGACCTGCGTCGAGGGAAAGACTCCCTCGACTCCTCGCCAGTCGCCTCAGAGTCAGATTCTTCTTTCTCCGCCTCTTCTTCCCCCTCGCTCTCGTTGGAGCTGTCGGAGGACACGTTCACCATCGCCAGCGCCGCAAGACCCTCGGGAGCTTCCGCAGGCACCAGCCCATCGCCATTAAAGGTGGGCATGGTGTTCACCACCTGCTCCCAGTCGTCGCGAGGAACAGGGGGACGGGGGCGCCCACCGGCTTCGCCACGTCTCCCCCAACCAAGGAATGGAGGGCCGCGACCAGATTCTCATCGGTCAGGGCCTCAGAGCTTAGGCACAAGGCGGCGTCCGCTTCCCCAAGCCTCCACAACAGGAGCGAGTGCTCCTAGAGTGGAGCCACCCGGTGCTCCAAGAACTCCCTCAGGAGCGTGGCTCCAGTTAGCTTCGCCGTCCCCAAGTTGCTCGGCCTCAGGTCCGCGTTCATCCTCTTCAGCACCGCCCTCGCACGAGGGTCGATGAGCTCCACGCGGGACCACGCGTCGACAGCCTTGGGCTGCCCCGTGGGCAACACCAGACGGGGGTGGAGGCGCCCGACGTCCACCATGACCCACTTGCTCCGGAAGCCTCCGATTCTCTTCCCAGGCTTCGAGATGGCATTGGAATTGGAGTATGCGATGAAGCTCGCACATGCGGAGACATGGCCACTAGAAACCCGGAGGAAAAAATAGTGGCACAGCAAGGCCACCGAGGGCTTTATCCCGACATGAGCCTCGCAGTAGTAAGCAAAAATCGCCAGGAGAAGAACGGAGTTGGGGTGGAGATGCAGAGCCTGCAAGTTGTACTAGCGGAGAACAGCGAAGAAGAACTCAGAGAAAGGAGGCACCAGACCGGCGATGATGGCGCTCACAAAGAGCGGATAGAAGGTGCTCCCCGTGCTCTCATGCTGGTCGGAGCCGGCCTTGAGCACAGTCGCCCCCTTGCTGCCCTGCGCCACCGTCATCAGGCGCATAAGGGCGAGGTTCTTCTCCGGTAGGTTCGGGGAATCCAGAGCCAGCGAGTACCAAGCCTCGGTCGGGGACTTGCGAGGCACCATGGCGTGCCGGGTAAGGAAGATTGAGACAGATCTGGAGGATTTCGGAAGCAAGAAGGAGGAGAGTGAGAAAGGGGATCTGGAGCGAGGCAAACGATAACAAAGCAAGTATGTCTGGCCCGGGCACCTCTTTTGTCAGATGGACAGTTGCCGAGGCGTCGTGGGGCAGCGCAGACGCCCACGTCCAATCAATCGCCACGCGGCACCCAAGGCCGCAGGCTGTTAGGGCCCGCGGCGCTTCGCGCTTGCCCCTTCGCTTCCCTGCTAGGCCAAGCCCGGGCGCGCCTCGGGCCCAGGGGCTACTGTCGGCGTTCTGGGAACGAGGGTCCCCAGACTTGCCTGCCTGTGGCCTGCGGCGTGGCTCAAGTGGGGGCCCAGCGCAGCCCATCTTCATCAGCTCAAGCTCAAGACCCTCGCGAGGGGCCAAGCCTCGCGGGCGGATGACAGAAAGCTTCCTCTGAGGCAGCCTCATCAGGCAGGCTCACGAGGAGGCAGAGAGATCAAGGCGGGGGTACCTCGCGAGGAACCCGTGACGCAAGCCAGGATGACCGAGACCAGGCAAGCGCCGGCCTGCGCAGTGTCCTTGTTTCCCCTTTGGTGCAAAGGGGGCAAGCACAGGCCAAGGCATCGGGCAAAGGTTACTATTCCGGTGCAATGAGACCAAGACCAGCAGAGCGGCAGGACGGAGGTCACCGTGGAGCCCAAGACGGCATCACCACCAGTGCTTTTGGCAGCCGAAGACCACCTTTGGTCAGGATAACTTGTACTATATGTTCCCCTTCAAAATGGCCAATTGTTGGCGTCCTTCCCGCTCATTATTTGGGGAGAGGCCCAGGGCCGCTATAAATAGAGCTAGCCATCACAAGCAGATGAAGAAAAGAGAGAGAGAGACACCCCGAGGACATCGGAAGAGTAGAGGGATGGTTGGAGATCTGGTAGAACCCTAGCAGAGAGAGAGAGAGAGAGAGAGAGAGAGGCGACTGAACTCACCCAAGCAGTTCATCGCACCAGCTCAAGAACACCTCTCGGGAGGCTATTCTTCCCTTGTACTGTTCATCATCAGCCCCTAAGGCAATCCACCACACCACACACTGGAGTAGGGTATTACACCACAACGGTGGCCCGAACTAGTATAAACCACGTGTCCCTTGTGTTCGTGGTTTCTAGCTTAGATCACGCGAGGAGATTGGACGTAGATCGGTAGGGGAGAGATCTCCGCGCGCACCCCAGTGTTCGAACCTCAAGGGTCTGCCGGAACCCGAAATCCAACAACACCGGACCCGTAAACCTTCTCGATGACATATGGGCCTTCTCATTTGGAGAGAAGGTTTCCTGCAAAGAATCTGAAGCGAGAGTTGTACAAAAGAACATATTCTCCGACTTTAAACTCACGCTTTCGAATCCTTTTGTCATGCCATCTTTTAACTTTTTCTTTGAATAACTTTGCATTTTCATATGATTGGGTTCTCCATTCATCTAATGAGCTTATATCAAATAACCTCTTTTCACCGGCAAGTTTGAAATCATAATTGAGTTCTTTAACTGCCATGTATGCTTTATGTTCTAACTCAAGAGGCAAATGACAAGCCTTTCTATAAACCACTTTATAAGGATTTTTATATGTTGTCCTATAAGCCCAAAGTGCATCATCTAATTTCTTAGACCAATTCTTCCGGGACATATTGACAGTCTTTTGCAAAATTAATTTTATTTCACTATTGCTAAGTTCAACTTGACCACTAGACTGAGGATGATATGGTGATGCAATTCTATGGTTAACATCATACTTAGCAAGCATTTTAGGGAAAGCACCATGAATAAAGTGTGAACCACCATTAGTCATTAAATATCTAGGGACTCCAAACCTTGGGAAAATAACTTCCTTGAGCATTTTAATAGAGGTGTTGTGATCAGCCCTACTAGTTGGAATAGCTTCTACCCATTTAGTAACATAATCAACATCAACCAAAATATGCGTATATCCATTAGAGGATGGAAAAGGTCCCATGTAATCA
This sequence comes from Triticum dicoccoides, assembly GCF_002162155.2. Classification (NCBI taxonomy): domain Eukaryota; kingdom Viridiplantae; phylum Streptophyta; class Magnoliopsida; order Poales; family Poaceae; genus Triticum; species Triticum dicoccoides. The sequence goes on along the minus strand of NC_041392.1, from coordinate 185,461,375 downwards.
AATCCCCAAACATCAAAAGGTTCATCAGCAAGTGAAAAATTCATAGGCATTTCTTGATGCTTACCGATATTACCTATTCTTTGACATTCATCACAAGAAGAGACAAACTTATGGGCATCCTTGAAGAGAGTAGGCCAATAAAATCCAGATTGCAATACCTTGTGAGCAGTTCTATCTCCAGCATTATGTCCTCTATAAGCTTCTGAGTGACATTTCCGTAGGATTTGTCCCTATTCATGCTCAGGTACACAATGTCTAATTATACCATCTACTCCTTCTTTATAAAGATCTGGGCCATCCCAAAAGTAATGTCTTAAATCATAAAAGATTTTTTTTCTTTTGTTGATACGTAAATCTAGGTGGCAAGTATTTGGCAACAATGTAACTAGCATAGTTAGCATACCAAGGAGTACCATTAGCAACATTTATTGCAGCTAACTGCTCACCAGGATAACTATCATCAATAGGAAGTGGGTCATCAAGCACATTTTCAAGCCTAGACAAGTTATCAGCTACGGGGTTCTCAGCTCCTTTTCTATCAATAATATGCAAATCAAATTCTTGTAACAAGAGAACCCAACGAATAAGTCTAGGTTTAGCATCTTTCTTTTCTATGAGATATTTAATAGCAGCATGGTCTGTGTGAACAGTTACTTTGGAATCAACAATATAAGGTCTAAACTTATCACAAGCAAACACCACTACTAAGAATTCTTTTTCAGTAGTAGTATAATTTCTTTGAGCACTTTCTAGATTTTTACTAGCATAATGAATAACATTCAATTTCTTATCAACTCTTTGTCCTAGAATAACACCAACAACATAATCACTAGCATCGCACATAATTTTAGAAGGCAAATTCCAATCCGGTGGTTGAACTATAGATGCAGTAATTAAAGCTTTCTTGAGTGTTTCAAAGGCTTCAAATCAATCATCATCAAAGACAAAAGGAATATTGTTTTGCGAAAGATTAGTGAGTGGCCTAGAAATTTTAGAGAAGTCTTTGATAAATCTCATATAGAAACCAGCATGATCTAAGAAACTACGAATAACTTTGATGTCCTTGGTACATGGCATTTTCTCAATAGCATCAACCTTAGCTTGGTCTACTTCAATACCTTTTTCAGAAATTTTATGACCCAAGACAATGCCTTCATTTACCATAAAGTGGCACTTCTCCCAATTCAAGACAAGATTTGTTTGTTCACATCTCTGCAAAACTCGATCAAGATTGCTTAAACAATCGTCAAAAGACTTCCCATAAACAGAAAATTCATCCATGAAGACCTCAACAATCTTTTCACAAAAGTCAGAGTATATAGCCATCATACATCTTTGAAAGGTAGCAGGTGCATTACATAAACCAAAAGGCATACATCTATAAGCATAGGTTCCAAATGGACAAGTAAAAGTGGTATATTCTTGATCAGGTTGAGAAATGGGTATTTGTGAAAAGCCAGAATATCCATCAAGGAAGCAAAAAATGTGTGTGCTTAGATAATCTTTCAAGCATTTGGTCAATAAAAGGCAATGGTGTAGCGACCCGACCTCAAACGGTCTAGTCTCTGTGCTTCAATGTCATCCCTGGATCGGTAATGCTGACACACACAGTACTCGAAGGATTTATAACAGAGTAGCAATCACACACTTATTGCATCGAATGTCTCAAAAGAGAACTTATTACAATAAATATGGCTTAAGGCCATCTAAATACAATAACATCGGAAGGCTTGGAAGATAAGGCGAGTCCATCAACTCCAACGGCATAGCTGAGTGCACGACAAACGACCTATGGCATCTTACTCGTCGTCTGAAAAGTCTGCAACATAATACGCTGCAGCCCGAAAACGGGTCAACGCATGGAATATGCTGGCAATGTAACACAGTAGAGCAATGAACAAATAAATGCTATCACTACATGCATATATGGCTGGTGGAGGCTCTATGGTTTCAAAGTTTTTTTGCAAAAATCCAAATTTTCCCTACAACAAAGGAATATATTTTATTTAACTATCATGGTAGTTGATACAACATTGAGAAAGGTACCCCCATCTCAATCCCAATTGAAAGTAATTATCAACCCAACAAGTTAATTTAGAGTGATGAGATCCATAGGATAATTCAAGAACTAGATACTCAAGATGTCCATAACCGGGGACACGGCTAACCATGATTAGTTTGTACACTCTGCAGAGGTTTACACACTTTTCCCCACAAGACGCGATCTCCTTCATTGGATTTCTCGCACTACATGGTGTTTGAGAAATGGATGACCGAGACACAACTTTTCAGAAGCATTAACTCTAACCCAGGGTAGACCGTACCAACCTACATCCCCTACATCTGCTAGTCTACCACTTGAAGAGGTCATGCAACTTACTCCACTATGCTAGAGCCCATAATAGCTTGTGGCTGCACACGGAAGTTTCAAGCATGAATAATCTTATGATCCCTTTGAGCCTGGATGGCGGACCATAGGAGGATCACACGGTATAACCCCGGGATCTCCTAGGACAACACTGGTATAACCCCAGGTGCCCACAAGCAATCCACCTAGATGTGTATTAAAGTTGCCACCTTAAGTTGAACCATTAATTAACAATCTCACATCCGTCATGGATACTCTCAAACTCAATCCACGTCTACGAGCATAGCATAGCAATATAAGCATAACGTAGAAGTAACTCCCAAGGGTTTGATAATAAACAAGTAATAGGTTCTACCTCATCATCTACTTCCCAAACCCACATGTTAAGAGATCCTACTCATGCAATGTGTGAGGGTTGAAACTAATGCATAAAAACTAGGTATGAAAGAGTATGATCAATGTGTTACTTGCCTTGCCGACGATCCGCAAAACCTAGAAATTCCTAGTAGCACGCTTTGCACTCCGAGTATTCTATCACAAACAAACAATATCATACATAAGCACTCAAGCAAAGATGCATGATTAAAATTCAAATAAGAAGATCTAACCAGAAAGTTCAACTGAAGAACCCCGGTTTGCAAAAAGAATCAAATCAAACGGAGCAACAAAACTCAAACTATGAAAGAAACAAGATCTGATTACTAATCTGGACTAAAGCCAAATTTTACAGTATCAAAATCTTGTTCAAGTTGGTTAAACAGAAAGAGGGCTTCGAGACAAAGATCTAGGCACTTGTTTCACCTGATTTGGATAAACGAGCGAAAAGATATATGCGAAAAGATATACTAGATCGAAGATTAGGGCAGAAATCGCGATCAAAAATAATCGCGGAAAAACCCTGGCAAAAGAAAACTGATAAATAGGCTAACGAATGAACATTCGCTGTCCGCGGCTAACGGATGAACGGCGTTCGTTAAGACGAACGTACGGACAAACGTCCTCTATTTAACTAAAATGAAGAAAAACTGAACAAAACTAATCTATACTAAAAAAACGAACTAGGGTTTCTAAAAAACCCGAATGGTTTTCTCACGAAAACCGGCGGCGGCGGCGGTTACCTCCGGCGAGACGGCGCGGCGAGGTGGCGGCGGCGCGGTGCGGCGAGGCGGCGGCGCGGCGCGGGCGGCGGTGCGGATCGGGCAGCGCTAGGGTTTCGGTGGGCGGCGGCGCAACTTGGGCCTCGGTGGTTCACGGGCTGCGGCTTATAAAGCCGGCCGGGCCAGGAATCCTAGCTGGACACGGCCCGGTAGGTCGGTTCATTTTTTTAAAATAAATCCTGACGTGGAAAAAAAAGAAATACTAAACAAACTCCAAAAATCCTAAAATAAATTTTCACGGTCCTCTAATAATATTGCGGACAAAGTGAACATTTATTTAGACCTCTAATACAATTTTGAAAAACGCGTATTTTTTTCTAATTCAAATAAAATTGCAATAAAATCCAAATAAAATATATTATTTGATTTTAATATTTTTCCTCTAATATTTCCTTTATTTTGGAGAAGTCATATTATCTCCTCTCATATATTTTAATTAGAAATATTTTCAGAGAGGAAAAATAATTAAAACCAAATGATCCTCTTTTCAAAATTTGAGAGAACTCAAATATGAAAATAACATAATTCCCAACTCTCTCCATGGGTCCTTGAGTTTCTTAGAATTTCGAGGATTCGAGAAACAAAAATGTAGTAAAATATGATATGCATGAATGACCTATGTATAACATTCCAAATTGAAAATTTGGGATGTTACAAACCTACCCCCCTTAAGATGAATCTTGCCCTCGAGATTCGGGTTGGCTAGAAAATAGGTGTGGGTGGTCTTTGCGTAGATCATCCTCTCGGTCTCAGGTGGCTTCATCCTCGGTATGGTGGCTCCACTAGACTTTGCAAAACTTGATAACCTTGCTGCGAGTAACTCGGCTGGCAAACTCAAGAATCTTAACAGGTTTCTCCTCATAGGTTAAATCACTATCCAACTAAATTGCTTCCAGGGTCACGGTATCTCTCATAGGGATATCAGCCATCTCTGTATGGCACTTCTTCAACTGGGAAACATGAAATACATCATGAACTCCTGAAAGTCCTTCGGGTAACTCCAACTTGTAGGCTACCTCTCCCATACGCTCCAAAACACAGTACAGTCCTACAAATCTTGGAGCTAACTTTCCCTTAACTCCAAAACATTTAACTCCTCGCAGAGGTGACACTCGCAGATATGCTCTATCTCCAATTTCATAGATTACCTCCTTGCATTTTGAGTCTGCATAACTCTTCTGTCTAGACTGAGCTACCTTCGGTCTATCTCGTATCAGTTTAACCTTCTCTTCAGACTCCTTAATCAAATCTGGTCGAAACAAATGGTGGTCTCCTACTTCATCCCACATTAATGGTGTCCTACACCTCCTTCCATATAGGGCTTTGAACGGTGCCATCTTCAACTGGCCTGGTAACTATTGTTGTATGAGAACTCCGCGTAGGGCAAGTTGTCGTCCCAACTAGATCCATAATCTAGCGCACAAGCTCTCAACATGTCCTCCAGAATCTGATTTACTCTCTCAGTCTGTCCATCTGTCTGTGTATGAAAAGAAGTACTAAACTCTAGCCTGGTTCCCAAAGTCTGGTGCAGCTGGAGCCAAACTTTGAAGTAAACCGCGTTCCTCTATCTGATATGATGGTCCTCGGAACTCCATGCAGACATACGATCCTGGTCATATACATCTTGACTAACTTCGCACTAGTATAAGTGGTCTTCACGGGGATAAAGTGAGCTACTTTGGTCAAGCGGTCCATTACTACCCAGATAGAATCATATCCCGATCGGGTCCTGGGTAATCCGGTGATAAAATCCATGCCAAGCTTGTCCCACTTCCATTCGGGTATCGACATAGGCTGCAGTAATCCTGCTAGCTTCTGATGTTCTGCCTTCACTCTCTGACATACATCACATACGGCTACATACTCGGCAATATCCTTCTTCATACCAGTCCACCAGAAACGTTCCTTCAAATCCAAATACATCTTGGTGTTTTCGGGGTGTATCGAGTATGGCGAGTCATGAGCTTCCTGAAGTATCAACTTCTTGATCTCTGCATTATTGGGCACATAAACTCGGTCCTCAAACCATAAGGTGTCGTTCTCATCCTCATGAAAACCTTTGGCCTTACCTTCACTCATCTTCTCCTTTATTTTAGCAATTTCCTTGTCATCCTTCTAAGCTTCTCTGATCTTTCCCAACAATGTAGACTGAACTTCCATTACTGCAACAAAACCTCTAGGAACAATCTCCAAACGAAGGTCCCTGAGATCTTCTGCTAACTCCTTTGGCAAACCTCCTGTTACTAAGGTATTGGCATAACTCTTCTGGCTCAAAGCGTCTGCTACGACATTGGCCTTTCCTGGATGATAGTGCAATTTCATATCATAATCCTTTATGAGCTCCAGCCATCTCCTCTGCCTGAGGTTCAACTCCTTCTGTGTGAAAATGTACTTCAAACTCTTATGATCCGTGTACACATCACAATGGTTTCCAATAAGATAATGTCTCCAGGTTTTGAGTGCATGCACTATAGTTGCTAACTCCAAATCATGCGTGGCATAATTCAACTCATGTGATTGAAGTTGACATGAGGCATATGAAACAACTCTTCCATCTTTCATAAGTACACCTCCAAGTCCTAAACAGGATGCGTCGCAATACACTTGGAAATCCTTACGTATATCTGACAGAATCAGCACTGGGGCGTTAGTCAAATGTCTCTTCAATTCCTGAAAACTTGCCTCACATTCGTCCATCCATTTGAACTTAGTGTCCTTCTTCAACAACTCTGTCATGGGCTTCGCAATCTTAGAGAAATTCTCAATGAATCTCCGATAATATCCCGCGAGTCCTAGAAGACTGCGGATCTCTCCCATTGAGGTGGGTGCCAACCACTCTGTGACTGACTTAGCCTTCGTTGGGTCTACTGATATACCTTCTCCGGATATAACATTTCCAAGGAATCCAACTTCCTTCAGCCAAAACTCACACTTGCTGAACTTGGCATACAACTGATGTTCCCTGAGTTTCTCGAGAACTAAACGCAAATGCTCCTTGTGTTCCTCTTCATCCTTTGAGTATACCAAGATATCATCAATGAACACCACAACAAACTTATCCAAGAATTCCATGAACACCTTATTCATCATACTCATGAAATAGGTAGGGGCGTTAGTCAATCCAAATGACATAACCGTGTACTCATATAGCCCGTACCTTGTGGTGAAAGCTGTCTAAGGTATATCCTTTTCTCGAATCTTCAGCTGGTGGTATCCTGATCGAAGATCGATCTTTGAAAACACTTTAGCTCCTTGCAATTGGTCAAACAGATCATTGATCATCGGTAGTGGGTACTTGTTCTTGACCGTCACTTCATTCAATGCGCGATAATCAACAACCATCCTCAGGGATTTATCTTTCTTCTCAACCAAGAGCACTGGGGCTCCCCATGGTGATGAACTTCGCCGAATGTAACCTTTCTCCAATAACTCCTTGATTTGCTTCTTAATCTCCTCTAGATCATTTGCGGGCATCCGGTATGCGCTACAAAAAAAAGACACATCCGTGACATTTTGGGACGAATGAATTTTTTTCTGTCATAATTATGACACTTCTATGACGATAATTGTGACAAAACCCGGTATCATCATAGATGTGGTGGGGTCCTACTTCTATGAAAAAAAATCATGACAGAAAATGGGCTTTTCGTCCTGGGCGGGCCGGAGACGCAGCTGCATGACATTCTTTGGGTCATCCATGACGGAAAAAACTATGGTAGAAGCAAGGGAGAGGAAAATATCGGGGTGTTCCCGGTTACGGTGGGTGGTCGGGGCCGAGTGATGCACGTTTCTCTCGTACACGCACGCAAGTGGGTGCGAGGCGTTGGGCTCTAACTGAACCCGAGCGATTGCACTGCAGGCTACGCGTTACTAAACCTGAGCGATCGATCGATGGTTGTTAACTGAACCCGAGCGATCGATCGATGGCTACTGCTGCTAACTGAAGCCGATCGATGCTGCCTCTGGATGAACAGTGAGCGTTGCTGGGGGGGTTTGGATGAACAGTTCCCGGTGGGGGTGGATGAACAGGACCCCGTGGTGTTACCTCTAGATGAACAGTGAGTGTTGCTGGG
>NC_041392.1:185434058-185453336 GCF_002162155.2 Triticum dicoccoides | reverse complement strand
GGGGGTGGATGAACAGGACCCTGTGGTGTTGCCTCTGGATGAACAGGACCCTGATCGATCGAGCCGGTTGGGGCTGGATGAACAGGACCCCGTGGAGGGCTGGATGAACAGGACCACACCATGGAGGGCTGGATGAATAGTAGACGGTGGAGGGTTGGATGAACAGTAGCCCGTGGAGGGGTGGTTGAACAGGAGCCCGTGGAGAGGGCTGGTTGAACAGTAGCCGGTGGAGTAGCGCGCGGTGGAGGCTGGATGAACAGGAGCCCGTGGATGAACAGTCGCAGCTGGAGGCTGGAGGAGGTCAACGGTGGATGAACAATAGCCCGTGGAGGCTGGAGGGGGTCGATGGTGGAGATGAACAGTATCCCGTGGAGTCCCGTTTTGCGGTACGCCACACCGCTCCCGATGAACAGGACCCCTGTTTCGACCGTAGCGCTCCAACACAAGTCCGTTTCCTCCATTTTGCGGTACGCCACACCCCTCCCGATCAACAGGACCCCCGTTTCGACCATAGAAGGTCCGTTTCCTCCGTTTCGCGGTATGCCAGACCCCTCCCGATGAACAGGATCCCGTTTCGAACGTGGCTGGTCGAACACAAGGCCATTTCCTCCATTCTACGGTACACCATGCCTCGTTTCCATCGTCTATTCCGTGCAAGCCGGTTGGCTCCCATGCGTTCTGTTGCCTCCCAATGAACACGACACATTCTGTTGCCTCACCATGAACACGACGACGACGTAGTTTCTCCGTTCCGACTCAGCCATGTACACGAGCCCTGGCCGTACATATGCGCGAGTAGGCATTCGAGACCCCGCCCATATGTACATACGTGGTCGTATTTTCTTTCTTGCACACTGGCCGCTGTACGTACGTGCACATGCTACATGCGCGCCTCAACTACGACATGTGCGCGCTCTACATCGACCAGTATGTACGGACATGTTCGAGACCAGAATGACAACGCTATGTATGCTTCGACCAGGTGGGTCCCGACTGTCAGGCACTTCCTTGCGTGCGAAGATATAGCTCATGGGTCCCAATAGTCAAGGGGGCGAATCGTTTTTTTGCCCCGACGCACTTCCTTGCGTGTGAAGATGTAGCTGGTGGGTCCCAGCAGTCAAGGGGGAACGTGTTTATCGCAAAATACGGTGGCCCGTCCGATGGGTCCCCACTGTGAGGTACAGGAATAATTATTTTGCGCGTAATAAGGAGGCACTTCCTTGCGGCTGAAGTGGATCCAGCTGTCAGCCTCTCCACATACAGTACTCTTCCGATTGAAGTCGGTCGTTGACCACATTGACCACGCCGCGCCAAGAGCACCAAGGCGGCGGACGACGGCTAGGCCTAGGAAGGGGACGATGCGGACCCAGGGAAGACGCGGCAGTGGATGCCCATGCATAGAGGAGTATGAGGGTTCACTGGTTCACTTCGGTGTGAGGCTGCCGTCGCCATAGAATAACAGGGGGTGTGGGTGAGTAGAGGGATGGCCTAGCCAGCGGTTGGAGTAGTAGGGGCCGGTGAGGCCTCCGCCGCATCGCAACTGGCCATGGGAGGCAGGAGCACGAGGCACGACCGGTGCTGGTTTGGGCGGCTGGAGCAAGAAGACCAGAGGTTGAAGAAGCACTACGGCTGTTGGATGGACATCGTAGGTCACCGGAGCTAGGATTGTGCATATTGACTAAGTTGACAAAGCTCTCCGTCCCCGTCAACTTAGTAGTCCCACAAGTCAGCCTGCCACTATACTGGGTCCTAGCTAGCTAGGGGAGTATTCATTTTTCTGTGTAATAAGGAGGCACTTCCTTGCGTGCGAAGATATAGCTGGTGGGTCCGAGCTGTCAGCGGCGGTAATGTTTTTTTTGTGAAATAGAGAGGCCCTTCCGGTGGGTCCCAGATGTCAGGTGGAGGAATCATTATTTTGCGCGTAATAAGGAGGCATTTCCTTGCGTGCGGCCCTGGACCCAGCTGTCAGCCTCTCCACGTCCAGTCCACTTCAGATGCATGCCAGTCGTCGACCATGTTGACCAGGCCGCTGATACGTCCATTTTGCATCATGCTTTTATATTGATATTTATCGCATTATGGACTGTTATTTCACTTTATGTCACAATACTTATGGCTATTCTCTCTTATTTTACAAGGTTTACATAAGGAGGGAGAATGCCGGCAGCTGGAATTCTGGGCTAGAAAAGGAGCAAATATTAGAGACCTATTCTGCGCAACTCCAAAAGTCCTGAAACACCACGGAACATCTTAAAACAAATAAAGAAAAATCATCGCCAAAGATGAAGGCTAGGGGGCCCACACCCTGCTCATGAGGGTGGGGGGCGCCCCCCCTAGGGCGCGCCCCCTACCTCGTGGGCCCCCTGGTGGCTCTCCGACGTCCATCTTCTCCTATATGAAGTCTTTCGATGAGAAAAAAATAGGAAGGAACTTTTCGGGACGAGACTCCGCCGCCACGAGGCGGAACCTTGGCAGATCCAATCTAGAGCTCCGGCAGAGCTGTTCTGCCGGGAAAACTTCCCTCCGGGAGGGGGAAATCATCACCATCGTCATCACCAACGCTCCTCTCATCGGGAGAGGGCAATCTCCATCAACATCTTCACCAGCACCATCTCATCTCCAAACCCTAGTTCATCTCTTGTATCCAATTCTTGTCTCAAAGTCCGGGATTGGTGCTAGTAGGTTGCTAGTAGTGTTGATTACTCCTTGTAGTTGATGCTAGTTGGTTTATTTGGTGGAAGATCATATGTTCAGATCCTGTATGCATATTATTACCCCTCTGATTATGAACATGAATATTCTTTGTGAGTAACTATGTTTGTTCCCGAGGACAAGGGAGAAGTCTTGCTATTAGTAGTCATGTGAATTTGGTATTCGTTTGATATTTTGATAAGATGTATGTTGTCTAGCCTCTAGTGGTGTTATGTGAACGTCGACTACATAACACTTCACCATTATTTGGGCCTAGAGGAAGGCATTGGGAAGTAATAAGTAGATGATGGGTTGCTAGAGTGACAGAAGCTTAAACCCTAGTTTATGCGTTGCTTCGTAAGGGGCTGATTTGGATCCACATATTTCATGCTATGTTTAGGTTTACCTTAATACTTTTGTTGTAGTTGCGGATGCTTGCAATAGAGGTTAATCATAAGTGGGATGCTTGTTCAAGTAAGAACAGCACCCAAGCACCGGTCCACCCACATATCAAATTATCAAAGTATCGAACGCGAATCATATGAACCTGATGAAAACTAGCTTGACGATATTCCCATGTGTCCTCGGGAGCGCTTTTCCTATTATAAGAGTTTGTTCCGGCTTGTCCTTTGCTACAAAAGGATTGGGCCACCTTGCTGCACTTTATTTACTTTTGTTACTTGTTGCTCGTTACAATTTATACTATCACAAAACTATCTGTTACCACTTATTTCAGTACTTGCAGAGAATACCTTGCTGAAAACCGCTTATCATTTCCTTCTGCTCCTCGTTGGGTTCGACACTCTTACTTATCAAAAGGACTACGATAGATCCCCTATACTTCTGGGTCATCAGGACTCTTTTCTGGCGCCATTGCCGGGGAGTGTAGCGCTTTTGGTAGGTGGAATTTGGTAAGTAAAAAATTTATATAGTGTGCTGAAATTTACCGTCACTTGTTACTATGGAAAGTAATTCTCTGAGGGGCTTGTTCGGGGTATCTTCACCCCGTCCAGTAGAGCAAAGAGTTGCTCCTCAACCTACTGAACCTATTGAAAATGAAACTCCTTTTGAATTTCCTTCGGGTATGATGGAAAAACTGTTATCTAACCCTTTTACAGGAGATGGAACAAAGCATCCTGATGAGCACTTATGTGGATGTAGTTTGTGGATTATTTAAGCTTGCAGGTATACCCGATGATGTTGCTAAGAAGAAGGTCTTCCCTTTATCTTTGAAGGGAGACGCATTGATATGGTATAGGCTATGTGATGATATGAGATCATGGGACTATAAAAGATTGAAGCTGGAATTTCATCGAAAGTACTACCCTATGCATCTTGTTCATCATGATAGCAATTATGTATATATAATTTTTGGCCTCGCGAAGGAGAAAGCATCGCTCAAGCTTGGGGGAGGCTTAAATCAATGTTATATTCATGCCCCAATCATGAGCTCTCAAGAGAAATGAATATTCGAAATTTATATGCTCGGCTTTCTGATAACAATCGTACCATGCTCGATACTTCTTGTGCTGGCTCTTTTATGATGAAGAATATTGAATTCATATGGAATTTATTGGATAGAATTTAATGCAACTCTGAATATTGGGACCTCGATGAAGGTAAGGAGTCAGGTATGACACCTAATTTTGATTGTGTTAAATCTTTTATGGATACCGATATTTTCCGTAAGTTTATCACTAAATATGGACTTGACTCTGAGATAGTAGCTTCTTTCTGTGAATCTTTTGCTACTTATGTTGATCTCCCTAAGGAGAAGTGGTTTAAATATCATCCTCCCATAGAAGTAAAAGTAGCTGCACCTATTAAAGTTGAAGAAAAGACTGTCACTTATAATGATCCTATTGTTCCTACTTCTTATATTGAGAAACCACCTTTCCCTGTTAGAATAAAGGATCATGCTAAAGCTTCAACTGTTGTTCGTAGAAGCAATATTAGAACTTATACACCTCCTGAGCAAGTTAAAGTAGAACCTAATATTGCTATTGTTAAAGATCTCTTATCTGATAATATTGATGGGCATGTTATTCAATACGAAGGTGAAACTGCTAGAATTGTTAAACCTTGTGATAAAGATAAACATAGACCTGTGGTAGGCGTGCCTGTTATTTCTGTTAAAATAGGAGATCATTGTTATCATGGCTTATGTGATATGGGTGCTAGTGCTAGTGTAATACCTATTGACTTATACGAAGAAATTAAGAATGAAATTGCACCTGTTGAGTTAGAAGATATTGATGTTACTATTAAACTTGCTAACAGAGATACTATTGCACCAATTGGAATTGTTAGAGATGTTGAAGTCTTGTGTGGGAAAACTAAATATCCTGCTGATTTTCTTGTTCTTGGTTCCCCACAAGATAGCTTTTGTCCCATTATATTTGGTAGACCCTTCTTAAATACTATCAATGCTACCATAGATTGCAAAAAGAATGTTGTTACTGTTGGCTTGGATGATATGGTTCATGAGTTTAATTTCTCTAAATTTAGTAAACAACATGTGTGGAAGAATTATCTAGTAAGGATGAAATTATTGGTCTTGCTTCTATTGCCATACCTCCTAGTGATCCTTTAGAACATTGTCTGCTAGACCATGAAAATGATATGTTCATGAATGAAAGAAGGGAAATAGATGAAGTATTCTTTAAACAGGAACCTATTCTGCAACACAATTTGCCTATTGAAATTTTAGGGGATCCACCTCCACCCAAGGGTGATCCCGTGTTTGAGCTTAAACCTTTGCCTGATAATCATAAATATGCTTATCTTGATGAAAAGAAGATATATCCTGTTATTATTAGTGCTAACCTTTCAGAGCATGAAGAAGAAAGACTATTGAAAACTCTGAAGAAGCATCGTGCTGCTATTGGATATACTCTTGATGATCTTAAGGGCATTAGTCCCACTCTATATCAACATAAAATAAATTTGGAAGCAGATGCCAAACCAGTTTGTGATCCTCAACGATGTCTGAATCCTAAAATGAAAGAAGTGATAAGAAAAGAAATACTAAAGCTTATGGAGGCAGGTATAATCTATCCCGTTGCTGATAGTGAGTGGGTAAGTCCTGTCCATTGTGTCCCTAAGAAGGGAGGTATTACTGTTGTTCCTAATGATAAAGATGAATTGATTCCACAAAGAATTATCACAGGTTATAGGATGGTAATTGGTTTCCGCAAATTAAATAAAGCTACTAAGAAAGATCATTACCCCTTACCTTTTATTGATCAAATGCTAGCAAGATTATGCAAACATACACACTATTGCTTTCTAGATGGTTATTCTGGTTTCTCTCAAATACCTGTGTCAGCTAGAGATCAATAAAAGACTACTTTTACATGCCCTTTTGGTACTTTTTCTTATAGACGTATGCCTTTTGGTTTATGTAATGCACCTGCTACCTTTCAAAGATGCATGATGGCTATATTCTCTGACTTTTGTGAAAAGATTTGTGAGGTTTTCATGGACTTCTTTTCCGTCTATGGATCCTCTTTTGATGATTGCTTGAGCAATCTTGATCGAGTTTTGCAGAGATGTGAAGAAACTAATCTTGTCTTGAATTGGGAAAAGTGCCACTTTATGGTTAATGAAGGTATTGTCTTGGGGCGCAAAGTTTCTGAAAGAGGTATTGAAGTTGATAAAGCCAAGGTTGATGCTATTGAAAAGATGCCATGTCCCAAGGACATCAAAGGTATAAGAAGTTTCCTTGGTCACGCCGGATTTTACAGGAGGTTCATTAAGGACTTCTCCAAAATTTCTCGGCCTCTGACTAATTTATTGCAAAAAGATATACCATTTGTCTTTGATGATGATTGTGTAGAAGCATTTGAAATACTTAAGAAAGCATTAGTCTCTACACCTGTTGTTCAGCCACCTGATTGGAATTTACCCTTTGAAATTATGTGTGATGTTAGTGATTATGCTGTAGGTGCTGTTCTAGGGCAAAGAGTTGATAAGAAATTAAATGTTATTCATTATGCTAGTAAGACTCTAGACAATGCTCAAAGAAATTATGCTACTACTGAAAAAGAGCTTTTAGCAGTTGTATTTGCTTGTGATAAGTTCAGATCTTATATTGTTGATTCTAAAGTAACTATTCAAACTAATCATGCTGCTATTAAATATCTTATGGAAAAGAAAGATGCTAAACCTATACTTATTAGACGGGTTCTCTTGCTACAAGAATTTGATTTGCATATTGTTGATAGAAAGGGAGCTGAGAACCCCGTTGCAGACAACTTGTCCAGGTTAGAGAATATTCTTGATGACCCACTACCTATTAATGATAGCTTTCCTGATGAACAATTAAATGTTATAAGTACTTCTCGTAGTACTCCATGGTATGCTGATTATGCTAATTATATTGTTGCTAAGTTTATACCACCTAGCTTCACATACCAGCAAAAGAAAAAGTTCTTCTATGACTTGAGACATTACTTTTGGGATGATTCACATCTTTATAAAGAAGGTTAGATGGTGTTATTAGACGTTGTGTACCTGAGCATGAACATGAACAGATCCTAAGCAAGTGTCACTCCGAGTCTTATGGAGGACACCACGCTGGAGATAGAACTGCACATAAGGTATTGCAATCTGGTTTTTATTGGCCTACTCTCTTCAAGGATGCCCATAAGTTTGTCTTATCTTGTGATGAATGTCAAAGAATTGGTAATATTAGTAGATGTCAAGAAATGCCTATGAATTATTCTCTTGTTATTGAACCGTT
The DNA here is from genome assembly GCF_002162155.2 of Triticum dicoccoides. Taxonomy (NCBI): domain Eukaryota; kingdom Viridiplantae; phylum Streptophyta; class Magnoliopsida; order Poales; family Poaceae; genus Triticum; species Triticum dicoccoides. The sequence goes on along the minus strand of NC_041392.1, from coordinate 185,445,901 downwards.
TGATGTTTGGGGCTTTGATTATATGAGACGTTTTCCTGCCTCTAATGGATATACACATATTTTAGTTGCTGTTGATTATGTTACTAAGTGGGTAGAAGCTATTCCAACTAGTAGTGCTGATCATAACACTTCTATTAAAATGCTTAAGGAAGTTATTTTTCCGAGGTTTGGAGTCCCTATATATTTAATGACTGACGGTGGTTCACACTTTATTCATGGTGCTTTCCATAAAATGCTTGCTAAATATGATGTTAATCATAGAATTGCATCTCCTTATCACCCACAGTCTAGTGGTCAAGTAGAGTTGAGCAATAGAGAGCTCAAATTATTTTTGCAAAATATTGTTAATAGGTCTAGAAAGAATTAGTCCAAGAAACTTGATGATGCATTATGGGCCTATAGAACTGCATATAAAAATCCTATGGGTATGTCCCCATATAAATTGGTTTATGGAAAAGGATGTCACTTACCTCTCGAACTAGAACATAAGGAATATTGGGACATTAAAGAGCTTAATTATGATTTCAAACTTGCCGGTGAGAAGAGACTATTTGACATTAGCTCACTTGATGAGTGGAGAACCTAGGCCTATGAGAATGCCAAACTGTTTAAAGAAAAAGTTAAAAGATGGCATGACAAAAGGATACAAAAGCGTGAGTTTAATGTAGGTGATTATGTTCTATTACACAACTCTCGTTTAAGATTTTTTGCAGGAAAACTCCTCTCTAAATGGGAAGGTCCTTATGTTACCAAGGAGGTCTATCGTTCTGGTGCCATAAAAATCAACAACTTCGAAGGCACAAATCCGAAGTTGGTGAACGGTCAAAGAATCAAACATTATATCTCAGGTAATCCCATAAATGTTGAAACCAATATTATTGAAACCGTAACCCCGGAGGAATACATAAGGGACACTTTCCGGAGCGTTTCAGACCCCGAAAAGGAATAGGTATGTGGTACGGTAAGTAAACCGACTCCAAAACAATTTTGAAGGCAATATTTCTTTGTTTTGGAATATTTAGAAAAATAGAAAAATAAGTAGCAATCCGGGAAGGACACGAGTGCCCCACGAGGGTGGTGGGCGTGCCCTACCCCCCTGGGCGCGCGCCCCTACCTCGTGTGCCTTCTGGACTCCTTTTTCTTGCACGATACCTATTTTGGTCGGTAAAAATTCATTATATATTCTCCTGAAGGTTTTGACTCCCGTATCATGCAAACCTCCTCTGTTCTTGTTTCGAGCTGTTTTCTGTCAGGGTTTTCCAGGCTAGGCATCATGTCATATCCCTCTCCAACAATGGTGACAACAATGCTTGGCTAATGAAGATAGATCTGAAGAGGGAAGAACCCACGAGGGTCAACAAGGATGAACGGATCAAGAAGGCCACGGAGGATCAAGCTCCGGCAGCAAAAGACATCCTTCAACTTGATCATAACCTTCTTACCCCAACTGAGATTGAAGCTTTCAAGATGATTGAGTTAGCTCGTATACAAAACAAGTATCTCACACAAGAAAATATTTTGTTGAAGGAGCATATTGTTGCACTCAAGGGCATTATTGGCAAACTGGAGGACCTCTCACGCTCGATGTGCGATTATCCGTCACCTCCACCTTCTTCACCAACAAAGGAGATATAATCACATGGGTATGGGCACTCCCCTTGGCAACTGCCAAGCTTGGGGGAGGTGCCCCGGTATCATATCACAATCACAACTCCCATCTTTACTGTTTTTCTTATTTCGATCCTATTAGTAGTATCTTGATCTAGTAGAATAAAGTTTATGGCACGATCTAGTTTTGAGTTTTGCTTTATGACCTCTCTATGTAATCGAGTCCGTAAGCTATATACAGTAAAGATTAGTGTTGAGTCAAGGGCTTGATTATTTTGCCATGATCTTGGGTGAATAAAAGAAAAGAATAAAAGAATAAAAAGAAACAAAAAGTTCATATTGATCTTATTGAGAGTAATGACTTCACATAGAAAGAGTATGATGATTAAAAGTTGTTGGGAGTTGGCAGACATAGCTTTGGTCATTGTTGCAATTAATAGGAAGTAATAAGGAAAGAGAGGTTTTCACATATAGATATATTATCATTGACATCTTTTATGATTGGGAGCACTCATTAAAATATGACATGCTAAAGAGTTGATGTTGGACAAGGAAGACAATGTAATGAGTTATGTCTTTCTTATATCCGAGATAAAGTATGTTGTCATGGATCCTCTAACTTGTTGAGCTTGCCTTTCCCCCTCATGCTAGCCAAATTCTCAGCACCAAGTAGAAATACTACTTGTGCTTCCAAATACCCTTAAACCAGTTTTGCCATGAGAGTCCACCATATCTACCTATGGATTGAGTAAGATCCTTCAAGTAAGTTGTCATCGGTGCAAAGCAATAAAAATTGCTCTAAACATGTATGATTGATTGGTGTGGGAGAAATAAGCTTTATACGATCTTGTGATGTGGAAGTAATAAAAGCGACGGACTGCATAATGAAGGTTCATATCACAAGGGGCAATATAAAGTGATGTTCTCTCGCATTGAGATTTTATACATCAAACCATAAAAGCGCATGGCAACCTCTGCTTCCCTCTACGAAGGGCCTATCCTTTATTATTATCTTCTACCTTATGCAAGAGTCATGGTGATCTTCACCTTTTCTTTTTCATTTTATCCTTTGGCAAGCTCAGCATGTTGGAAAGAACATGATATATATATATATATATATATATATCTAATTGGATGTAGGGGAGCATGAACCATTATTGTTGACATTACCCTTGAGGTAAAAGGTTGTGGGGCAAAACATAAGCCCCTATCTTTCTCTGTGTCCGATTAAAACTCCGTAACCACAAGTATTGTGTGAGTGTTAGCAATTATGGAGGACTAAATGATAGTTGAGTATGTGGACTTGCTTTTTAGCTCTGACATAGACTCTTTCCGATGTTATGATAAATTGCAATTGCTTCAATGACTGAGATTATAGTTTGTCGGAGCCCAATAAGGTTTATGATTTATACTTTTGCATTGTGAATAGATCATCACTTGAACATAAGTAATCATATGACAAAATCTATATATGTTGCTGTTATGAGAATAATCATGATGCCTTCATGTCCGTATTTTATTTTTATCGACGCCTCTACCTCTAAACATGAGGACATATTTATTGTTATCGGCTTTTCGCTTGAGGACAAGCGAGGTCTAAGCTTGGGGGAGTTGATACGTCCATTTTCCATCATGCTTTTATATCGATATTTATCGCATTATGGACTGTTATTTCATTTTATGTCACAATAATTATGGCTATTCTCTCTTATTTTACAAGGTTTACATAAGGAGGGAGAATGCCGGCAGCTGGAATTCTGGGCTGGAAAAGGAGCAAATATTAGAGACCTATTTTGCGCAACTCCAAAAGTCCTAAAACTCCACGGAACATCTTAAAACAAATAAAGAAAAATCCTCGCCAAAGATGAAGGCCAGGGGCCCACACCTTGATCACGAGGGTGGGGGGCTCCCCCCCTAGGGCGCGCCCCCTACCTCGTGGGCCCCCTGGTGGCTCTCCGACATCCATCTTCTCCTATATGAGGTCTTTCGATGAGAAAAAAAATAGGAAGGAACTTTTCGGGACGAGACTCCGCCGCCATGAGGCGGAACTTTGGCGGATCCAATCTAGAGCTCCGGTAGAGCTGTTCTGCCAGGGAAACTTCACCCCGGGAGGGGGAAACCATCACCATCGTCATCACCAACGCTCCTCTCATCGGGAGAGGGCAATCTCCATCAACATCTTCACCAGCACCATCTCATCTCCAAACCCTAGTTCATCTCCTGTATCCAATTCTTGTCTCAATGTCCGGGATTGGTGCTAGTAGTGTTGATTACTCCTTGTAGTTGATGCTAGTTGGTTTATTTGGTGGGAGATCATATGTTCAGATCCTATATGCATATTATTACCCCTCTGATTATGAACATGAATATGCTTTGTGAGTAATTACGTTTGTTCCTGAGGACAAGGGAGAAGTCTTGCTATTAGTAGTCATGTGGATTTGGTATTCGTTTGATATTTTGATAAGATGTATGTTGTCTAGCCTCTAGTGGTGTTATGTGAATGTCGACTACATAACACTTCACCATTATTTGGGCCTAGAGGAAGGCATTGGGAAGTAATAAGTAGATGATGGGTTGCTAGAGTGACAGAAGCTTAAACCCTAGTTTATGTGTTGCTTCGTAAGGGGCTGATTTGGATCCACATGTTTCATGATATGGTTAGGTTTACCTTAATACTTTTGTTGTAGTTGCGGATGCTTGCAATAGAGGTTAATCATAAGTGGGATGCTTGTTCAAGTAAGAACAGCACCCAAGCACCGGTCCACCCACATATCAAATTATCAAAGTATTGAACGTGAATCATATGAACGTGATGAAAACTAGCTTGACGATATTCCCATGTGTCCTCGGGAGCGCTTTTCCTATTATAAGGGTTTGTTCCGGCTTGTCCTTTGCTACAAAAGGATTGGGCCACCTTGCTGCACTTTATTTCCTTTTGTTACTTGTTGCTCGTGACAATTTATCCTATCACAAAACTATCTCTTACCACTTATTTCAGTACTTGCAGAGAATACCTTGATGAAAACCGCTTATCATTTCCTTCTGCTCCTCGTTGGGTTCGACACTCTTACTTATCAAAAGGACTACGATAGATCCCCTATACTTGTGGGTCATCAGCCGCGCCGAGAGCACCAGGGCGGTGGACGACAGCGAGGCCTAGGAAGGGAACGACACAGAGGCAGGGAAGACTCGGCAGTTGTTTCCCACGCGAAGAGGAGTATGACTGTATGAGGGTTTACTTGTTCGTCTGCCGTCGCTGGAGAATAACAGCACGTGTGGGTGAGTAGAGGGATGGCTAGGCCAGCGATGGGAGTACGGTGGGGCGGTGAGGCCTGCGTGGTAGCACAGCCGGCCGCGAGGAGGAGGGAGCAGGCAGTCCCGCCAGCGCTTGTTTGAGCGGCTGGAGCAGGAAGAGCAGAGATTGAAGAAGCACGATGGCCGTTGGATGGAAATCCAACAGTCACTGCTTGTGCGTCAACCCTTATTTTAGGAAAGCCTCAAATCTGTGGAAAACAACATATAGCCCATCTGCCATTATTTCTAATAATTTACAGCCCATTTGCTAATTCTTAAGGTTTTTTTTGGAGCCCATATTCTTTTTGTTAGCATTACAGCCCATATTGTGGTCATGGTTAAAAAATTATACGAAATTTTTCATATTTCGGTGCGGTCCGAACTGTTTTTAATCCCGAAATTTCGAGTCATGTTCAAACTGATTTTAAAAATAAATGTATATCAATATAAAATCCAACAAATTATCCACGCATAAAAATCAATGCAATTTAAAATCTCGAAATGAAAAAAAGAAATTTGAAACTAATTGCCGGTTTGATGTGTTCTAAAAATGTACATCCCATTTCTCATTACTGATAGGCCATTTTCTTGGCCAGCCGAATGAAGTTCTCCTCGTCTTGAAAGATTTGCAGCCCAACAGGCCTGACAAAGCGACTTACTTGGCAAATCACAAAAAACTGGGCTGTGGCCGTGGACCCAGCTGTCAGCCTCTCCACGTATAGTACTCTTCTGATGGAAGTCGGTCGTTGACCACATTGACCATGGCAGTGGATGATGGCGAGTCCTAGGAAGGGGACGACGCGGAGCTGGGGAAGACGTGGCAGTGGATGCCCATGCGGAGAGGGGTACGAGGGTTCACTGGTTCGGCTGCGGTGTGAGGCTGCCGTCGTTGCAGAATAACAGGGGGTGTGGGTGAGTGGAGGGATGGCCTGGCCAGCAGTGTGAGTAGTATGGGGGCGGGGAGGCCTCCGCGGCAGCACAGCCGGCCACAGGAGGCAGGAGCAGGTGGCACGAACGGCGCTGCTTTGGGCGGCAGGAGCAAGAAGACCAGATGTTGAAGAAGCACTAAGGTTGTTGGATGGACATCATACGGTCATTGGAGCTAGAATCGTTCATATTGACTAAGTTGACAAAGTCCTCCGTCCATGTCAACTTAGTAGGCCCACAAGTCAGCCTCCCACTGTGGTGGGTCCCAGCTGGCAGGGGGTATTCATTTTTTGTGCGCAATAAGGAGGTACTTCCTTACGTGCGAAGATATAGTTGGTGGGTCCGACCTGTCAGCGGAGGGAACGTTTTTTCGCGAAATAAATAGGCCCTTCCGGCGGGTCCCAGATGTCAGGTGGAGGAATCTTTATTTTGCGCGTAATATGGAGGCATTTCCTTGTGTGCGGCCCTGGACCCAGCTGTCAGCCTCTCCACGTACAGTTCACTTCCGATGGATGTCGTTCGTTGACCACATTGACCACGCCACACCGAGAGCACCAGGGCGGTGGATGACGGCGAGGCCTATGAAGGGAACAACACGGAGCCAGGGAAGACACGACAGTGGCTGCCCACGCGGTGGAGAGTACGAGGGTTGACTGGGTCGGCTGCCGTCGCCGGAAAATAACAGGAGGTGTGGGTGAGTAGAGGGATAGACATGCCAGGGATGTGAGTATATGATGGGGCCGTAAGGACTCCGCGGAAGCACAGCCGGCCACGGGAGGCAGGAGCAGGCGACATGACCAGCGCTGCTTTGGGCGGCTGGAGCAAGAAGACCAGAGGTTGAAGAAGCACTATGGCCGCTGGATGGACATCGGACGGTCAGTGGAGCTAGAATCGTTCATAATGACATAGTTAACAAAGCCCTCTGTCCCCGTCAACTTAGTAGGCCCACAAGTCAGCCACCCACTATGGTGTGTCCCAGCTAGCAGGGGGTATTCATTTTTTGTGCGTCATAAGGAGGCACTTCCTTGCGTGCGAAGATATAGCTGGTGGGTCCGAGCTGTCAGCGGCGGTAAAGTTTTTTCCATGAAGTACAGAGGCCCTTCTGGTGGGTCCCAGATGTTAGGTGGAGGAATCATTATTTTGCGCGTAATAAGGAGGCATTTCCTTGTGTGCGGCCCTGGACCAAGCTGTCAGCCTCTCCACGTACATTCCACTTCAGATGCATGTCGGTCGTTGACCATGTTGACCAGGCCGCGCCTAGAGCACTAGGGCGGTGGACGACGACGAGGCCTAGGAAGGGAATGACACGGAGGCAGGAAGACTCGGCAGTTGTTTCCCACGCGGAGATGAGTACGACTGTACGAGGGTTTACTGGTTCGTCTGCCATCGCCGGAGAATAACAGCAGGTGTGGGTGAGTAGAGGGATGGCTAGGCCAGTGATGGGAGTACGGTGAGGCGGTGAGGCCTGCGCGGCAGCACAGCCGGCCGCGGGGAGGAGGGAGCAGGCAGTCCCGCCGGTGCTTGTTTGACCGGCTGGAGCAGGAAGAGCAGAGATTGAAGAAGCACGGCAGACTTTGGATGGAAATCCAACAGTCACTACTCTCGTATGCATTATTTCTAATAATGTACAACCCATTTGCTAATTCTTAAGAATTGTTTCGGAGCCCATCTTCTTTTTGTTAGCATTACACCCCATATTGTGGCCACGGTTAAAAAGTATACGAATGTTTGCATATTTCTGTGCGGTCAACTGTTTTTAATCCCGAAATATCGATTCACATTCAAACTATTTTGAAAAATAATTTATATAAATATAAAATCCAAATAAGTGTCCACGCATAAAAATCAATGGAATTTAGAATCTTGTAATGAACAAAAATTGAAACTAATTCCCGGTTTGATGCGTTTTAAAAATGTACAATCCATTTCTGGGAAAACCGAATGAAACTCTCCTTGTCTTGAAAGATTTGCAGCCCAGCAGGGCTGATAAAGCAAGTATGCCTCGTTTGGGTATTTCTTTAAAAAAATAGAACTAGGCTAGCCATTTTCAGCATGAAAAAAAACACAACTGGGCTCATGATGTGGTAAACATAAATAAAACCCTGGCTGGATGGGCCACAACCCCTACACAGCCCTGTTGTTACCTTGATCCGTCGCTAAAACTAGTATAAATAACAACTGTTTGTTCCTCAAAAAAAACTACGCGACTTGCTGGGTCCCTGGTGTCAGCTGCTCATAGTGTAATTCTCTTGTTTATTGACTACATTGACAATGGCGTGAGCCCCAGATGTCCAACCATTAGGAGAAACCATATTTTTGGGCTTGTAATATAGAGGCACTTGCTTGCGTACTGCCATGACGCTGGTTGTTGACAACGTTGACAATGCAAGAGGGCGGCGCTCCGCGCACGGCGAGCAAACCAAGGCCGCAAGGTGGAGGACGACGGCGAGGCCTCGAACGGAATGAACAGGAGCCGTGGAAGATGTGCCGGTTCAGTCGCAGGTTCGGATGCGGGTGCGTGTTGGGGCTGACGTTGCCGGAGAATAACAGGACTTGTGGGGGAATAGAGGAAGGGACTGGCCAACGTTGTAGGGTACGTATGGTAGGGCGGCGGAGGCGCAGCCAGCCATGGGAGGCGGGAGTAGGCAGAGCCGATGGGGTGGTTTGGTTTGGGTGGCTGGAGGAAGAAGAAGACAACAGATAGAAGATACACGAAGATGTTGGATGTCAATCCAACGGCTGGTAGGCAGAATTGTTTGTTGACTGGCTAGTAAGTCGACACCACCTTGGATAGGCTATTTCCTCGCGGGTCCCAAATGTCAGAATCCAAATCTGTCACGGTCATGCAGCCTTTCCTATGAAAATTTACAGCCCATTTTGATGTGCTAGTTCAAAATAAGTTTGTGGGTGCTGGTGGGGGCTAATCACTTGGTTTCTGTAATGCACAGTGAGCTCAAGCAGCTGGCGAGAGTGATGTTATTTCCCTTGGTTGGGATTTGTTAGTTGTTACAATATTTCACTCTAAATTAAATGACTCGCAAGCCATTTGCCCTGCTTCAAAGAAAATATGACAGTCACAACCGAGTTGGAAAGGGCAAGAACATCTAACTCCAGCTTACAAACTGTACAAAAGCACGAGGGTTAATTGTTCATCAGGTTTACAAAAAAACCCAGGTTGAAAAGGGCAACAACATCTAACTCCAGCACTGTTTTTGGCAGTCATAGTCAAATGGATTGGTCAGGTCCATAGAATGAACATCCTGGGTCGTGAAATTTACTGGAATATGACCACAATATGTTGTAAATAGAAGCCCGACACGTTCAGAAGCTCTTTTGCCCACCTGAAACTCCTTTTTTTTGCTCTTCCACATACCCATCCGTCAAAACCATGCTGCTGATAAACTTAAGCCTGATGGACAATAGTAACCTCGCATTCAGCAGGAAGAATGTGACAAATCTAGTGTTTGCACGGTTGGCTACATATCGTTCTAGCGTTATTGTCTTCAACCGAATCTCATGAGAAGTCAGAAAATCCCGATGCTTACGAATCCACCGATTGGTTATAACTTTCTTACCCCGTCCTGTTGCCTAAATAGACATGAAGATTGAAAACAGTTAAGGTCTAAAAAAGAGTGTCGAAAGAGCAATAGCTGAACGGTTATTCTAGTACAGTATATGCGGGCTTCCAATGTGCATGAAATTATCACCTTTATATACAACTTCTCCAGACATGGAAGGCATTGAAGCAAGCTAATAATCTTGTTCATATCAAAACTATTCATTTGGATATATAAGATCTTGACAGAATCCAGCACCATTGATAGGCCATCCATGGAGAAACTCGTCATTGAGCATAGAACATAATATTAGTACAAAATGTGTACTCCAAGATGACATATAACTTATGCTCAGAAATTTAAAATGCAGCTTATGGTTACAAGTGTAGATGATAATGTAAATTACCTGAAGAACTATGGAGCCAAACACCATATTGAAATGAGCACAGAGATCATGTATTACACCCAAGGTCTCCAGTTTAGGCACGGAGAGGACGGTTATTTGCAACGGTGAATAACTAGAATCAAGGATCAACCTTTGAAGTGGAGGGGCATCTTGGATGATGAGCTGCCTTCCGTCAAAACAAATTCCAATTCTTACAAGGTTAGGCGACTTTATTTGGAGAGAATCGATTCTAACTATGAAAACAAGCACCAAGCACTCCAGGGCAGGGCAACTGGAGTGGATGATGTTGTGCAATGAGGCCTCCGATATACGAAGCCACACAAGTGAAAGTTTCTTGAAAAATGGGAGTCGAAGGTTTAGTACCAGATTGTCTGGTAGGTCGCACAGCGCAAAGGTGGCGGTGTGGAGAGAGGAGGAAAACCGCGAGATGGACATCGGTGCTGAGGGCACAGGTAGATGGCATTCGGTATCTGTAGGTGATTTCCAGGGGAACAGTAGAACTCAAGCAACTGTAGTTCTCTGAATTCAGGGGATTTCAGCCAGGCGTCCACCGTCCAGGGCATGGTATGCTTGCTCAGGTAGCATGACGGGATGTAGAGGCTTTGAACAGAGCCCTGGTGGGAGGAGATGATGGCTCTGGGGATTTCAAAATCATTGAAGAGAGATAGCTGACGACATTCGAGATTAAGGGGCACGATGCGCCACAGAGGGCGCCACCGAATTGAGAGGACTTGGGTCCAGCAGCAATCCTTGGTGGGGAGAAGCGAGATGATCTGCCCAAGAACGGCGTCCGGGAGATCGCTGATGCGGTCCACCCGAGATTCTACGGGTTCCTGGGATCCGGTGGGGGCGAGGTCGCCGCTTCTCCCCGCGCTGCCGGGTGTAGGATCTACAACAGGCGTCGCCGCTGGCGGGAGCCTCATCTTCTTGGCGCTGGGGTCAGCCGACTCCATTTTCCTCGAGGGCGTCGCGTCGCGCTCAAGGATTTGAGCAGAGTAACGAATGACGAGCCTAGTTGTAGTGTGAGTGAAGAAGAAGGGGAGCTGGGGTTTTTCTGTAGTAGTGAGGAAGAAGGGGAGCTGGGGTTTTCTGTAGGAGTGAGGTGAGGAATTTCGGGGTACGAGTGGAGCGAGCTGACATGAGGTGGCTGGGAGTGAGGAGAAGAAGAACACCTAGGTTTTTTTTGGGGGGGGGGGGCAGTGTGCTGGGTGTGGGTAGCGCCTCTCATTCTGTAAATATATGGACTTTTGAATTGATTTTACTATTTACTAGGGTGGATGGGCTGTTTTGTCTTGGGCCCAGAGAAACAATTATTACTAGTACAGTGGAGACACTCTACAGCTACCCAGAAAAACAATTACTACTAGTACAGTGGATACAATACTGTTTCTGGCTCCTCCTAGGTCATCGGAACGTCTCTCTCTACTGAATGCCGTTATACTTTTGTTCACCCACATGTGGGCCATGCAGCGCGCAGGCCCAAATGCCATCCACCAAATTAGAAGGCAGTATGCAGGCGGAGAGTCACCCCGGTCGTAGCGCGGCAATAACAAGCCGTCGTATCACAAAACCCCACCTCCCCGCAGTCTAAGTTTGAGGGATGAAGCAACATCATTTCACTCTTCGCTGAATCCCCTTCTCCCTCACCGACTTCAAGAAAGGCAACACTTGCATCTGCCACTGTTCTTCTCTCCCAACGAAGGGAAGGTAAGCGGATCCGTGATGTTGGTATATTTTCGTTCAGAGAAAAAAAAGAACTTTTGCAAAGCAGTAACCGATCCTCACTCTCTTTTTTGTTTCATTGTCATTGCGATTGTGTTTTCCTTTCAGTGGTCTCCTAGTATTCGTCAGTTTCATGATGGACCAAGGAGAACCAGGCAAAGATTTGCCGATATTGGAGCAGACGCGGGAGGCTGATCCCCACGAGACAGAGAGCTCCAAGAAGATGGAGGCAGCCACCAAGCCGACCCCAGATACACTCACGGCCACTGCTGAGATGGTCAACGCCCCGTTTGAGGTTACAGCCCCCGTGGCACTGTAGCAGCAGTTTT
>NC_041392.1:185423435-185433741 GCF_002162155.2 Triticum dicoccoides | reverse complement strand
GCTGAGCTTCCCAAGGTGATTTTCTTCTTTGCCGATCTCGATTGTGGTTTTTCATCTAAGTATGTGGTGATGAATAATGCAAAATTTTATAAGCTTCGATGCCATGCTATACATAGTGGTTTAATAACTTGTGTTTCTTATACAGGAAAGTAATTTAGAATTTGTTTCTGTTTCAATTAGAGCCCTGATGCAGACAAGGATTGTGTGGTTGTACATGTCACTCGCTATGAGGCGGATGACCTGAATATACGCACTAGGAAAACAGAGTTTTTAGGCTGTTGGATCCAGGAAGCCATATGCACTTATACCAATGAAGAGTTGTATTCCAGCCTCACTGTTGTCAGGCGTGTTGTCCAGGGTGTACTGAAGCACAAGAAGTTCAAAGCTACTCCTTCGTTTGTGAGGCATACTATTCTTGTCAAGCTTACGCGGGAAGATGACGTGGCATGCCTCCACAAACAAGTTTATGAGTGGCAAGGCCATAAGGTTGTCTTCATGAAGGTTCACAGGATTGAGCTACTGTCGGACGTCCTCGATGATGTTCATGGCAAGGTCCATCTTGTGTCCAGCCCAAATTAGATCGAGGCATGAAATACTTGCCCCAGCTAGTGTTTAATAGTAGTTTCGATTCTGTCTAATTATCCGAACCTTGCCTATTATCGAGCACTCTGGGGCTAGTACTCTGTTTGAATCCGTCTATGGGAACTGCTGCTACTTTTGTGTGCCCGGGAATCATCGTAATTGTTGATGAAACAGATGCATCCTCACTAGTTTTATCATACGAGCAGTGTGTTTTTTGATGAAATAGAGTACTCGTTTGAGAACTGTGCGCCGACATATACATAAGTACTTGTAAACACTGTTGGTGCTACCCCACTTGTAACCAGTTGTGCAAAACACGGCACATTGGCTCAGCTCGCTTCAACACTAGGCTATCAACCAGCTAACAATCAACAATCTGCTGTCTGACATATAACCAACTATGTATCTTGTTATAGTGGTTCATGCAGTTAACTGAGGCCACAATGTAAATTCCAAAAGTTCACACGCTAGTCCAGCATTCATGTGGAACACTCACATTAAACTCGGCTTCATAAAAAACTTGAAAAGCATAAGTTAAGCAATTTTATACATCTAAATGATTCATAGAACATAATAAACATATACTAGTTCATAGCAAAAGACAAAGTTGTGAGAAGGTTTACAAGTCAGGAAAAAACAAGCAAGGCTTCTCTGAGCAAAGGGCCTCCCGGCAGGCTTAAATTTACTGGAGTTCACTCTGGTTTTTTCTTGTTGCCACCATCCAGGGTTAGGTTCTCAGTTGGAATGCTGAACTGAACCATGTAGTGTACTGACCAGCTGAAATTCTTGTGCGTTCCACTAAATTTAAGCACTGTTATTTGCAAAAATAAGAAGACCACAATGCCTCTTGTCCACATACTTGTCCAAAAAACCGTCGTGCAGCCGTGCCAGCTAGTCCTTGGTCCATGGATGAACTTGTAGAAAGTGTATTCCGGACTAGGATGTAGTTGTTTTCGCTCGTCCCTACACTGCAATCAGGAAGTAAAATGTACGAATCAACTTCCTTTATATTGCGTTGGTCATTCTACCTAGTAACTACCAATGTAGGAATACCTGGAAGATGGGTGGTTAGACAACGGCAACGAGGGATATCCATCTCATTTTGCGCAGTTCTACTAAAACTGAGGTGTGTGCTTTTGATTCCGTGGATAGAAACGATACGGAGGCAGACATCCCAAAACGATATGGAGACAGACATCCCTATTTGTGCAAATATGAAGTACGGTTATTTAAACAGTGATAGATATTTGCAGTGGCGTATGATTAACAGCAACATCTATTGTGTTATAATTGGCACTAGATTGACAGTATGAAAGTGTCCTTAAGTAAGTAGCATCACATCACATCAACACTGCCACTAGATTAACATGCAGAACAATAGCATTAGTATTACTGTCATGAGAGTAGCACATGATCAGTAAATGTGCAATCAAATTTGTGCAGCTCCACTGGGATGAAGCAATGTTAGCGGTGTGAGATTTAAGTGTAACTGCAAAAACACAATTCATGGGAAATAAACCAAGACGGAAGCACTTCATAAAATGGTGGTGGCATTGCTTCAATTTATCGACGGCACTAGACCATTACTTATTAGTGACATTAGGTGGCATTGCTTAATGCTTCATGTGATTTTAAATTAACGGTACCGATATGGGCGTAGGGATAGCAGGGGCATAAAGTGGTGAGGCAGATGTGGTTGCCGAGAGCGGCAAAGACTCATGCAGCATGTCTGCATTTGTCCCATTTTTTATCTCCTCGGCAACATTTTCCTATGTGAGCACAGGAAATATAGACCTGCTCATTCTCATTTGCCTTGTCCCCCAACACCCGTCACTTTCTTTCCTATTTCAAACAAGAGATAGGTCCACTTTCCCCCACCCTTTGCCATCCACCATGATTTCTTCGTCCTTTCAACCAAGAGACCGGTTGGGTAGCCAATATCTACTACTTTCCCTCGTTTCCTCTTAGAACCAAGTCCTAGATTCATGCTACAGCTTTCCCACTTCGTTCCCTATTTGAACCAACTCTTAGAGTCGACTGTATGAACTATCTTTACATCTAATAATAGTAAAAGTCTAGGTGGCTTTGGAACAGCGGACGGAAGTAGAAAAAGATCCACACAAAGCCAAGTGGGGAGCTGGGGCAGTAGAGCAAGGCAGGTTTCGAAGGAATATATACCTGAGGGTCGTCGGCATGTGGCAAATATGGCGTCGGGAGTCTGCATCTTGGCCACAATACCGCAGGGAGGAAGAAGGGGTCAGAGGCCCTCCGGAGTCGGCGCTCTCTCAGAGAGAACGACACGGCCGCCGATCGGGATGCGCGGGCAGTCATTGGTCTCCTCCCTCGCTGCCGACGACAGCATGAACGGTGCACCTACACCCCTGCCCCGGTCGAGGTTGTTCGGACGGATTTGTGACCAGCCGTGAGCTGAGAGAGAGTGTGGCCACCTATGTCTAGCTTAGATCTAGAGAGCATGAGAGAGTGAACAAGAGGAACCCTAGTAAAGCAAGCGCTAAGGCTCCTGCTTATATATATAATGGAGTGATTTTGTTGTACCAGCTTCAAAAAAATGCGCTCCTACGTGTACCCGCGAGTGGGTGTGAGAGAACTAGTGCGTGCATGCATCGCTTCTCTTCGTGAGAGTAGAATATACTATGCCCAAAGAACGTTCGCCACAAGAGTAATAGTATAAGTGTGTGACGTGTGAGCTAAAATAAAATATGCGCGACGTCTTTTGATTTTTAGAAGTTCTGAGGGTAAGGTGTGAAGAGCACATATGTGTGTGACGTCAACCTGCAGATAGACGGTGGGTGCGATAGGACTCGGGAGGGTGCATGTACGTGAGAGACAGGGGGCACGTATAACTGCAATGCATGTGTCCGTAAATCATTATCCTACAAATGTTCGCCACAAGCCTTTTCCTAACGAACGCCGTAAGAACCGTTAGATCCGCATCCGGCAGTGTCAGTTTTGCCATGTCATTTAAGAGAACAGCCACTCCTCCTACACACAAATCTTCCACGTGAGTGTTAGCAACTGCCATATGCTCCCTCCATTCCAAAATGCAGTGCATATAACTTTATTGAAAATTTGAACCTCGCAAACTTTTATCGAGTTTTCGTGTACCAAATTGCACATGTAGAATACCTTGTATATATCATTTCATTCATCTTCGAGAGGTAACTATAAAGATGGGGGAGGAGTCTAGAAAGAAAGACCATCGTATCACCTGCAGCAATTTCAACCATCCTTTGGTGTGGAGGAATATCATCGGAACTCTATATGATATGATTTTTATAGGATTTTTTCGTTTAGAGCCAATTGGTTCATAGGAATAGATTCATATACTCCACATTTCAAAGGAAATAAACATGATATCATTCCTATAGCTTTAGAGCCACTTGGTTCATATGAGTGGATTCCTATACTCCCATAATTTCAAAGGAAAATAAACATTAGCATATATTCAATAGAAAAGTTCCTATGATATGAACCAAATTACATCTCTTTTCTAATCCCTCCTCATAGGAATTGAGATACATGGCATCTCTAGATTCAATAGAAAAGTTCCTATGATGTCAACCAAATGACATCTCTTTTCCAATCCCTACTCATAGGAATTGAGATACTCCATGTCATCTCTTTCCCTACAACTACCATGTATACATCTTCTATTCCTAAATAGCTAGTACAACCCACTAGTAGCTTTTTTCCAAGACATGCACCTATGGCACAAGAACTATATAGTGTGCGAATAACTTGCTAATCCGACAGTGCAGAGATGGCAAATCCGAGCACTACTGGCCGTTGGATATCATCAACATTCCACCAGATCTGCCACATGTACAATTTAGAAGACTCCATGGTTGAACTTAAGCATAATGCACAAACCTCAAAACACAAGCACTTCTTCTTTGTTCTAGAATCTTTCGTATCATAATTGATTTTGTTCTAAATGATTTGCCATTATTTGTTTTTTACTTTATGCTTTAGAATGCACAACCCCATGAATCTTAATTTTTTTATAAAACTAATTGATTTTGAATGAGATGAACTATAAGAACTAAACAAACATCTACATCATGCATATATGACTCAAAGCTTTTACATGCTATAGTGTGTATTTATTCATAATTTGGTTTCGGAATCTCATGCGTTCAATGCATGTGTACCTTACTAGTTTTGAGTAGAGTAGCAAATTCACGCGGCCCCAGGTATATCAAAATGCAGGGCCCATGCATCATTTCCTTTCGGTCAAACCTACGTCCATAATTTTTTGTACGTACTATATATCCACTGGTCCCCGAACCCAAAATGCTGCCTCGTTCCCCTAAACCAAGAGGCGCACACATATTTAAGGCGTCGACTCGAACTCAATCCCTCTCCCGTTTACTACGACGTGGCCCCGCACGCCCTAGTAGTACTCCTACAAACACTACCGCCGCATGCATAATCAGTTTTCTTCAAGAGGACGAGGGAGCAGCCGATTTGTAGTGGAGGCGCTTTAAAAAATATCTATAGTGGAGACCCCTACACTAGGGTGCCCTAGGTAGCTGCTGCACGCATCATTGGTTTTCTCTTTTCTTTATGCTCTTGTGCCCTTGAGTGAAATGATGGTTGCTTCGTCCGTCCAGCTTAATGCGGGAAAGGTGGGGCTTTGTGATTTGATCCCTCATCGCTCATTTTCTACTACTGTGGTGCTATGACCGGGATGCCTCCAATTCCAACCGCTGCTCCGAACTGTAATTTGGTGCATCGCATGTGGAACAAGACAGTGGATGAGCCACATGTCGGCCAAAGGGGTCATGTTAAGTGTGTCTCCTTTTTGTGTGTGGACTGACCCTGCTTGAGTTGCTACGCCGACACGACAGGTGCAGCCTACCACTTGGTTTTGCTCCTTGGTGAATCCCGACTATATTGATCTAAAAAGATACGTACTGGACTACCCTCTCCATCTCGTTTTTTAGACATCTTGGTTTATAGGGCATGCACGTAGTTCTAGGTCATCCATTTGACTAACTAAATCTAAGTTACTATGTCACAAAAAGTATATCATTGGATTATTAAGTGGATGTAGTTTCTAAACATATACTGTTCATCACATATATACCCAGTTAAATTCTCAACCTAGAACGACGTGCATGCCATGTAGTAAACTGATACAGAGGAAGTATAGTAATAATGAGGTGATTTTACCGAGCGATCGGCTGGGGAGCATGGCCTGTCATGCGGTCCCACGTGTCATGATGTACCAAGGCGATGCGCGTGTCCCTCTTGAGGCAGAAGTAATACTACATGGTTTGAGATGATGGCGAACCGAAGTGTGAAATAATGGTTGCTTCATCCATCTGGGAAGGTGCGGCATTGTGATTTGATGTCTCATTGCTCATTACTACTACTACTGGGACGGTACGACTGGGGTGTGTCCCCCCTGCTGTTCTGCACTGTTATTTGGCGCTTGACATGTCGACCATATTGCTATATGTCCCACATGTCAGCGATAGGAAGTACAGAATTCATGAAAGCGAGCGTCGACGAAGGAGTACAAGACACGGCTTGGGTTTTTGCTGCTTCGCGCGATCCATCGATACAAACCCGGACAAAAAAAAGGCAAGGGCAGGTATTTCCCCGCGTGGCAGGCAGGGGAGTTTGGCATAGTCTTTTCGAGGCAAGGAGGCAGGAAGGGAAACAAGCAAATAAAGGTTGAGCTACTTAGTTTTGGGAAAATCTGATTTTACAGAGTACGTACCCACTAGGGTTTATAGGGCTCATCTAAAAAACATTTGTTTTTCCATTTTATAAGTCTCGGTTCTACTACTAGTAGTAGTACCATCACATGTTGGATTTCGAGGTGCGTTAGATCACCCGATGCAAGCAGTGTCAAGAGAAAACTCACCAATGCATGTAGAAGTTCATGGAAATTTCGTGGTCATTCATGCATTTGTTCTAATTAATGCCTCAGTAAACATAACTTCTTGAGAAAAATGAGCGTACTAATTACTTGTGCAAACTAGGAGTACAAAATTAATTCGACCACTCACTGTCTATCTTGGTTGGAGAGATTTTGAAATTGAGCCATAAACTGGAAAGGAGGGAGTAGTAATTTTTGTCTCGATTACTATTTGTGGCCTTGTATAGATGCAAAATGTATTTTTTATAGTGGCCTTGTATAAGTAAATGGAGGGAGTACTAAAGAACATATATATTCCAAACAATATGGTAATGTCTCTAACCAAGGTAGTAGGGACGAGGAATGAACGGAGGGAGTAGTAAAATTTTGTCCTTGTCATGCGAGCCACCGCGCGCGTGGGCGAGGGAGCGGGTGTAAGGCGTACAATACTACTACTAGTAAGCAAGCTTCACCTCATCCTACGAGCCACCGTGCCCATGGGCGGGGGAGACGGTGTACTAAGCAAGCTTCTCCTCGTTCTGCGAGTTGACGGGACACATCAAAAGTACTCCAGAGTATAGAGCCTTGCCTCTAAGGTAGGCCCCACATGGTTTGCCTCTTTTTTAACATAATGCGTCAGGTCGCAATTTCTTTGTTCACACGTGGTAGATGATCCTCCCTCCACCAAGTGGACAACCAGTACACGTGTCAAATTACCACGTGGGCTGTCTTTTCATATAGAAATGAGCTCCACCGTGTACCCGCGCGGGTGTGGTTGGGAAAGAGACGGGAGTACGTGCGCCGTGCGTGCACCTCTTCTCTTCGTGCACGTCGCCCACCTACGTGGGTGTGAGTGAGAGATACAAACCTAGACCAATGGCTTTTGCAGAATAACTACTCTTCGTAAGCCATTGTAAGAGTGGACAAAATGGTGAAGGAGGAGATAGGGGAGCGGCGGAGGTGTGCGATTCTTGGCCGGCATTTGGCCTTGTTCAAATAGGAGATTAAATAGACGGCGAACAAGAGGAGCTCGGCCGGCGTTGCGTTTAATGCCAGCCCGCTCATGAATAGACGTGTGTCCAGAGTGGGTTTCTCGGCTTCCACATGGGCGGGTTTCATGGAGGCGTTTGAATGCGGCAAGGAGGCGTGTTCAGTCAGGCGTGCAGCGAGTGGCGCCCTCGACTCTGACGTAGGATACCGCGCCGTTCTTCCACTGACGTGTGGGCTCTTTGGGTACATGGCCTGCGTGTCAGTGACCCAACGCAGGCAGCACACAACAGAGGAACCTTTGGTGGGCCAGGGCGGTCAGAAGCGGGCATTTCATAAACTGATGATTGTTCATTGAGTGTGACGTCATCCTTTTCATGCAGATAAGCCTGCTATGTTGATAGCCCGTTCGATATGTTGTGATTCATAAAGACCGCTGCAAAATCAATGTTCTTCTTATCACAGATAAGATTTATTAATACTCGTAACAATCCATGTCCTTAACAAAGGGTGCATGCACGTATAGGTTGAGCGTGTGTCTTGCGTCGTGTGCTGTGTGCATGCAGGCGTGCGAGTGTTGCGTGCGTGCAAGGGTACGTTTCAGTGTTGCATGCATGTGTGTGTACCTGCGTGTGTTCGTGAGTGCATGTGTACGTGTCGGTGTTGCACGCCTGCATGCGTGCATGTGTCCGTTATGTGTACGTGTCAGTGTTGCACGCCTGCATGCATGCGTGTCTTGCGTGTGTGCATGTGTACGTGCGGGGTGAGGCTACACGTCAGTCGACTGACTTTTTCATCTCTGGTCATTAGATTTTGCAGCCGTTGGATACGAAATCAAGGGCCTGCAGTTTATCATCAAACTCCACCCCCTGAGCCACCAACCACCACCGGCCGAACCACCGTCCCCCGCCGCCCGCGGCCGGCCTGCGCCGCGACGCCGCCTCGCTCGCCCCAAAACCACCGCCGGTTCGCCGCCGCACCGGCCATCCCTCTAGGCCCCCTGCGCTGAGCTTTTTCTCCGGCGAGCCCCACCCCACCGCCCAATCAACGCGCCCCCACCGCCGGCGACTGCCAACCAGAGGCCTCACGACTTCAAGTGCCCACCGACGACTAATTTATTATCATTTCTGTCCTTCATATATGTGCTGACAGGTGGGCCCTATGGTAATGTGCGCTACTGAATGTGGACCGTTTGACTGGTCAATTGATCGGGTCATCAACAAATTACGGAGCTGGATGGTGAGCCAGTGACCATATGATCACCCTAAAATGTATTTTATTAACACAGTACAGACTCAAACTACCATTTCTTTCTTTCATATATGGGCTGATAGGTGGGCCCCACGGTTACGCGCCCCGATGGTGCAACACTAGTTGCGCCATGTGGAACGTTTGACTGGTCAATTGGTTGTGTCATCAACAAAATACGGAGTTGTACGGGTGAGCCAGTGACCGTATAATCATGCATTGTATTTTTTTAACACGGTAAAGACGCAAGGGCTCATATATACGCGCAAGCACTCACTGCTATAAGTGCACACACGCACACCCTACCCCTATGAGCACCTTCGAGAGAGTGAGCCAGCATATTATCTTGAGATTTTATGAAGTCACCATAGGTGCCTCATAGTCGAGTGGAATGTCTCCTCCCACTGAACGCACATCGCCGGAAAATACTGAAATTAACCCAGGATAAATGCGAGCACTGTGACTTTAACCCTGGTGGGCTCGAGAAACCACTGTCCTCCTAACCATGCAACCACATGTTGGTTAGCACGACATAATGTATGTGGTGACCGTGATGAGCTTATTCTAAAGTCCAGTGACCATATTGTGCTTTATCTTCAAATACAATGACCGTAAGTGTCGTCAACAAAATATGGAGCACACATCAAATGCAAAGTCCGTAAGTGTCATCAAGAAAATACGGAGACGTATCGTGAGCTAGATATCGTATGATCACCACGAGAATGTATACGGTGACCGTAGTGAGCATATTCTGAACTCCAGTGACCGTATAGTGCTTTAGCTTGAAATACAGTGACCGTCATGCGTGAATGTGTCGTGGGCATGCATACTTTTAGAGGGCCGAGAGATAGTTTGTGTGCGTACGTGAAAGTGGTGTAGAAAGAGGGGATGTCCGGTGGAGACAAGGAGAGATATGCCCTTCGTTTCTCTTTCCCGTGACTAATATTTTAGGAGAATATATAAACATTCACAATGCAGAACAAATTTTTTTGGATGCACCATGCAATTAACTTTCATGTATAACATTGTACTATTGTATATGCTTATTTTCTTAGTGGCCGATTGCGTGTGTGGTGTGGTGGGCACATCATTTCTAGTTGTGGTGGGTCAACATGAGGACTCATGGGTCGGTTCCATCCTACGCCACGTAGGTTGGATCGAGACACGTTATACGAAGACCCATGTGGAGGACTCGGTGTACAACACGAAGCTAGCTACCAGAGTCACGGAGGACTCTATCCCCATTGGTGATAAGCCGACTATATATGATTTGTAACCCTAGGCCCCTAGTATGTTATAGAAGCTTGGGGCTAGTTCGTCAATAGTATACACACACGCACAATGCCTGGTATTCACGTGTACTTTGTACACACCCCTATCACTAATATACAGTACCAGGAGTAGGCTTTTTCATCAACTGCAAGGGTCCGAACTAGGGTAAAACTTTGCCTCGTATTACCATCCAGCCTAACAGTCAGGGATATCCTACCGAATGATATGATGGAATCATATCTGCCAACTACTAAGAGAGAGTTGTGTCTGGGGGGCAATGTGTGCGAGAGAGGCCTAAAGATAATGTGCGTGCGGGAGACACGTAGG
>NC_041392.1:185393395-185422951 GCF_002162155.2 Triticum dicoccoides | reverse complement strand
GAGAGAGAGAGAGAGGGCTAGTAGAGACCGTGCGTGTGTATATATGCATGTGAGAGAAATATTGTTTTCCAACTGAGATTAGTGAAAAGAGTGGTACATAGTAGTCAGAAAGAGAGAGAGATACAGAGAGAGCATGTGTGTGAGACTCCTCGACACCCCGAGAGAGATTGTGAGCATGTGTGAAAGAGAAATGTGGATGCATATAAAGTGTGTGCACTTATGCGGTAGATAGAGAGATATATAGCGCGTTTGTGAGAATAGGCCGAGGCATAGTGCATCTACGTGTAAAAGGCGGTTCTACGCATTAAATTAAAATATAAATGGCATTATTATTTTTGGATGAGATCATGAATTTTGCAAATTGCGTATGGACGAAAATTGGTCTTTCAGACACCCATATTCTATTGAATTCTAGCATGTGCATGTGTTTATTTCATATTATCGATCCATAGAGCGAGAGCGGTTTGAAATTCAGGCAATGGATACTTTTGCAATTCATATATAAATATTAATTAGTGCACTCCATGTTGTTAGTGTGAAGCACTTTATACATTTGTCACTTGCATGGATACATTCCAAATTGCTAGCTACGAAATAGAATACATGTCGAATTCAACGTAAAGAGGGTTTCGAAGATTCGAATTCATAGGAAGTGCATTCATCTATTTGAAGCTGAGTTAATGGCATTTGTAAATCAGATGTAAAAGGGGGCATCAATCTTTGTTGTGCGTTTGAACATGCTATATATATTCATACGCATGTCTAACTTTTTTTTGCAACCAAGGAGATTATATCTGGAACCATGCATGAACTGAGGTAAGTTGCATATTTTTTAATATATACTCGAATGTATAGTCAAATGTACCACCTCCATTCAAAAATACCGTAGCTTTAGGATTTTCGAGAGTAAATATTTGTGAAGTTTGACAAATCCTGAATGTTCAATTCAAGAGAACTGAAAACGTTAATGCTTCTGCTCCCAGATATTGAACGAAGCGCCAAATAAGCCTCTAGTCACCCGAAACCGCGCGAGACTAATGTTTGGTGGTAGGAAATTACTGTCCTAACTCTGGCCCGTGTAGCCTATCGGCCCGATGTCCAAAGGTCTAAACCGGGGTAGGTTTGTAACTTCACCAAGACGCCAGTCTCAACCACCTCCGAGAGGCATTCGTACGCCATGGGCGCCTAAACACCCATGCGCTCGGCCGAAATCTATCCCACACACATTTGGGACACCTGAGATTACTGTCCTACCCCCAACCCGCAATATGTCTGAAATTTTAGATGGGGGCGAAGTTTGTAACTTTCCCCAAATTTCAAACAAGCGCGTCCCAAACCGAAACATTGTTCCCCCTTAAGTTCCCCGCCTCCCTCTGTTTCCCCATTCATACTCCGTGGGCGCCAAAACGCCCTCTCCACCAGCCGCGAAACCCCAGCCTCCTCCGTCCTCCACCCCATAGCGCCCAGTCCACCGCCGCCCACCTCCATCACGCCGGAGCCGGCACCCCGACGTCGTCGTCCAACGCAACCGCAACGCCCTCAAGGACTTAACAGCTGAAGCCGAGGTAGAGCTGCCTCCACGACGCCGACACCGACGTGTGTCGTACTAGAACTACTCCGATCACGCCGTCCTGCACCTCACTGATGCCGCTCCACTGTCGCAACAGTCCACCGCACTAGAGCTGTTCCCGCAACGCCGTCGTTTGCCGCCTCGGATCTGCTTCCCCGCCGCCGACAGACGGCCACCGCACCACACTCAACAACTTGGCCATGGGTTCGTCCAAGGCTGCACCGTCCTCCACAACTTCTCGGTTCAAGCGAACCACAAGAAGATCGTTGGAAAAATAGAAGGAGGACTGTCAGGACCCCGACTCAATGCCACATCGATCTAGCATGTAACACCTCATATCACTTTGCGGCCTCACGCACGGTATTCCCACGGGTGTCGCCTTACCTTTGCCCGGGACCGTTTGCGCCTTTTGACACACGTATATGATAGTGTCGCTAGCATCCATATGATAAGGAGCCCGGGCTGACATGGCTAGTCGTAAACCCAAAGTGGCACTAACTTACAGGGACAGGCATCCATGACCCAACATCGAACGTGTCGGTCATCAGCGAGTGAATCCGGGCTGTAGCACTGGGCTAGCAGGACTCCGGTGAACCGGGCTGTAGCGGGCTAACAGGACTCCGATATTCATCGCGTGACATTTCCCTGAAGGGACAGACACAGGAACGAAGAAGGACACATGCCGGCCAGCCTAAGTGTTCCGGAGCAGTAGCAAGCTACCATGGCTCAGTGGA
The DNA here is from genome assembly GCF_002162155.2 of Triticum dicoccoides. Classification (NCBI taxonomy): domain Eukaryota; kingdom Viridiplantae; phylum Streptophyta; class Magnoliopsida; order Poales; family Poaceae; genus Triticum; species Triticum dicoccoides. Next base: position 185,420,647 of record NC_041392.1, on the reverse strand, counting down.
AACACTAGGAGACATTTCCCGGTAAGAGAGGCTACCAAGGATAAACAACTAGGTTGTCAGATCCCACACATACCAAGCATTTCAATAACATACGCACAATATGCTCGATATGTGCAATACAACATGGCATCACAAAATGACTCTACGACTCAAGTAATCTATTCAATAGGCTCCGAGGAGCGAGATATTACAAACATGGGTCTCATGACCCAACATTCAGAGCATACAAATCAAGCACAAGCAGAAGCTATCATGTCTGAGTACAGACATCTATAAATGAAAAAGGCTGAGAAGCCTGACTATCTATCAGATCCTGCCGAGGGCACAAGATCGTAGCTGAGGTAACAAGCTAAACGTCGAAGTCCAAGCGGAACTACTAGTGAGACTGAAGTCTCTCTGCAAAAACATAAAATAGGCAAACGTGAGTACAAATGTACCCAGCAAGACTTACATCAGAACTAACTACATATGCATCATTATCAACAAAGGGGTGGTGGGGTTTAACTGCAGCAAGCCAGCTTTGACTCGGTGGCTATCCTAAACTACGACTGCAAGCGACTCTTTTGAGGTGGCGCACACGAGTCCACATATTCACCATATCAATACACCACTATGGATCCGCTCCTGTCTCCCTACGAGAACGCCATCCATAGCACTCACGCTTATCTTGCGTATTTTAGAGTATCCACTTTCACTTGTCTATGAACTGATATAAGCAACCCAGAAGTCCTTTTCCGCGGACACGGCTATTCGAATAGATGATGTTAACCCTGCAGGGGTGTACTTCTTCACACACGCTCTCACCACTTACCGCCGTTTACACGACATGTACTCGGCAACCTTCAAGCGGAAGCCCAACGTGGGTGTCGGCCACGACCTACCTAATCACCTAAGTCTCTAGTCCAGGTTTATCGCCTATTCGGGTTCCATCCATGAGGAGATCCGGCCGGAGTTTCGCTCACAGCCCCAAACGATGTGAACAGGGTTCCCGAGACACCAAACGGGCGCCCGGTACACCGTGCCACGTGCCTACCGCATCACAGCCCACCCCTACGGTCAGCGCTGCGCACGGCATCCAGCATACTACAAACACCAGAAACTACTTGCAACTCCTGGACAGAGGACAAGGGTGATCAAGAAGCCGAGAGGGTCCATTGGTTTCGGGCCCAATGCGTGGTAGTAGCTGAATCATGGATCACAAACACAGAACTCAGTTCCTGAGGACGGCTGCAATGAGACAACCCACCATGTACTCCTACATGGCCTCTCACCGCTACCTTTACCAAATCGTGTTCACACACTTAGCTCACACATAGTAGGACATGTTCACACGCCTCTGATTCATCCCCGATGAATCAGTCCTGACTCAACTCTAAGCAGTAGCAGGCATGACAAACAAACATGAATGAGTAGGCACAACAGGGCTCAAACAACTCCTACTCATGCTAGTGGGTTTCATCTATTTACTGTGGCAATGACAGGTCATGCAGAGGATAAAGGGGTTCAACTACCGCAGCATGTAACAGTTGAATCGGTGTTGTCCTAATGCATTAAAAAGAGAGCAGGAGCGAGAGAGTAGGGTTGTATCGGAATGAACAAGGGGGTTTTGCTTGCCTGGCACTTCTGAAGATAGCATTGAGTCTTCATCAGTGTCAACGATCACATCATCGATACAACGTCTACCGAGGGGGAACAACACCGGCAAACACAGAAGAAACACAATCAATGCAATGCACAATATGATGCATGCTATGACATGGCAATATGAATGTGTTTTGGGCTAATGCAACTAGCAACAGATTAAATGAAGTTGGTTTGAATACAAGATTCAAATTCAAACTCCATATGTGATTATTCAAATGCCATTTATATGATTTGTGCTAAACAGCAGCTATAAGTTGTTCTAGCATGCATGAAAATGGTACAGATGGATTCCTTGAATTTTTCTGATAATTTTTCATATATAAATTATTTAATTTGGAGTTACGGTTAATTTTCTATGATTTATTGAAGTTTAGAATATATTCTGGAATTATTAAATCATTTCCTAATTTATTTTAATTCCAGAAACAAACACTGCGTCAGCATGATGTATTAGTGACGTCAGCAGGTCAAAGGCGTCGACCAGGTCAAACCTGACCAGTGGGGTCCACTGGTCAGTGACCCAGTCAACTAACCAGGTTAGTTAGCCCTAAATAACTTAGTTAGCCGGGCGGGGCCCGCATGTCAGTGGCCTATCTAATTAGCTAGGTTAATTAGCGCTAACTAATCTAACACTAATCTAGCAGGCGCCTGGGCCCACACGTCAGGGGGTCAAACCCCGGGTCAAACCCGCCGGAGTTGACCCGCGGCTTGTCGCCGGCGACGCCAGCAACGGCGGAGGGCGTCGGAAACGCTCCTTCGGCGACCAAATCGGCGACTGAGGGGCTCTACGCGTGGCTGGGAGTCGCCCGCATCCATCTGTGCAAACGGCAGGGGCTGAGGTGGAACGGGCTCGCCGGAATCGAGCTCGCGGCGGCGGCCGGAGCTCGGGGTTGGTGCGGGTTGGCGCTAGGGGGCACGGCAGGTCGCACAGGTGGGCGCGCTCGGCTCCTGGAAGGGTGCTGAGCACGTTGCCGTGCTCGGGAGTTAGCTACGGTGGCTCTAGCACCGACTGCGTCATCGCCGGCGGCGAGGAACTGTCGGCTCCGACAGTCGGGGTGGTTAGAAGGCACGGACGGGCACGGGGAGAGAGGGGAAATGGACAGGGGCTCACGAGGGGTCGGGAGAGAAGCTCGGTGGGCTCGGGGAGGCCTCTGCAACGGCGAATTGACGACGGCGATCTCCGGGCACCGGAGATGAGGACGACGACGCTCCGGTCGACTGCGGCCTCCTCTGGTCGCGTGCGTCGCGTGTGTAGCTCCACGGGGTCAGGGCGGAGCTCAGAGATGCATAGTGGGAGCGAGGGAGTGGCTGGCCGCGGAGTTTCTCAGCGGAGTGGCCATGGCAGCTTCGGCCATGAGGGGAAAAGGAGCAGGGGAGTGAGAGGGAGAGAGCAGGGAGGCAAGGGAGCGGACGAGGGGGTTCCAGGGGGGGGTTCGTGGCATCCTTAGCCGATCCGGGGCGGGGCGGCAAGCAGGAGGTGGCCGGCGCGTGCGCGCGCGCGTCGGGCACACGCCCTCCTGCCTACTGGCAGGAGGTTGAAGACGGTGGCGACTGCGGTGGGCTGGACCGCACAGTAACGGGCCGCGCAGAAACTGGGCCGGCTACAGGTAAGTGGCCCAGGTACGGGTCTTTCTCTCTCTCTCCTTTTCTAATTATCTCAGTTTTCTATTATTCTGTAAATTTAGGGCTTTATTAAAAATACTCAGACACTTTCAAAAATCATGAAACTAATCATGGCTACTGTTTAGAATATATCCAACAGTAAACATTTTAGTTTATGATTATTTGAGCATTTGAAATATTTAATAGCATTTAAATGCCCAAATGAAAATACTATATGATTTAATTCAGTGACCAAATATGTCCTGCAAAAATATAAACCATTTTTGGTAGATGCTTCCACCTCAAACCAGAAATGTTGAACATTTTTAGAGGACATTTTGAGCTCAATGAAAAAGGTTTTATTTTGACCCTAGTTGAATTCATTTGGTGCTAGGGCTTAGTCAATCCCCATCTCAGGTTTAAATGAAATTTAAACATGATGTAACACTCTAATGCATGCACTTGGCATTGTCAGAACTAGGGATGTGACAACTCACCCCCACTAAACAAGAATCTCGTCTCGAGATTCAAGCGTAGGGTAAGGTGAAGGGGAAACGCAAACTAGTATAATCTTCACGATCCAGGTTGCACTTCATAGGAACGTTGATTCGATCACCATTATTGTCTTGAAGTCTTGCTCTGAGAAATCCTGTCAACATGACATGGAGGGAAGAAGGAGACTCTAGAAGGGTCGATCTTCTCGAAGATCGAACAACTCACGGAATGAGACATAGGACCATCTCTCGGGTTGAGACACGAGATACACATCAATAGGGGTGGAAGAAACGGATAACGAAGGTTCACTAGGTAGACAACAATTTCATACCTAAGAAGGTGGTAAACGATTGTCAACGTAGCGAGGAGTTGAGTTGCCATGATACCACGACGAAACATCCTGGAGGAGGGTGATTCGTAGATTATTTCCTTAAGTGGCAAAAAGAATTACCTTTGATTCAGAGATCATTGAAACTCTTCATACCAGCCTAAGGCAATTCACAACGATCGTTTGGAGGGGGTCGGTAGAATGGCATACTCGGACTTGGATGATGTGGATTACCTTGTTGAAGACAACGTAATGGATGAATTTGCTTATCACCGGAAATGGAAGAGACCCATGGTAGAATGGCACATTGGCGGTGCAAGCTGGGAACAAAATGCAAATGCTGGGAATGATTCTGGTAACTGGGAAAGAACCCAACAATAGAGAGTGAGTTCACTGTTTGAAAAGGTCATAGCATTGTCGAGGAAACTGAGAGAAATCCCAGTTAGTGCCGATGATATCACGTAGCGCTTGTGCGTGCTCTCAAGAACTTGAGCATTTCCACAATCATCAAGGTTTTACCAACATCCGTGTCAAGGGTCCGGTAACACAACTTACTACCATGATGAATGGTGATGGAGGATGCAGATGCAAAGGAAGATAACACCTTCTCAAATTTCACCCTTGGCGGGGCCAAGGAAATAAAATCTGGATGATCGACCGAGAGACATTTAGCACTCCGCTTCTAATGTTCTCCTTGATGTGCTAGCGTAATCCACCCATAGATATGGGTTGATATCTAGAACATCAAGTAAAAGGTCGGACTTCGGGAGCAATAGAATCCATAAGGAACAGTTTCGGAGGTAAATCCTACGAAATCCTTATGGGGAGGTGGCCAACTTCCTCAAACAAGATACTACAATGATAGGTCTTCCGGCTGGGTGTGTTGGCCACGACATCCACTTTACCGGTTATCGAGGGACCAATATTATAGTTCTTGGGAAATGTTCCAACCATCATAACTGCCTGAGATTCAGATCTGGTTGGTGTCAGGATATTCCAGACTCATCGAGTCTAGGAAGGAAAATGAAAGTTTGCAACACAAATCGACGAGATGACGTTGCGAGATTCTCGGGAAATGAACTACGATAGTAAGCTCCAAAACATGAGCTGGTTCTGCTACAAACATGTGAACACGTTGTCCCAGACAAGCATGACCACGTGGTAGTCTTATAATAAAACACTACCGAGTTCAGGAGGGGAACCATCATCGAGGACATCAAAATCCTTGCATAAGGTATACTCTTAAGAAGGAACTTCTTCTCCTTGAACAAATCAATCAGTGGCTTGGTGTGCTAGGGATACATATAGATTGAAGGTTGCAAGTCTTCAAACCACAGAATTCTTCGCACGTGTGCATGACTGACTTGCGATGATTCCAGAGGAAGCAACATTGACTTTCTCGAGTCCACGGCGGCAACTTGCATCATATGCACATGAATTAAAGGAAGTCACTACCTTCATCCAAACATATGCTTCATGAGCTAGCATGAACAAATGCTTTCAAAAGTTTCCAACACTAGCTTAATGTTCAACAAAATTATGGAGGAGATAAGGATGTTGTCAATGGGCTCAACAACAATTCATCTAGGTTTCCTTTTAAAAGGAATTCCATAGTTAAGTGAACACGGTGATAGCATTGGTCAGACCAAAGATATAATGGTGTATGCTCGAGGGGTCAACCACGAGTAAGACAACATTACGAGCATCGTTGGTACTGATTTGATTTGACGATAGCCCACACTCAAATCAAAGGATTGATAAGACAATAGGTCCAGCAACTGATCACAAGGACCTAATCGATGAAGATATCATCTTTCTTCAACACACACTACACAAGAATATCCCTTTGGAACGAACTAAGTCAGGCAAGCTTTTATCTTCCAACTCTCCAAGTTGTTGTCTAGCTTAACCAACTAGCTCAGGGATATCTAACACCGATTCTTGGAGAGAAGGTGGTTCACAAGAAACCAACTTGATCACGAGCTCAACATAACAGTCAGGTGACAGCCTGGTGATACTTTCGAGAAGATATTTGAAAAATCACGAACCACCGATATGTTACTAAGCTCGAGAACAATCTCGCTTTTGAGGGCAAGACGATATGATCAAATGAGTGAGGACTTGACAAGATCCTAACTCATCAATCGAAGGGTGCACCGAAATAAGGACTAGGTAGCACGATCAGTCTTAGAGGATGATTCAGAAACCAACACGCTAAGAATGAAATTATTGTTCTTTAACTACCAAGCAACGAGGTTGCTGGGAGTATTGATTTCACACATCACAATTCATTTGTCGGTATTCCGGTTGCCTCAACACGAAGACCGAGGAATGACAAAGGATGGCGAGAAGTATCACTATGTCAAGAATTCACAAAAGGTGGTGCAATTCTCATGAAATTCCTGTCATAAAGAAGGTAATACTTCAGGGTAGAACAGAACCAAAAGCTGGATTGGCATTTGATCTGCGGAATACAACTACTTTGACCCAATCCTAGATATGGATGAGGTACTGGAGTTTGTTTCTCCAAGTCATTCAGGACAGAATGGCTTGACGGACCACAAGAGTAATAGGCATCGATGAACGAATGCACACATAATCTTGACTATCAATTGATAGACGAGGGTCAGAAGACAACTAAAGAGGGACAACTCAAGGAACACACGATTTTCTGAGTTGTGGGTGCATGGTTTAGCATGTCGAACGAATTCCACATATTTCTTCCGGATAACCCATACAGAAAGGTAGAACTGGCAGAGTCACAATATAGAATCGAGAACCCATCGAGAGCACTCTGATTGTGATCTTTCGATCAGCGAGGAACATCTGCCATAAGTGGTTCATAGTATTTGGAAGAAAGGAATACCACGAACATCGAGGACTAATGCAAAGGTTGCTAATAACCTTAAGGAACGAGCAAAACTATCAACATGAAGCAAGTAGGGTGAATCTCGGGTTCAAAACCCAGGGATAGAATACCTACTACTAAATGGCATCACGGGATGCTTTCGATAATGACGGCCAGAGTCATCACACTGGAACATAAATCATGGCTAGACTACTAGATGATCCCCTGAGACACCTAGGGTCATAATAATAACTCCAACATAAGGTTGAGGCAGTAGAATACCTCAGCTCAACAATTTGTGTGATTAACCTGGCCTAACAGACATTGAAACCGGAGCAAAAGGATTTGCAAATGCATCAGACTCTTTAGAAACCTGGGATGACTCGGACAGCATAACGGCTGTAAATGCTCGGAAAAGATTTGAGACATTCACAAAAATGGTGGCATAACCACTTAGAAGCACAATATCAAGGTTCCGAGATCAACAATTATCATACGGAAGTAGTAGGAACTGAACTGAGACTTAAATCCAACAATCTTATAAGTCCACTGATTAGTAACACGTGATCCTGATAGAAAGAAGAGATAGCCTAGTTTCTTAACCCCGTAGGAAAGATAAGATGACTCAGATCAGAAGGGCATGAGGTATAAGGAGTAAAAGAGCCTTACGTTCCATCCCACAATCAATTCCCTTATATAACTAAAGAATTTCTAGACTCAACTTCGACCAGTTTGGCTTGGTAATCCTACAGGCAGTCAAGCTCTGATCCCAACACTGTCAGGACCCCGACTCAATGCCACATCGATCTAGCATGTAACACCTCATATCACTTTGCGGCCTCACGCACGGTATTCCCACGGGTGTCGCCTTACCTTTGCCCGGGACCGTTTGCGCCTTTTGACACACGTATATGATAGTGTCGCTAGCATCCATATGATAAGGAGCCCGGGCTGACATGGCTAGTCGTAAACCCAAAGTGGCACTAACTTACAGGGACAGGCATCCATGACCCAACATCGAACGTGTCGGTCATCAGCGAGTGAATCCGGGCTGTAGCACTGGGCTAGCAGGACTCCGGTGAACCGGGCTGTAGCGGGCTAACAGGACTCCGATATTCATCGCGTGACATTTCCCTGAAGGGACAGACACAGGAACGAAGAAGGACACATGCCGGCCAGCCTAAGTGTTCCGGAGCAGTAGCAAGCTACCATGGCTCAGTGGAAACACTAGGAGACATTTCCCGGTAAGAGAGGCTACCAAGGATAAACAACTAGGTTGTCAGATCCCACATATACCAAGCATTTCAATAACATACACACAATATGCTCGATATGTGCAATACAACATGGCATCACAAAATGACTCTACGACTCAAGTAATCTATTCAATAGGCTCCGAGGAGCGAGATATTACAAACATGGGTCTCATGACCCAACATTCAGAGCATACAAATCAAGCACAAGCAGAAGCTATCATGTCTGAGTACAGACATCTATAAATGAAAAAGGCTGAGAAGCCTGACTATCTATCAGATCCTGCCGAGGGCACAAGATCGTAGCTGAGGTAACAAGCTAAACGTCGAAGTCCAAGCGGAACTACTAGTGAGACTGAAGTCTCTCTGCAAAAACATAAAATAGGCAAACGTGAGTACAAATGTACCCAGCAAGACTTACATCAGAACTAACTACATATGCATCATTATCAACAAAGGGGTGGTGGGGTTTAACTGCAGCAAGCCAGCTTTGACTCGGTGGCTATCCTAAACTATGACTGCAAGCGACTCTTTTGAGGTGGCGCACACGAGTCCACATATTCACCATATCAATACACCACTATGGATCCGCTCCCGTCTCCCTACGAGAACGCCATCCATAGCACTCACGCTTATCTTGCGTATTTTAGAGTATCCACTTTCACTTGTCTATGAACTGATATAAGCAACCCAGAAGTCCTTTACCGCGGACACGGCTATTCGAATAGATGATATTAACCCTACAGGGGTGTACTTCTTCATACATGTTTCCACCACTTAGCGTCTGCACACGACATGTGCTCGGCAGACTTCAAGCGAAAGCCGACGTGGGTGTAGACCACGACCTACCTAAACACTCAAGTCTCTAGTCCAGGTTTATCGCCTATTCGGGTTCCATCCATGAGGAGATCCGGCCGGAGTTTCGCTCACAGCCCCAAACGATGTGAACAGGGTTCCGTGACACCAAACGGGCGCCCGGTATACCCGGCCACGTGCCTACCGCATCACAGCCCACCCCTACGGTCAGCGCTGTCCACGGCCTCCAGCATACTACAAGCACCAGAAACTACTTGCAACTCCTGGACAGAGGACAAGGGTGAATAAGAAGTCGAGCGGGGTCATATTTCAGGGCCCAATGTATGGTAGTAGCTGAATCATTGATCACAAACACAGAACTCAGTTCCTGAGGACGGCTTCAATGAGACAACCCACCATGTACTCCTACATGGCCTCTCACCGCTACCTTTACCAAATCGTGTTCACACACTTAGCTCACACACAGTAGGACATGTTCACACACCTCTAATTCATCCCCGATGAATCAGACCTGACTCAACTCTAAGCAGTAGCAGGCATGACAAACAAACATGAATGAGTAGGCACAACAGGGCTCAAACAACTCCTACTCATGCTAGTGGGTTTCATCTATTTACTGTGGAATGACAGGTCATGCAAAGGATAAAGGGGTTCAGCTACCGCAGCAAGTAACAGATGAATCGATGTTGTCCTAATGCAGTAAAAGAGAGCAGGAGCGAGAGAGTGGGATTTTATCGGAATGAACAAGGGGGTTTTGCTTGCCTGGCACTTCTGAAGATAGCATTGAGTCTTCATCAGTGTCAACGATCACATCGTCGATACAACGTCTACCGAGGGGGAACAACACCGGCAAACACAGAAGAAACACAATCAATGCAATGCACAATATGATGCATGCTATGACATGGCAATATGAATGTGTTTTGGGCTAATGCAACTAGCAACAGATTAAATGAAGTTGGTTTGAATACAAGATTCAAATTCAAACTCCATATGTGATTATTCAAATGCCATTTATATGATTTGTGCTAAACAGCAGCTATAAGTTGTTCTAGCATGCATGAAAATGGTACAGATGGATTCCTTGAATTTTTCTGATAATTTTTCATATATAAATTATTTAATTTGGAGTTACGGTTAATTTTCTATGATTTATTGAAGTTTAGAATATATTCTGGAATTATTAAATCATTTCCTAATTTATTTTAATTCCAGAAACAAACACTGCGTCAGCATGATGTATTAGTGACGTCAGCAGGTCAAAGGCGTCGACCAGGTCAAACCTGACCAGTGGGGTCCACTGGTCAGTGACCCAGTCAACTAACCAGGTTAGTTAGCCCTAACTAACTTAGTTAGCCGGGCGGGGCCCGCATGTCAGTGGCCTATCTAATTATCTAGGTTAATTAGCGCTAACTAATCTAACACTAATCTAGCAGGCGCCTGGGCCCACACGTCAGGGGGTCAAACCCCGGGTCAAACCCGCCGGAGTTGACCCGCGGCTTGTCGCCGGCGACGCCAGCAACGGCGGAGGGCGTCGGAAACGCTCCTTCGGCGACCAAACCGGCGACTGAGGGGCTCTACGCGTGGCTGGGAGTCGCCCGCATCCATCTGTGCAAACGGCAGGGGCTGAGGTGGAACGGGCTCGCCGGAATCGAGCTCGCGGCGGCGGCCGGAGCTCGGGGTTGGTGCGGGTTGGCGCTAGGGGGCACGGCAGGTCGCACGGGTGGGCGCGCTCGGCTCCTGGAAGGGTGCTGAGCACGTTGCCGTGCTCGGGAGTTAGCTACGGTGGCTCTAGCACCGACTGCGTCATCGCCGGCGGCGAGGAACTGTCGGCTCCGACAGTCGGGGTGGTTAGAAGGCACGGACGGGCACGGGGAGAGAGGGGAAATGGACAGGGGCTCACGAGGGGTCGGGAGAGAAGCTCGGTGGGCTCGGGGAGGCCTCTGCAACAGCGAATTGACGACGGCGATCTCCGGGCACCGGAGATGAGGACGACGACGCTCCGGTCGACTGCGGCCTCCTCTGGTCGCGTGCGTCGCGTGTGTAGCTCCACGGGGTCAGGGCGGAGCTCAGAGATGCATAGTGGGAGCGAGGGAGTGGCTGGCCGCGGAGTTTCTCAGCGGAGTGGCCATGGCGGCTTCGGCCATGAGGGGAAAAGGAGCAGGGGAGTGAGAGGGAGAGAGCAGGGAGGCAAGGGAGCGGACGAGGGGGTTCCAGGGGGGTTCGTGGCATCCTTAGCCGATCCGGGGCGGGGCGGCAAGCAGGAGGTGGCCGGCGCGTGCGCGCGCGCGTCGGGCACACGCCCTCCTGCCTACTGGCAGGAGGTTGAAGACGGTGGCGACTGCGGTGGGCTGGACCGCACAGTAACGGGCCGCGCAGAAACTGGGCCGGCTACAGGTAAGTGGCCCAGGTACGGGTCTTTCTCTCTCTCTCCTTTTCTAATTATCTCAGTTTTCTATTATTCTGTAAATTTAGGGCTTTATTAAAAATACTCAGACACTTTCAAAAATCATGAAACTAATCATGGCTACTGTTTAGAATATATCCAACAGTAAACATTTTAGTTTATGATTATTTGAGCATTTGAAATATTTAATAGCATTTAAATGCCCAAATGAAAATACTATATGATTTAATTCAGTGACCAAATATGTCCTGCAAAAATATAAACCATTTTTGGTAGATGCTTCCACCTCAAACCAGAAATGTTGAACATTTTTAGAGGACATTTTGAGTTCAATGAAAAAGGTTTTATTTTGACCCTAGTTGAATTCATTTGGTGCTAGGGCTTAGTCAATCCCCATCTCAGGTTTAAATGAAATTTAAACATGATGTAACACTCTAATGCATGCACTAGGCATTGTCAGAACTAGGGATGTGACAAGGACACAACACTGCCAGCAGAAAGAGGTACTCCTCTTCCCTTATTCGTGCAAACCTTACGTCTCTGCTCACATCGTATTCATCCCATGAAAGAAAATAGTTGAGCGCTTCTTGCTGCATCTTCTTCGTGATACTAAATGCACAAGGGTTCCTCCCTTTACTATTTCACCTTTGCTAGAGGTCAGTAGGCCGCCTGGATTTCAATTCAGGGTCAATCGAACCACAATTAAAAGAAGCAGCACCCGCTTAAGCGCGCGGAGCACCTAGTCCGCATGTTTGTCGAGGAAGTGGCACATCGGTGTCTATCATAGGGGTGTGGGGCGCAGGAGCTGCTTGCGCCCGATCTGGAGGTCGGTGTAGCTTGAATGGATGGCCGGGGGGGCGGTGCGGTGAGGTCAAGGGGAGGGCGCAGGCAGTGGACTGGGCCGGTGGTCGCTGCCATTTCGAGGAAGATCGTCAACACTGACTGGCTGGAGGTATATGAAGGCAATCTGCCCGTTCTTTGTACATCGGACGGTGCAGAAAAAATGGACTGACCTATTTATTTTTAGTCCAATATTATTTTCATAGAATCCTATAGTAATTTAGTGTGCCATGCATGTTGTAGAGCTATCATATGTCTCCCGTCATTTATTTCTCACCGACCTGCTACCTGCTACCTTTACACTGTACTAATTGTGCACACACTTCACCCATACTCACACTATTGTTTTTTATGCATGGGTATTTCAGACTCTGATGCAGTGTTGATGAATGCTGAAAAGAAAAGACAGAAGTCGCTCTAGTGTAATTCGAAGATAAGCACTAAGCTTTTCAGCGCTCTAAAGGATGCAGTGTCAGCAGTTGGAGACAGTAAACGTAGCTCTGCAGTTGATGTCTAGCTTGTATTGCTTCCAATTTCGTTAAATTGCATCTACTTACTTTACACATTATACCTTTGATAATGACATGCCTTCCTGTTTTTGATACATACTACCTATTTCTATTAACCATGTTCGTACATCAAGCTAATGCTCCTTTGTATTCCCCGTCGATCACTTATGATGAGACAGTCACCCGAGTGGGTTACTGTGAGACGCCATACTCGTTTAAAAATTGCAGTGTCATCCTCCCCACATGATTCTCAAGAAACAACAAGGCTAAATGAAGATAGTCAACGTAGCTCTCTAGTTGATGATCGCAATTCCCCCACACCACCATCACAAGTGCTTACTCTAACTTTGCAGTGTGATATGTGGTTGCATGTTGCATACGGTGTCTAGCTTGTAATGCTTCTAATTAGGGTAAATTTCATCTGCTTAGTTTACACATTATACCTGCGAATATGACATGCCTTCCTATTTTTGGTACACACTACATCTATGTGTTAACCTTGTTCTTACATGAAACTACCTCCCTTCTGTATCCTGCATCAATCACTTACGATGAGTCACCTTTATTCGTTGCATATTGCATATTATTTCTGGCCTGTTGCCATGTATTCCTTCTAATTTGGTCAAATACATGTGTTAGGGCACCCTTTTAATTTGGCAGAGTGATATTGGTTTCATCTTTCATATGGTTTCTAGCTTGCATTGATTCTAACAAGTTCAAGCACCTTGTGCTTAGTTTACACTGTATACATCATACATGTCAATATGTCACGCCGTCCTGTTTTTCATACATATTCCATCCTCCTATCATACAACTGCCTTACATGAAAGTAGTGTTCGTCAGTATCATGCATCAATGAGTTCTAAAGAGCAAATTTTATTCCTTTTTCTTGTGGGTTTGACTTGACAAGGCAAAATCAAGAAAGAGGAAGGAAAAGAGTAAGGAAGGCGATGATGGTGGTCCTCTGCAGCAACGTTAACGGAGCATCTGTACCGATTCTCCTTGTATTGATAGTGCATTACAAGGTCCAAGTCTCCGCTCCCCTACTCCACCATCCAAGGTGCTTGCTCTAACTTGGCAGTGTGATATCTGGTTGCATGTTGCATATGGTGTCTAGCTTGTATTGCTCCTAATTAGTGTAAACTGCGTATGCTTAGCATACACATGATACATGTGAATATGACATGCTTTCCTGTTTTTGGTACATACTATATCTGTCTATCACGCCACGTTCTTACATGAAACTACTCTTCTTGTGTATCCCGCATCAGTCACTTATGATGGAACACCTTTAAGTTGGCAGTGTGATATTGGTTTGCGTCTTGAATATGATTTCTAGCATGTATTGCTTCTAGTTTGATGAACGCCACCTATGACGAGACAGTTTTAACTTGGCAGAGTGATATTGATTGCACCTTTCATATGGTGTCTAGTTTGCAGTGCTTCTAATTTGTTGAAGTGCCTTCTGCTTAGTTACCACATCATAGGTGTGAATATGTCAAGACGTCCATTTTTTCGTACATATTCCATCCTCGTATCATGACTTTGCCTTTCATCAGAGTAGTGTTCGTCAGTATCATGCATGAATGAGTTCTGAAGAGCAAATGATATTCCTTTTTCTTGTCGGTTTGAGCTCACAATGCAAAATCAATAAAGCTGAAGGAAACTGGCAAGGCATTGGATGATGGTGGTCCTTCCAAGCAACCGAAACAGAGGTTATCTATAGATTCTACCCCGCCATCCTCCCAACAAGATTCGCAAGACAACGCAAGGCTAGACAGTCAACGTAGCTATGTAGATGATGAGCACATCTCCCCTACTCCACCATCACAGGTGCTTGCTCTAACTTGGCACTATTATATGTGGTTGCATGTTGCGTATGATGTCTAGCTTGTATTTCTTCTAACTTTGTTGAATTGCATCTGCTTACTTTACGCATAATGCCTGTGAATATGACATGTGTTCCTATTTTTAGAACATACGTGTACATGATGAGCACATCTCCCCTACTCCACCATCACAGGTGCTTGCTCTAACTTGGCACTATTATATGTGGTTGCATGTTATGTATGATGTCTAGCTTGTATTGCTTCTAACTTTGTTGAATTGCATCTGCTTACTTTACACATAATGCTTGTGAATATGACACGTGTTCCTGTTTCTAGAACATACGTGTACATGATGAGCACATCTCCCCTACTCCACCATCACAGGTGCTTACTCTAACTTGGAACTGTTATATGTGGTTGCATTTTCCGTATGATGTCTAGTTTGTATTGCTTCTGATTATGTTGAATTGCATCTGCGTAGCTTACAACTTATACCTGCAACGATCACTTACCCATAAGACACATTTAATTTGGGACTATGATGTAGGTTGCATCTTGCGTTGTCTTCTAGCTTGTACTGCTTCTAATTTCTTGAAATGGCACTTACGACGAGACACTTTTTACCTGATAGAGTGATATTGGTTGCATGTTCATATGGTGCCTACCTTTCATTTCTTCTAATTTTGTTGAAATGCCTTCCGCTTACCGTTTTTTCATACATATTCCATCCTCCTATCATACGTGTGAATATGAAATGCTGTCCTTTTTTTGTATATATTCCATCCTCCTATCATGCGCTTGCCTTACATCAAAGTAGTGTTCGTCTATATCATGCATCAACCAGTTATGCAGAGCTAATTTTATTCATCTTCTTGTGGTTTTGACTTCATAAGGCAATATCAGAAAATAGGAAGGAAAAGAGTAAGTTAGGGGATGTCGGTGGTCCTCCGCACCGACGCAAACAGAGACTCTCTAGATTTGCCACTTCTATTGCTAATGAAGTTGAAGTCCCAAGTCTACATGATGAGTTCATCTCCCGTACTCCACCATCGCAGGTGCTTGCTCTAAGTTAACAGTGTGATAATTGGTTTCATGTTGCATATGTTGTCTAGCCTATATTTCTTCTATTTTGATTAAATTGCACCTGCTGAGTTTATACGTTATACATGTGCATATGACATGGCGTTCTGTGTCTAGAATACACTGCATCTATCTATCATACCATGTTCTTACATCAAAGTACTGTTGTTGTGTATCCCGCATCAGTCACTCATGATTGGATGCTTTTAACATGGAAGTTTGATAGTGGTTGCATCTTGCATTGATTTCCATGTTGTACTGCTTCTAATTTTTTGAACTGCCACTTATGGCAAGACACTTTTAACTTGGCAGAGTAATATTGGTTGCATCTTTCATATGGTGTCTAGCTTGCATTACTTCTATTTTCTTGAAAATCCTTCTTCTTAGTTTACACATCGTAGATGTGAATATGTCATGTCGTCCTGTTTTTATTACATATTTCATCCTCATACGGTTGTCTTACATCAAAGTATTGCTTGTCTGTATAATGCATCAATGAGTTCTGAAGAGAGATTTTATTCTTTTGTGTTGTGGGTACGGCTTCACATGGCAAAGTCAAAAAAGAGCAAGGAAAATAATATAGTAGGGAGTGGTGTTACTCGTCGGGAGAAACGGAAAAGGATCTATCATCCAGATTCTGCTGGTACTTATAGTGCAGTAGAAGGTCCAAGTCCACCGGCTAAATCTACAAACACAGTATCACCTACTCCACCAGCTGCATCATTCGATTCAACTGTACCAGCATCTCAATGAGTTACTCGTTCGTTTGCTCCGGAACTGCCAGTTCCCAAGCTACCTTCACACCTAACACTACTTCTGAAGCACTGCTGACACAACAGGACTTGGCAAGATCAGATGAACATCATGAGCATCAACACCAAGATGGTACATGACCGAGTCAAGTTGTAGTTGCATGCTCCTTTATATGTACTCTCACAGTTTGATGTACACTAACACTTTCCATATTCGTTGTTGAACTAGCACCACGACGCAAGAGAAAATCGACATCAGGGATAATGCTTAACAGATTAACAAAATCTAAAGCAGGAAGAATGGAGATCCATTTTGAGGCAGGTTTAAAAAGGCCACGTGATGCTATAGAGTCAGCCAAGTTAGTATCAGAGGCAGCCATTGTCGTTAGGTGTCATGCACGTATCCTCCCAATGTGGATCCAGTACAGGAATGAGAAAGACAATACCCACTTTAACACCTTCCTTGACCATTTATCCATAAGTAATGTTATTCATCGCAATTAGTAATATTGTCTTGCTCTATCCCATACTTTCTAGCTTCCTCCTAAAAAGACTCACATTCTTTTTTCAATAGATGAGGTTCAAGTTGGATCCGAAAGATGATGCAACTAAACAAGCATGCACTCATGTTTTTTAGTCTGCTCTGTGACAGTATCGGTACCACCTTAGAAAAGCTCACTTTGAAGGCAAGGCTAACAATGAAATTGCCCAAACATCTCCAGTGGAATATATTACAGACGAAGACTGGACAGCCCTCGTTAAACACTGGTGTGGTCCAAAGTATCAGGTAGGCTATATGTATTTGATCAGACCACATATTGAACTTGTATTTATGTATGTGCCTTACAAGTGTATCTTCTTCTAGGCTAACTGTTTGAAGAACAAGACCAACCATTCTAAAGTGAAATTCCAACAGACAACAGGATCTCGTAGCTATATTGCACACTGCGAGGCTCTTGTAAATAGCTGCTACTTCTTTTTTCTGTGCCATATTATCGTATCTATATTGACTTGTTCCAAATACAAAGGAAAGCATGTGCGGACCAAAAAGAACCTGAACCGAATGCAGTGCAAATCTTCAAGGATTGCCACACCAGCAAGATGAAGGGCATGAGCACACCAGTTCAAGCCGCTGTTGTAAGTCCTTACTCCTCCTGCCTTTGAACTGATTGGTACTGTGATGTGTTCATTTAACTACTTGGTTTGCAGCCAATGTTAGTTACTCTGTTCACTTTTATACAAAGTTGTCTTAACGTATCATTTCACCTTACATGGTTTAAAAGAGATGACGGATATTCTTTTGGTCTTGATCTGTATTCTAGTTGTTATGTTCACGTGCACACACAATGATAAAATAGCCTGTTTGTTTTATATCTGTTTGCCCATGATATGAATGATGTCATACTATGTTCATCCTACTTTAAACCATGTCTCTTTATCCTTAGATGTCAACGAATGTGAGGAAATAGACAATACAGTAGGCATGCTACATGGACATATGTTCCGAAAGTGATTTTATAATGTAGTTGGCACTACAATACATGCTAATGTATTACAGTAGTTCACCAAAATAAGTTATGTATAAACGTGTAACCTACTTTGTTTGTTTTTGTCTCATTATTAACTTATCTGGTACACTACTCTACAAGTTCAAACTTTCAGGAAGCTATGCAAAAATGATTGAATAGCCACAACCACCTGAAGGTGACGAGGCTTCCACAGGCACAATGTCACCTCTTGCTGCAGTGCATCAGTATCTCTCCACTAACAGTGCAAAAAATCACCTTCCTGCGTAATTCTGGGTTGGTTGTCAAGGTAACCTCGTCCAAATCTCCTACTGAACAAAATCTTCCTGCTAGATAGAGTGATATATCTGTGCTCCAGACACAAGTCCAATCCCTAATGGATGTCGTTTTGGAAACAAAAATAGTGGTTGTCGTGGGTTTGTCACGGCAGACGTCCTTGTGAAAGGACTTAGTCGTGGAGCCATCGCAACGGGTTAGCTTAAAGGGGTTAAACCGGACAAGGGGACACCGGGAGTTTTATACTAGTTCGGCCCCTTCAAGGAAGGTAAAAGCCTACGTCTAGTTGTGATTGGTATTGCTAGGGTTTCATAGGCCAGGGAGCGAATCCGCTTTGTCTGGCTCTCGAGTTGTTGTCCGTCCCTTGAACCGCTGTCGGGTCGTCCCCTTATATACATGGGTGGCGCCCGTCGGTTTACAGAGTCCCGAAGCTGGATCATAAACGTTTCCGGTTCGGTCTCTACACTTCCTATCTTACAAAGCAAGTTACATGATTAAGTTGGTTTACATCTACAGGCCTTAACTCACTTATGGGCCTTGGGCCTTCGTAAAACGCCATCATCTTCACATCTTCATGGGCTTCTAATCTTCATAAAGTTAATCCGGCTACTTCTGGCCGGTTTACGTCCAGTAGTAATATCCCCAACATTAGGCCCCAGATTGATTTGAACAGGTTTCATGTCAATCCTTAGTAAAAACTTCTCCTTCCACATCTTCTCATACTTTGGTAAACCGCCATGACGTCATCTTCTCGAATCGTGGTAACTGTCGTGACATCATCTTCATTAATGGTCCTCTGACAATCGAGGCGACAGCTCCGCCTCACTTCCAAGTTTTGGCTCCTCGATTTTCGTGCCTGACACCTATCCCTTTATAAATAAGATCGGGGAGTCATTTTCACTTCCCCCCCCCCCCCCCGCCTCTTCGCATCGTCTTCCTTGCGCTGCTCGACCTCCAGAACTCCGCCACCACCGTCGACCGTTGCCTCTGCTCCGACTCCGTCCACTGCATCACCCTGAACGCACCAGAATACTGCGGCATCTCTCCGCCGTTCCTGTGATACTGGTAACTCTTTTTCCTTCCACCCTAGATCTTGTTTTTAGGGTTTCACTGCTCGTCGGAGTTCATCGAAAAACTCAGTGCTGTTCTTCTCTTTTCATCTCTGTAGCATCCCAGGCTAGGTTGGATCTGTTACCCTTGCGCGACCGTAGCCATAATCATATTCTCCTCATTAGACTCTCTCTTTATATAAAGAACAACTTTATCTGAATCTGCTGAACTGTTTAAATACCTGAAGCTTGAACCTGAATATATTCCAGTTTCTGTCATACCTTAGATCCGAAATTTTCATACACCTCTGTGAAATCGGTTTCTCCTCACACCAATATAAGCGGTTTAACTTTGTATAAGCAATCTGTACCATTAGCCCTCTGATAAACCGAAGGAGCCTTTTACCTCCATAGTTATACTCCGGTTTAACAGTGTCTAGGTACGCCTGTTCTGGTATTTCCTTTTTATCCATTATTGCATTGGTCTCCGGTTTATGCAATTTCACATATCAGTATATCTTTTACTCCATTTCATCTTGTATATCATCATGAGCAATTTATAAAACGGTCTTTTGTTCCAGTTTGTTTGTTTCGCAATGGCCAAACAATTTACCGCTTGCAACTGGGCTCGTTCCCGGGTCACCGAGGAACAATTGAACGATATGGTAAGCATCGGCTCCTTGCCTAAGAAAACTGAAATTAAATGGCGAGTTCCAGGAGCAGAAAATCCTCTGACCCCAAGGCAGGGTGAGGTGGTGGTCTTTGTTGACCACATAAGCCATGGCTTCAAACCGCCAGGGTCAAAGTTTTACCGAGATGTGCTTGCCAATTTCCAACTCCATCCTCAAGGCATCGGGCCCAACTCAGTATCCAATCTATGTAACTTCCAGGTCTTTTGTGAAGTGTACTTACACGAAGAACCAACTACGGAGCTGTTTCGAGACTTCTTTCACTTAAACCGGTGCACAGAATTTGTTAATGGACCCAACACTAAACTTGGTGGTGTCTTAATTCAGAAGCGGAAAGAAGTTGAATTTCCTCATGCCAAACTGCACAACCACCCAAAGGAATGGAACCAGACTTGGTTTTACTACAGAGACACTTGTCCTGAAAATGAGAACCCCCTCCCAGGATTTCGTGATCACCGGCTTTCCAACACCCATCCGATGCTGCAACACTTAAGTTCCGCAGAAAGGGCGAAATATGCCCCTCAACTCGCCAAAATCCGGGCTTTTATGGCCAACGGTTTAACAGGTGTTGATTTCGTGCGCTGTTGGATATCTTGGAGCATCTTGCCGCTAAGTCGGCGTCCCGGTTTAATGTGTGAGTACACCGGTGAGGTTGAAGACCCTCAACGCCATTGCAACATTCAAATAACTGATGAAGAAGTCACTAAAGGTGTAAAGAAGATTTTGAATGAATCGGAACTAGTCTGTAGTCAAACCGGCTTGGATCCCTTCTATACCAAGAACAAACCGCCTGCTCTAAGCATTATAGTTCCTTTTCATCTTTAATATCTTTAATTTGTGCAACTTGTAATCCTTCTTCTGTGTATGTATGTATAGGATGATGTAATGTTATTTATGTTCTTGTTTGACGTGGCAAGTGTAAGCCAACTATGTTCTCCCCTTTATTATTCATATTACATGGGATGTTGTGAAGATTGCCAAACTTGCGACATATGCCTTCAATGCGATTATGTCTCTAAGTCGTGCCTCGACACGTGGGAGCTATAGTCACATCGAGGGTGTTACAAGTTGGTAATCAGAGCCTTCCCCGACCTTAGGAGCCCCATTGCTTGATCGTTTTTAGCAGCCGAGTTGTGTCTAGAAAAATGTTTTGAGTCTTTAGGAATTATATATCGAAGAGTTTAGGAATTCTTTTTACTTCCCAGTCTCCTCATCGCTCTAGTAAGGCATCCTGACATAGAGTTTTGACTCTTCTCTTCTCAAATTTCACTAAAAAAAATTAGGATCACACGAGTATCTTGGATTTGTTCCGATGGCTTATGATGAGAATACTGTCTTGGTGCCTCCTGTCAGGGGTTTAGTGGAAGTTTCCCGGGGAGTTGAGCTCTGAGGTGTTGTCATCATAATTTTATCGTTGCAATTCTGGAATACTTGAGATATGTTCGCTGACATCGAAAGTCTCTTTTATGCAGTTCGTTGGTGAGATAACCTCGACGCCACCCAGTACTGGGGCAGGAGTTCGGGAGTATCACCATAACTTGTATAATGGATGCTTTTCGAAGGTTGAGGTAGATGGTTTCCGAAGGTTTCTTGGTTATGTGTTGAAGGATGGATACAGCTGGATGTAGGATTTGCTAGTTTGGGTGAGATATTATGCTTCCCCTGTATCCCCAACACCTGATTGCATAACCGGAAAGGTTCGGGAGTTTCATAGGTGGGAATTCTAGTAGCTCTAGTTCTTCTTCCACGGATATTGGTTTGGGATTGGGATTTCTTACCGATTATTCGTTCTTGATCCGTACCTTGTTGATTTATTTCTCTACCTTAATTCTACGTGGCTTCTCAATTTATGGATATGTGACCATTGGAAGAGGAATGCATTCGTTCATTTTGGTTCGGATGTGAAGACTATATGTTGCAATTTTCATTCCGTTGGATTCAGCTTCAATATTATCTGTCAATGTGCTAATGGTGGTCAACCTCTTCAGGATGGCTCCTCCAACGCGCACGACTCCGAATCCTGATCCGCCACCACCTCCACCTCCTCCAGAGGCATGGCAAGCTGTGATGGCCGCAACCAATGCAAACACTCAGCTGATCATGCAAATTCTCCAAGAGCGCAATCAAGGCAGTCAAGGGAATCAAGGCAGCAATCAGAGTCACTTTGCTACACTCAACCAGTTCCTTGCTAACGGGCCAAAGACTTTCAACAATTGTGTTGAGGCAACCGACACTGACGATTGGCTTGTGGATCTGTGTAAGAATTTCGAGTGCAGTAACGTCAGGCCTGAGGACTTTGTCAAGTTCGCTTCCTTCCAACTCAAAGATCAAGCTGCAGAATGGTTCCAGCAGTACAAGGATTCCAGAGGTGGACGTGTTATCACTTGGGATGATTTCCGTCGAGATTTCCGAGCTCATCATATTCCGCAGAGCGTGGTTGAAAGCAAGCATGAGGAATTCCGCAATCTGAAGCAAGGCTCTTTGTCTGTCTATGACTACAACAAGTTGTTCTAGAAGCTTGCCCGTTTTGCCAAGCAGGACGTGCCTGATGAGAAGAGCATGATATATCAGTTCAGGGGTGGTCTCAGAGAAGATATTCAGCTCGCTCTTGTTCTCTTCGAGCCGTTGAGATACGATGAGTTCTACAACATGGCACTGAAGCAAGAGGCTGCTCAGTTGAGATGTGATGCTTCCAGGAAGCGAGTCAGAGATGTTACTCCTTCTTCCTCTACTCAAGTGGCCAAACAGCAGATGTTTTGGCTTCCCCCTCCTCTGTTCCGTCAGCCGTATCAGCAGAAGAGCAAAGGTGGCAGTGGTTCTTCCCACCCACCCAACCCTGCCTTTCAGAACAAGACTTCGTCTCAAGCTCCAAGATCGAGTGCTCCGTATCACCGTCCGCTTTCAGAGGTCACGTGCAACAAGTGCCAACAGAAGGGTCACTATGCCAACAAGTGTTTCAACCAGAGGCGTCTTCCCCCTCCTCCTCCTGTCAGATCGGCAAGTACAGCTGTGGTCAAGCATAACCCCAAGTCCGCCAAGGTCAATTTGATGAATGCAGCTCAGGCAGAGGACTCGTCAGATGTGATCATGGGTAACCTTCTTGTTAATGATATTCCTGCTAAAGTTCTTTTTGACACGGGTGCATCGCATTGTTTCATCTCGAGGCCATTTGTTTCTAAGCATGAGTTGCCTTTGCAAGATTTGCCTAGACAGTTATCTGTTGTTTCTCCGGGTAAATTTATGAATGCAAGCGCTATTGCCCCAGATGTTTCTATCACATTGGGAGATTACAAGTTTCTCTCTTCTCCGGTGGTTCTTGGTAACTCAGATATTGATCTTATTCTCGGGATGGATTGGCTTTCTAAGCACAAGGCTCAACTTGATTGTGCAGCCAGGCAGATTCAATTGACTCATTCGTCTGAGGATGTAATTGTCTTTGCCGCTCGGGATAATACCATTCGTCTGTTTTCTCTCAATGAGAAGGGTGAATTGGATGCTATCTCTCAAATTCCAGTCATTTGCGAATATCAAGACGTCTTTCCAGAAGAGCTCCCAGGAATGCCTCCGCACCGGCCAGTTGAATTCGTTATTGAACTTGTGCCTGGCACGGAACCTGTGTGCAAACATCCTTACAAGCTCGGACCTGAAGAGTTGAAGGAACATAAGAAGCAACTCGATGAGCAAGAAAGAATGGGTCTCATCCGACCTAGTTCTTCTCCGTGGGGTTCTGGTGTTCTTTTTGTGAAGAAGAAGGATGGAACGGACCGACTTTGTGTTGATTACCGTCCAGTGAACAAGAAGACCATCCAGAACAAATACCCACTTCCCAACATCAATGAGCTGTTCGAACAACTCAAAGGTGCCCAAGTATTCTCCAAGCTTGATCTCCGTATGGGTTATCACCAGATTCGCATTCGTGAAGAAGATATTCCCAAGACAGCATTCAGAACAAGCTTTGCTTCATATGAATACACTGTCATGTCTTTTGGCCTCGCCAACGCTCCTCCGACGTTCTCTCGCATGATGAATTTCATCTTCAATGCCTACACCAATGACTTCGTTTTGGTCTATCTCGACGACATTCTGGTTTTCTCGAAGAACAAGGAAGATCATGCCAAGCATTTGCGTTTGGTTCTTGATAAGCTCAGAGAACATCAGTTCTATGCCAAGTTCTCCAAGTGTGAATTTTGGCTCGATGAGGTTCTTTATCTTGGTCATATCATCTCTGCCAAGGGCATTTCCGTGAATCCTGAGAAGGTGTCTGCTATTGTGAATTGGGAACCTCCCCAGAACGTTAAGCAACTCCGCAGTTTTCTCGGTCTCGCAAGCTATTGCCGAAGATTCGTTGAAATCTTTTCCAAGATCGCGAAGCCTCTCTCAAATCTTCTTCATAAGCACGTCAAGTACGTTTGGTCTCCGGAGTGTGATATTGCCTTCAACACTTTGAAAGAGAAGTTGATCACTGCTCCAGTTCTGACTCCGCCTGATGAATCCAAGCCGTACGAGGTCTTTTGTGATGCCTCTCTCCAAGGTCTTGGCGCAGTTTTGATGCAAGAGAAGAAAGTTGTTGCTTATACATCTCGCCAGTTGAAGCCTAATGAGAAGAACTACCCCACTCATGATCTCGAGTTGGCGGCAGTTGTGCATGCTCTTTTGACTTGGAGACATCTTCTATTGGGAAGAAAAGTGGATATTTTCACTGATCACAAGAGTCTCAAGTACATTTTCACTCAGCCTAATCTCAACCTCAGGCAAACTCGATGGGTCCAAATGATTCAAGAGTATAATCCGAGTATCGAGTATACTCCGGGCAAGGCTAATGTGATTGCTGACGCATTGAGCAGGAAGGCTTACTGCAACAGTATGATTATCAAGCCTTATCAACCCGAGCTTTGTGAAGCTTTCCGCAAACTTAATCTGCAAGTTGTTCCTCAAGGTTTCCTCGCCAACCTTCAAGTCTCTCCTACCTTAGAAGACCAGTTTCGCCAAGCCCAGCTTCTTGATGCTATGGTGAAAAAGGTGAAGATTGGGATTGCCAAGAGCTAGTCCAAGTACAACTGCTACCGGCTTGATGACAAGGACACTCTCTTCTTCGAGGATCGTATTGTTGTGCCCAAAGGTGAACTTCGTAAAGTGATCATGAACGAGGCTCACAATTCTCTCCTCTCCATCCACCCTGGGAGCACGAAGATGTATCAGGACCTCAAGCAAGCTTATTGGTGGACTCGAATGAAGCACGAGATCGCTCAATTCGTGAATGAATGTGATATCTGCAGAAGAGTGAAGGCAGAACACCAAAGGCCAGCAGGTCTCCTCCAACCTCTTGCCATTCCAGAATGGAAGTTTGACCACATTGAAATGGACTTCGTGACTGGGTTTCCAAAGTCCAAGCGTGGCAATGATGCTATATTCGTTGTCATCGACAAACTCACCAAAGTGGCTCACTTTCTGCCTATCAAAGAGTCGATCACCGCAGCTCAATTGGCGGAACTCTATACCTCTTGTATTGTCTCTCTGCATGGTATTCCTCAAGTGATATCTTCAGACCGTGGCAGCATCTTTACCTCCAAGTTTTGGGATTCTTTCCAGAAGGCCATGGGCACTAACATCCATTTCAGCACTGCTTTCCATCCTCAAACAAGCGGTCGAGTCGAGCGTGTCAACCAGATTCTTGAAGATATGCTCAGGGCTTGTGTGATCTCCTTCAGCATGAAGTGGGAGGATTGTCTTCCTTATGCTGAATTCTCCTATAACAACAGTTTTCAAGCAAGTTCGGGCAAGGCCCCATTTGAAATTCTGTATGACAGGAAGTGCCGTACCCCTCTCAACTGGTCTGAAACCGGTGAACGTCAGCTTTTGGGTAATGACTTAATCACAGAAGCAGAAGAAATGTGCAAAGTCATTCGTGATAACCTCAAAGCAGCCCAATCCCGCCAGAAAAGCTACTATGATAGTAAGCACCGTGATTTGGCTTTCGAGATCGGAGATCATGTTTACCTTCGTGTCTCTCCTATGAAAGGTACTCGTCGCTTCGGTATCAAAGGGAAGCTTGCCACTAGATACGTGGGACCTTTCAAGATTGTCAGCAAGAGAGGCGACCTCGCCTATCAACTCGAGCTTCCTTCAAACTTTGCAAATGTTCATGACGTGTTCCATGTCTCTCAGCTTCGAAAGTGCTTCAAGACTCCTGACCGCACCGTCAACTTCGAGGACATTGAGCTCTAAGAAGATCTCTCTTATCGTGAGCACCCAGTTGCTATTCTTGAAGAGACTGAACGCAAGACTCGCAACAAGTCAATCAAATTTCTCAAAGTCAAGTGGTCACACCATTCCGACCGTGAAGCTACCTGGGAACGCGAGGATCACCTCCGTTCTGAGTACCCAGAGTTCTTTCAGTCCTAGATCTCGGGACGAGATCTTTTCGTAGTGGTGGAGTGTTGTAACGCCCCAGATATAACTTTCCCTATTTGTACTCCAACTCTTGCCGTTTCCGGCGTTAAGTTATATTTATTTCTCGGGTTCGGGTCTTTGTCTCCGTGTGTTGTTTTCATTTTCATGCATCTCATATCATGTCATCATGTGCATTGCATTTGCATACGTGTTCATCTCATGCATTCGAGCATTTTCCCCGTTGTCTGTTTTGCATTCCGGCGCTTCGTTCTCCTCCGGTGGTCATTTCTAGCTTTCTTTCGTGTGTGGGGATTAAACATTTCCGGATTGGACTGAGACTTGCCAAGCGGCCTTGGTTTACTACCGGTAGACCGCCTGTCAAGTTTCGTATCATTTGGACTTCGTTTGATACTCCAACGGTTAACCGAGGGACCGAAAAGGCCTCGTGTGTGTTGCAGCCCAACACCCCTCCATTTTGGCCCAAAACCCACCAAACTCTGCTCCATGTCCTAGAGCGTTCGATCACGATCGTGTGGCCGAAAACCGCACCTCATTTGGACTCTCCTAGCTCCCTCTATGCCTATATATACACCCCTCCGTTTTCGGATCTTCTTCCTCCCTGAAACCCTAAAAACTGCAGCTCTGCGCGCCGGACGTGTCCCCGCCGCGCCGGACGTGTCCACCGCCCGCCCGCCAGCTCACTCCGGCCTATAGGAGCTCGCCACGTCATCCCCGCCGTGGCTCCAGGACAATCGGGTGCCGCCAGCTCACCCGGCCGGCTCTCTCTCTCTCCGCCGCGGCCTGCGGGGCCCGAAGCCGGCCCACGCGGGCCCATCTCCTCGCGCCGCCGCCCGGGAGGCGCCGCCTTCGTCCTCCCGTGCACCGACGCCCGCCGCCCCGCTCTGCCACGGCACCGGTG
>NC_041392.1:185390755-185393056 GCF_002162155.2 Triticum dicoccoides | reverse complement strand
ACCACCCTCGCCCGCGCCGCCCCGCGCCTTCGCCCCGGCCGCCGCACTCCACCGCCCTCCCCTCGTCGCCGGCCTTCGCTCCAGCCACCGCGCTCCTCTGTTCCGGCGAAGTCTCCGGCGTGCCTCGGTTTCCGTGCCGCTACAGTAAACCCTAGATCCAGATCTGGGGTAGTTCTTTTTTCAGTTAAGTCCCGGATATTTTTTAGTTCATATGCTCATGTTGGCGGCCCCGTAACTTTGCATCCGTAGCTTCGATCTGGGCTTATAGTATATCAAAATGTTCGTCTCGATGAGTACATCATTTCATTCCATTGCATCATTTTCATTTGAGTTCATATTGATGCCCAAAATGCTGTTATAAGGAGGCTTCATGAGTTAATTGTCAGATATGTTAGTTCATCTTAGACTTTTGTCATTTTTGCCATGATTATTGTGTGCATGATATGCCTGTGAGTCCTTCATATGTTTTGTTAAGCATTTTGTCTTCTTTCCAGAGGTGAAACCCATGCATTTTTAGGATGTGTGTGGTGACTTGTGCAAGCTTGCAAAGTGAGGCACCTGGTAAATCTGTTTTCAGGGACTTAGTAGTTTTCACTAAGTCTGGGATTATTTAGTTCATGATGCCATATGTTCAGCTTGTTTCCTAGTGATCCGTGCCTCTTTTGAGGATGATCAGTAAAGGAGTTTTGTTAATCATGTTATTCTCTATTCATCCATGTCTTTATTTGCAATTATGGAGCACCGTTGCTTGAGTCAATCGAGCTCTACTTTTGCTTCATTGTGAATCTGGGAAGATCGTCAACTCGTTTGCGATTTTGCCGATGTTATTGTAGTTGGTACGTGCATCCTATGCCATCGTTCTTGCCATGTATAGCTTGTATTTTGTGCCTTCTTTATGGATGTATGCTTGCCTTGCCATGACTTGCACCGTAGTGAGTGCATCGAGCTCGTTTACATGCCTTCGTGAGTTATATTTCAGCATGTCTCAGTTTTCACTAAGTCTGAAAACTGATTATGTTTTTGCTATGTTCGTGTGCCCGTTAGTATATTTTGTGAACCCTTTTGGCCCCAGGTCACTTTGGGTCTTTTGTTAATCTTGTTGAGTAGCTCCATGACATGTTCTTATTTATCATAATCAGGTCATGTATCATGTTGTTTTGCTGCTCCGAAGAGGGCTTCGTGATCTGAAATTTCAGACAAGTGTTAATTTCACTAAGTCTGGAATCTGTTTTGCATTTGTGTGTTTGCCATGCTTGTTTGAACCTCATAATGGATGGATTGGCCGTAGCTTAGTGCTAGACTTTTGTTAAGCATCTTGTGTACATCCCTGCCATGCATTTTGTTGTCATGTTTGGGTGTTGTAGCATGTTCATCTCATTGCATTTAGATGCCTACTTGCTGTAAATCGCAGACCGGATTTATTCTTAAAACGCTTGCCATTTCCAAACCGTAACTCCGATTCCGATGATCTTTATATCTTTTTCAAGCGATTTCATCCCCTCTTTCCAGTGGCACACTTGGTTTTCCAAGTTGAGTCCAGGTTCATGCATTTCCTGTCACATCTTGCATTTTGCATCCCGCATCGCATCCCGCATAGCATACCATCATTGCATCTTATTGTTCGAGTTTGCACGTGGTTGATTGTATCATTGTTGCTTGTTTGTCTTGTTGGGTAGAGCCGGGAGACGAGTTCACTACCGAGGAGCCCGTTGAGTTTGCTTGTGAGGATCCAGTCAACTCTGACAACTGTGCATGCAAGATGATCATACCCTCGAAATCACTGCTATCTTTGCTATGCTAGTTTGCTCGCTCTTGCTATGCCAATGCTACGATGCCTACCTTTTGCTTGTCAGCCTCCCAATTGCCATGTCAAACCTCTAACCCACCTTGTCCTAGCAAACTATTGATTGGCTATGTTACCGCTTTGCTCAGCCCCTCTTATAGCGTTGCTAGTTGCAGGTGAAGATTGGAGTCGTTCCTTGTTGGAACATTTATTTACTTGTTGGGATATCATTATGTTGCTACGTTATCTTAATGCATCTATATACTTGGTAAAGGGTGGAAGGCTCGGCCTCTCGCCTAGTGTTTTGTTCCACTCTTGCCGCCCTAGTTTCCGTCATATCGGTGTTATCTTCCCGGATTTTGCGTTCCTTACGCGGTTGGGTTATAATGGGAACCCCTTGATATTTCGCCTTGATTAAAGCTTGTCCAGCAAGGCCCAACCTTGGTTTTACCATTTGCCACCTAGCCCTTTTCTTTCCCTTTGGTTTTGCAGACTCAAGGGTCATCTTATTTTAACCC
>NC_041392.1:185338264-185390453 GCF_002162155.2 Triticum dicoccoides | reverse complement strand
ATCTGAGTGTGCCCTGAGAAAGAGATATGTGCAGCTCCTATCGGGATTTGTCGGCACATTCGGGCGGTGTTGCTGGTCTTGTTTTAACCTGTCGAAGTGTCTTGAGTTACCGAGATACCGAGTCTGATCGGAACGTCTTGGGAGAAGGTCTATTCCTTCGTTGACCGTGAGAGCTTGTCATGGGCTAAGTTGGGACTCCCCTGCAGGGATTGAACTTTCGAAAGCCGTGCCCGCGGTTATGGGCAGATGGGAATTTGTTAATGTCCGGTTGTAGATAACTTGAACCTTAACTAATTAAAATGAATCAACTAAGTGTGTTACCGTGATGGCCTCTTCTCGGCGGAGTCTGGGAAGTGGACACGGTGTTGGAGTTATGCTTGCGCAGGTTGTTCCTCTAGATTCTCGCTCGCGCTTTGCCTCCTCTTCTCGCTCTCTTTTGCGTATAAGTTAGCCACCATATATGCTAGTCGCTTGCTGCAGCTCCACATATATTTTGCCTTATCCTTCCTATAAGCTTAAATAGTCTTGATCGCGAGGGTGCGAGATTGCTGAGTCCCTGTGGCTCACAGATTACTATTACACCAGATGCAGGTCCAGGTGATTCCGCTCCAGGTGATGAGTTCGAGCTCAAGTGGGAGTTCGACGAGGACTCTCAGCGTTACTATGTTTCTTTTCCCGACGATCATTAGTGGTGCCCAGTTGGGGATGATTGGGACCGTGTCGCATGTTGGGTTCTCTTCTATTTTGGCGCCGTAGTCGGGCCATGAGTGTTTTGGATGATGTAATGTTATTTATGTTCTTGTTTGACGTGGCGAGCGTAAGCCAACTATGTTCTCTCCTTTATTATTCATATTACATGGGATGTTGTGAAGATTGCCTAACTTGCGACATATGCCTTCAATGCGATTATATGTCTAAGTCGTGCCTCGACACGTGGGAGCTATAGTCGCATCGAGGGTGTTACAGATGATGACCCCTTCTGGAAACGGAAAAACGTAGAAAAAGCAGTAAAGCCAACTGGGGATAAAGCGGTCAAACCATCTCGCCCCAAAACCAAAGCCGTCAAACGGACATCAAAACGGAAAACGGCTGACCGGATCAACATGGAACTTGATGATGATGCTGATGATCCGGAAGTTGAGGTAGAACTTGACTCACTTGGCACCCTTTTCATGCATCTCATTAACAATGATCTTCCTCAGGAGGACACAAAAGGCAGTCAAGATGATGATGTAGAGGTAATTACCCTTTCCTCCAGTTCATACTCTAAGCCAACACAAAAAACCCGTCAAGCAGTCCGGAAAGTAAGCTTTTCTCATCCTCTTGCTCATTTGGATCCAACATTTATTTTGAAGACTCAGCAGCATGAAGCTCGTCGGACAACCCGGTACAGTGGCCAATAGGTTACTTCAACTGGTTTACCTGATACCCCGGTTCGGAAGCGCCGGTCTGAGGTCTCTCCTACTCCTGACAATTCTTACCCCAAGGCAGGTTATTTCAGACAACCTCTTAATCCGTCTGATTCAAATTATCAGGTGAAACCTCCCTCATCTTTTGGTGAATCGACAGCAACTCAACTCCCCCCTTTGAAAATTGTGGCTGGGTAAGCTTTGTAACCTTTCATCTCAATGCGTTGTAAATCTGGAATAAAATGTTAACCCTCTTTTTAATTTTGTCTGCAGAGCTAAAGCCAGACCCAGCAAGAAAGCTCGGGTCAACAATCCGCATGAAGACCCAACCACGTTTGAAGAAGAACCGAGAGGCGAACTGGACCAGACTTGTGAACCGAAAGGCCCTCATCCTGAGGCCGCTTCTGACGACCCGCCCCTTCAAGGCCAAAACACCGATGAACCAACAGACGCTGAACCTGCCGCGACTGATACTGAACCGGCAGAGCCAAACCGGGCTAGTCCGGTGAGAGATGCTGAGACTCCATTATCACCAGCCAAACACACTGAAGGCCAAGGAGACGATGTTATCATTACTGGAATGGGCCACAGCTCTCCTGGCCATCCCGTAATCTTGGCTCAACATAGTGCCAAAGGAGAGCAGGCTACTAGGGAAAAAGGCAAATGGAGTAGTGATTTATCAAATTATGCTCATCTCAACGTTGAAGAAATTCACTCTGGCTTCTTGAACCGTCTTCACTCAAACCGGGACTATGAAGCCGGTTTGGTGAATTTGATGAAGGAGCAATATGAGGTATTTTCATCTCCCTTTGTTCGTTGATTCAAAGTTGAAATACTAGCCCAAGTAGCCCCCAAGGGCCGTTTTATGATGTTAATCATAAACCGGGTCTTTGTAGCACTTTAAGTTTCTCATCATTGATCCTCAAAATGCCAGGTCTCTAATAAGAACCAAGACTCATCTTTTAATAATTAGATAACTTTTTGCAGCATAGCCCCCAAAGGCCGGTTTAACTTGGCAAGTTAATCCGGGTTTTAGTCCATGCATCCGTTTTAGAACAGACGTACATTAGCCCCCAGGTGTCCAGGATAATGCTTGCATTGTTTTGGAGACTTGTATAAAATGTAGTACTTTAGAGAAAATAGGCATTAGCCCCCAAGTATGAAGTGCATAACTTGTTATACGCTTTGTACTTAGAACATATATATCCTGTTGTTTAATATACCTTCAGTGTTGCAGGCTGAACTAAGAAATAGAGATGCCCGAAACTCTGACTTGCAAGAGAATGTGAAGTCACAACAAGCAGAAGCTGCAAAAGCCAAAGAGGAGCTGACCCAAGCCCTGGTCGCTATGGAAAAGCTAAAGGAATCTTTCAACAAAGATCGTGCTAACTGGGAAATCGAAAAATCCGGTTTAACCAAAAGACCTGAAGACGCCGAGGCAGCCCTGAAACCAATTTTAGATGAACTAGCTGGCTTGAAATGGCAAATCAATGCTATGACTTCTGCTATCTTTGGTAAGTATCTGCTTATGTGTTTTGTGCAAGTCAATGAACCTTATCTCTGACCAGAATGTTGATATAAACCTTTGGCAGGCACTCGGATTGCTCATCTTGGTACAGACATGCGGATGAAGCTCAAAGCGGCGTATACTTTGATTGAACAGTTGTACTCTGGGTCTCAGCGGGCTATTTGCACGGAGGCTTACAACAAACCGGCCCCAACCTTGATAAAAGAAACACTTGAGAAGTTGGCCATGTTACCAGCCCGGATTGCCAAATTAAAGAAGGCAGCTGCCAGAGCAGGAGCTTTAACCGCACTTATTCGAGCCAAAGCCTGGATTCCAGACCTTGAAGCGGAGGATATCATTAAAGGATACCCAGGCGTGAAGGAGGATGGCTCAAACTTTGACAATGATGACCTCCGACGGCTGACCAAAGAGATGCGGCCAGTAGCCAGCAAGCTGGCCGAAGACACGTACTTGTCCCATTTTCAACCGGCTTATGATGCTGAAGGGAAAAGACAGCCTGTCGAAATCCATGAAGTTGAAGAACTTATGCCTCCGATTCATAAGCACACTTACGCTCATGATATTAACCCGTCCAATCTTATCCATGAAGAGGCGGTATTTCAAGCTTTAACTGGAATCGATTGGTCGACGGTTGATTTCCAGCGTCTGGGGGGGATGAAGAAGTGCCCACACCAACTGACACTCAACCATCAAACCGTCCAGACGAAGCGTCTTAAACCGGTCGCCGGTTTACTGGCCATTGTGTGCCGATAAAAAACAATTATGCCATTGGAGCCGCTTTGAAAGCTTCTTGTAATAGGATAGCCAAAACTCCGTTATCTTCCATGCCATCGAGCATGTTTTGTAATACCTCGTGATAACTTGTGCCACCTTTTGGGATATATTTATGCATAGCCCATGATGAATTGTGTTCCTGGGCACAACAACTTAAAAGTATCTAGCGGTTTACCGCTAGACGGGTCATGATGCCCAACAAGTATACAATACATAGATGAATAATCGAAGTGTTTGTATAAAAAGCAATATGTGCAACATACCTTATTGGTTGACCAACGGTGTATACGGCAAAGGTGTTAATACCAATCTGGAACGTTGATAGCCCCATCCTTATAATACCGGATTATATAGTAAACCGGACCGGGATAATTACTGGGTTTTCTTTATAGTACTGGCGATTTAGTCAAACCATACCGGGTCAACGAACACCGATTTATAACTGATCATGTGCCGACAACTTGTAGTTGAAAGGCAAGCCGGGTCAAGGACACCGGGTTATCAGAAGACACATTTGAATTT
This sequence comes from Triticum dicoccoides, assembly GCF_002162155.2. Classification (NCBI taxonomy): domain Eukaryota; kingdom Viridiplantae; phylum Streptophyta; class Magnoliopsida; order Poales; family Poaceae; genus Triticum; species Triticum dicoccoides. Next base: position 185,386,220 of record NC_041392.1, on the reverse strand, counting down.
CAACAAATAAAACTCAAAAATGAAATATGCAAGGCTTTTTACAAGCTGCCAGGCTCCAAATCGAGGCTTTTCATGGGCTGCCAAGCCTCTGAGTTAAACCATTTAACAAAGCCTTTTAAGATGGGCCTCCAATTAACCAATTGTCGTTTTAAATTTGACAAGTTCAGGGTCTGTAAAAGATTGACTTGTCAAACGTTCGGCGGGTCATACCAGGATTACCTCGACAGGAGTGGCTTACTTGATGAAGGCAGGTTAACCCGGGGTTTTAGGTGAATACACCAGGCTTCCAAGCCGTGGCTTGATAGCCAATTACAAGCGTCCTTTCAAACTCTTTGTTGCTTTGCAAAAAGAGCCCCCAAGTAACTTTGTGAGCTGTGCTCAGTGTGTGCCCATGTTTGAGTCTGTGCTTTGTGCAACACTCTCTTTGGCTCCACATATTTTTCTTTTGTGGCTTAAACGCCTATCAAGAGGTGTAGCTATGGTGTGACAACAACCAAGCCCCCTAGTGATATCCCTTTGTGGTATCAAACCGATCAAGAGGTGTAGCAATGGTTCAGATATGACCAAGCCCCCTAGTGATTTTCTTTATATACGTGCAGCTGCTGAGACCGGATTAATAAAAAACTCCGCTTTCTCAGTAAACTCTTGTAAGCACACACAGGATGTAAAAAGAACAGATACCCCACTGTAACGGAGGCTCCGGTTTATTATATACATCGTCATAAATATGTACATATGAAGAGCCTATGGCTTCAAGTATAGTAAGGCCGAAGAAGAGCTATGTTCCATGGCCGCTTTGTCTCCTCCTCCGATTTACGTGAGTCTTTGTGCTCTCGAACATCAATGAGGTAGTAAGACCCATTGTGCAGATTCTTGCTGATCACAAAGGGTCCATCCCAAGGTTGGGATAACTTGTGCATATCAGTCTGATCCTGGATGAGCCGGAGCACCAAATTGCCTTCTTGAAAGATTCTGGTCTTAACCCGGCGGCTGTGATAACGTCGGAGATCTTGTTGATAAATCGCCGAACGTGCTGCTGCAAGATCACACTCTTCATCCAACAGGTCCAGGGAATCTTGACGTGCCTTCTCATTATCAGCTTCAACGTAGGTTGTCACACAGGGCGAGTCATGGCGGATGCCACTAGGAAGAACTGCCTCTGCTCCATAAACCATGAAGAAAGGTGTGTAACCCATAGACCTATTGGGTGTGGTGTTCATGCTCCATAACACAGAAGGTAGCTCCTCAACCCAACAACCCGGTGTCCGCTTTAAAGAACCATGAGCATGGGTTTAATACCTCGTAAAATTTCTTGATTTGCCCTCTCCGCTTGACCATTAGACTAGGGGTGAGCCACTGATGCTAGATCGAGCCGGATGTGCTCACGTTGGCAAAATTCCTCCATCTCCCCTTTTGACAGGTTAGTAACATTATCAGTTATGATACTATGTGGAAAGCCAAACCGGAATATCACCTTTTTGATGAACTTAGCCGCCGTGGCCGCATCACACTTACTGACTGGTTCTGCCTCCACCCATTTGGTAAATTTATCAACTGCTACTAACAGGTGGGTCTTTTTGTCCTTGGATCGCTTGAAGGGTCCAACCATATCAAGCCCCCAAGTCGCAAATGGACAAGTTATTGGAATCATCCTTAACTCCTGAGCCGGAATGTGAGCACGGCGTGCGAATTTTTGACAACTGTCACATCTCTTGACCAAATCCTCCGCATCAGCATGAGCTGTTAACCAGTAAAATCCGTGGCGAAAAGCTCTAGCAACCAAAGACTTTGAACCGGCGTGGTGACCACAATCCCCTTCATGGATTTCTCGCAAAATCTCACAACCCTCTTGAGGAGAGACACAACGCTGAATTGCTCTTGAAACGCTGTAACGATGTAACTCCCCGTTGAGTATGGTCATGGACTTGGAACACCGGATTATCAGTCGGGCCAAGGTTTCATCGTCCGGTAACTCGCCCCGGTTCATGTAAGCCAGATACGGGATTGTCCAATCCGGTATGACATGCAAAGCCGCCACCAATTGAGCCTCCGGATCCGGGATAGCCAACTCTTCCTCTGTTGGTACCTTGACTGGCAGATTATGCAACACGTCAAGAAAGACATTGGGTGGAACCGGTTTACGCTGAGAACCAAGGCAACTTAATGCGTCCGCCGCTTCGTTCTTTCGCCGGTCTATATGGTCCACCTGATAACCCTTGAAGTGACTAGCCACAGTGTCCACCTCTCGCCAATATGCAGCCATGAGTGGGTCTTTAGAATCCCAAGTGCCAGACACCTGTTGAGCCACCAGATCTGAATCCCTGAAGCAGTTGACCCAGCTTAAATTCATTTTCTTAGCCATCCGCAGACCGTGAATCAAAGCCTCATACTCAGCTGCATTGTTAGTGCAAGGGAACATTAGACGGAGGACATAACAAAACTTGTCACCTCTTGGGGAAGTTAGTATGACTCCAGCCCCCGAGCCCTCCAACTGTCTGGATCCATCAAAGTGAATAGTCCAGTATGTATTATCTGGCTTTTCCTCCGGTGCCTGCAATTCCGTCCAATCATTTATGAAGTCCATGAGTGCCTGAGATTTGATCGCTGTGTGAGGTATATATTTGAGCCCGTGAGATCCAAGCTCAATAGCCCACTTGGCAATCTGGCCCATTGCCTCTCTTTTTGAATGATATCTCCCAGAGGGGCTGAACTGACCAATGTGACGGGATGTCCCTGAAAATAGTGTTTGAGTTTCCGGCTTGCCATAAACACTCCATACACCAGCTTCTGCCAATGTGGATATCTCTGTTTTGGCTCAATGAGCACCTCACTGATATAATAAACCGGACGCTGAACCGAATATTCCTTGCCAGCTTCCTTGCGCTCCACCACAATAGCCACGCTAACAGCTCGGGCATTAGCAGCCACATATAGCAATAATGGCTCTTTATTGATCGGTGATGCAAGCATGGGCGGGTCAGCTAACTGCCTCTTTAGATCCTCGAACGCATTATCAGCTGCCTCGCTCTAGGAAAAATTATCTGTTTTCTTGAGCATCTGATATAAAGGGATGGCCTTCTCTCCAAGGCGACTGATAAACCGGCTCAAAGCTGTAATCCGGCTGACCAGATGTTGAACGTCATTGATACACGCCGGTTTAGCCAAAGATGTAATTCCTGAAATCTTTTCCGGATTAGCCTCAATGCCTCTGTTTGACACTAGAAAACCCAAGAGCTTGCCTGCCGGGACACCATAGACACACTTCTCCGGATTGAGCATCATCTTGTAAACCCAGAGGTTGTCAAAGGTTTGTCTCAAATCATCTATCAATGTTTCTTCCTTCCTGGACTTTATCACAATATCATCCACATATGCATGAACATTGCGCCCAATCTGTGTATGAAGGCAATTCTGAACACAGCGCTGATAAGTTGCCTGGGCACTCTTGAGTCCAAAGGGCATGGAGACATAGCAGAAGGCTCCAAAGGGAGTTATGAAAGTTGTCTTCTCCTGGTCCTTAACCTCCATTTTGATCTGATGATAAACAAAATATGCATGCAGGAAACACAAACGGTCACAACCTGCCGTAGCATCAATTATTTGGTCAATACGAGGGAGGGCAAAGGGGTCTGCAGGGCAAGCCTTGTTTAAATCTGTGTAATCCACATACATATGCCAAGTGCCGTTTTTCTTAAGAACCAGCACCGGATTAGCCAACCACTCTGGATGAAAGACCTCCACGAAAAACCCTGCGGCCAGTAAACGGGCTACCTCTTCACCGATAACCTTACGCCTTTCTTCATTTAAGCGGCAGAGAAATTGCCGGACCGGTTTAAACTTAGGATCAATGTTAAGTGTGTGCTCAGCGAGTTCCCTCGGTACACCTGGCATGTCAGAAGGTTTCCATGCAAAGATGTCCTGGTTCTCACGGGTGAACTCGATGAGCGTGCTTTCTTATTTAGGATCCAGGTTAGCGCTGATGCTGAATTTCTTGGATGAGTCACCAGGAACAAAATCAATCATCTTAGTATTTGTAGCTGATTTGAACTTCAACGTCGAATCATGTTCCGTAGTCGGCTTTTTCAAAGAGGTCAAATCTGCCGGATCAACTTGCTCCTTATAGAATTTCAACTCCTCCATGCACAAACTGACTCAGCATAAGCCGCATCACCTTCTTCACACTCCAAAGCGACCTTTCTGCTTCCATGTACTGTGATAGTCCCCTTATGACCTGGCATTTTAAGTTGTACATAAACATAACACGGCCTTGCCATGAACTTAGCATAAGCCGGCCGCCCAAACAGGGCGTGATAGGGACTTTTGATTTTCACCACCTCAAAAGTCAATGTTTCTGACCTTGAATCATAATCATCCCCAAAGGCCACCTCTAAGGCTATCTTGCCCACTAGGTATGCGGACTTACCAGGCACCACACCATGAAAAACTGTATTTGACGGTTTAAGATTCTTATCTGTCAATCCCATTCGGCGGAATGTATCATAATACAGAATGTTGATACTAGTTCCTCCATCCATGAGCACTTTAGTGAACTTATATCCCCCCACTTGAGGGGCCACCACTAGGGCCAAGTGACCCGAATTGTCAACCCGGGGTGGGTGATCCTCTCTGCTCCATAAAATGGGTTGCTCAGACCAGCGTAGATACTGAGGCACTGCCGGTTCAACAGAGTTTACTGCCTTCTTGTGAAGCTTCTGATCATGTTTACACAAGCTAGTAGTGAAGACATGGTATTGCCCACTATTTAACTGCTTAGGATGGCTCTGATAACCTGACTGCTGCTGCTGCTGGTTCCCCTGATGGTTGTAGCCTCCCTGGTTGCCTTGGTGCCCTTGATTGATGTGCCCGGTTTGATTGCCTTAAAATCCTGAACCGGAACTGCCACCTCCGTAATCCGGCCCGTGGAAACCACCTCCTGAACCGCCGGGCGAGCCATTATCGTACTAGAACATATTAGAGTTCTTAAAATCCCGCATGATGTAACAGTCCTTCCAAAGATGCGATGTCGGCTTCTCCTTTGATCCATGCTTTGGACAGGGCTGATTTAACAGGCGCTCCAAATTGGGGCCCGAACCTCCGCCCCTCTGGGGCTGCTTGCCCTTGCGGCGCTGGCCGTTCTCCTGAGCATTGGTGTTAGCGACAAAGTCCAAGCTGCTGTCGGCCTTGCGCTTACCACTATTCTCGTGGCCTACCGGATTAGGCTGATGACCCTTGGTGTTGCCGTTCTTCTTCCCTTTCCCCGGTTTGTCCTCCTCTGAGTCCGGGTCCTTGGTATTATCTGAATCGGCGTATTTAACCAAAGCGGCCATGAGCGTTGACATATCATTGCAGTGGCATTTGAGCCTTCCTAACTTCTGTTTAAGCGGCAGAAAATGGCAATTGCCCTCCAACATTAGTAATGAGGTATCTGCATTGATACGATCCGATGAATGCAAAATCGCTAAGACCCGCTTGACCCAATGGGTCGTGGACTCCCCCTCCTCCTGGACACAAGCGGCCAGATCCACAATTGACATGGGCTCCTTACAAGTATCTTTGAAGTTCTGGATAAACCGGTGCTTCAATTCGGCCCATGATCCGACAAAATTAACTGGTAAGCTCTTTAACCAAGTACGAGCTGTTCCCTCCAACATCATGGTGAAGTATTTATCACATACCGCTTCATCCACATCCAGCATCTCCATTGCCATCTCATAACTTTCAACCCATTCCTTTGGTTGCAAATCGGCGGTGTAATTGGGCACCTTACGAGGCCCTTTGAAATCCTTAGGCAGTCTCACATTACGCAAAGCGGGGGTGAGACACGGCACCCATAAGGAACTGAATACCACCCCTGGTTCTACTGAAGCGGTAGGGTGAACCGAAGTATGTTGACGCGCTCCGTGTCGAGCTGCTAACTCGGCCTCCCGACGCGCGCAGCCATGATCCACAACATCTTGTGCATTAGCACCTCCCCCTGCCGGGTTGTGCCCTCGCGGCAAGTTACGGCAACATGCGCTGCTTGACACAGCCAGTTCATCCTCCACATGTCTGCTATAGCTCCGGTTTGGATGGGGAGTAGAATGAATCCTCTCACAACTATGTGAGTATGCCTGCTGCTGGTTTAGCACCGTTTGAAGGAAGTCTCTACCCCGACGTGCCTCAATCGCAACTGGAGATTCGTCATCGGTTGGGAGGGCTGCCAGGCGTGAAGCGGCGGCTACAATATTGTCCAACGAGTTGGAATAATGCCCGGGAGGTGTTGGTACATACTGCGGCACAACATTGTTCCGACGAGGCGGGTCCATCATGCGCGGTTGAACCGGCGCTCCTGATCCTGGTGCCACCGTCCGGTTCAGTACTGGCTGGTTGCTAGCTCCTGCTCCTGGTGTGTTGAAGAGGTTTCGTGGTTCATAACCCGATAGGAGGTGCGATCGGTACCTTCTTCTCATGACTTCTTTGGAAGCGTTCTGATCTAGCCTAATCTGGTAGGCCTATGCTTCCAACTCGGCCCGTTCTGTAGCCATCCTAGCATTCTCTGCCATTAAGTCCGCTTTAGCCTGAGCTATTTGATCCTTCACCTTCGCAATCTCCGCGTTGTGCTGATCCCGGGCTGCTGCATCCACCTCTGCGGCCATCAATCTTGCCAAAGCGTCGAACATGTCAGACAGGACTTGAGCCGGAGGCGGCGCAGAGCTTCCTGCTCCTGCCGACGTAGCCGTCGCTGAACCGGAGAGTATTGCTGCAGCAGTTGATGAGTGAGGCGCCGATTGTGTACCGGCCATGAAGATAGCGGCCCAGTTTGGCAGATCATGGGGGTCCAGAATACTGTTGCCCTCGGACCCTCCACCAATCCGGCCATCCTACAACTGATAGAGCGATTCAGTCTCTTCAGAAGACTCGTCGGCGGAACAGACAACGGTTTCTCCAACGGATGCCGGTCCGTCCTCGTATTCCGCTCCATGGATGACACCTACAAAAACACGCTTCGTCACGGGCGAAACCGGCGAAGAACTTGCACGCTGAGCCATTTCGACGATATCGATGCCGGTGTCCGGCTCAAGGGCCGGTTCGCCAATCTTGCCGATGAAGACGTGAATCCCACCAAAGGGGACTCGGTACCCATATTCAATTGAATCAGCCTCAGGACCCCATCCTGCATTGTCGATGTAGAGCTTGCCGCGACAACTCTTTGTCATCCGGCCCATAGCGTATCCCTTGAGTCCGTCAAAGCTGCCCTTTAAGAACTCGAAACCATCGTGCGATAGCCCCACGGTGGGCGCCAACTGTCATGGGTTTGTCAGGGCAGATGTCCTTGTGAAAGGACTTAGTCGTGGAGCCATCGCAACGGGTTAGCTTAAAGGGGTTAAACCGGACAAGGGGACACAGAGAGTTTTATACTAGTTCGGCCCCTTCAAGGAAGGTAAAAGCCTACGTCTAGTTGTGATTGGTATTGCTAGGGTTTCGAAGGCCAGGGAGCGAATCCGCTTTGTCTGGCTCTCGAGTTGTTGTCCGTCCCTTGAACCACTGTCGGGTCATCCCCTTATATACATGGGTGGCGCCCGTCGGTTTACAGAGTCCTGAAGCCGGATCATAAACGTTTCCGGTTCGTTCTCTACACTTCCTATCTTACAAAGCAAGTTACATGATTAAGTCGATTTACATCTACAGGCCTTAACTCACTTCTGGGCCTTGGGCCTTCGTAAAGCGCCATCATCTTCACATCTTCATGGGCTTCTAATCTTCATAAAATTAATCCGGCTACTTCTGGTTGGTTTACGTCCAGTAGTAATATCCCCAACAGTGGTTGACAAATGTCGTCAGGATATGAATGGTTTTGAAACCAGACTATCAGACATTTGCTTCGTTGTTCAAGAGCAATGGCGAAAAAAGGTGAAGATCGTGCTGCTCCATCAGATTCTACAGCCTGAAACATTATCACTCGGGTCAAATGATATGTGCTTCTATACATCTGATGGTGCTTTTATCTGCAAGGACTATAAACTTTATGCCAATAGGCCTTTTGTTGTATGGTTGGATTTTTTTGTTGTGATACAACACTTATGATGCTGCCAAAGGCTGCAATAATTACGGCGCTATTTTTGTATAGTGTAGGTTTATCTTAGTAATGTACTCGGCCGAAACCTTCGTAGGAGCCCAACATGCCAACATTTGTCGGGCCCATTCCAATTGGGATAAAAACAATTTTGGGCCGAAATTTGCATGTAGCCCACTAAAAATATCTGGGCCTAAATCAGCATAAGATTTCATATTTTTCTAGTAGGCCGGTGCCCATAGTGGGCCTTTAATGGGCCTAAACATAATTTGGGCCCTCAGTAACAATAGGCTGTTTACAGGTGTAAATATCCCAAGCCCATAAAAAACATGGGCCTTTAAAAGACCCAAAGTGAGATTGGGCCCTGATTGTGCCAAATAACCCACTGGTCTTAGCAGGCCGAAATGGTGGCCCATTTACGATGCGGATCTTTCACAGGACGAAATTCGGACCGGCCGTAAATGCGCTGACCTAATACACGGGCCTTTAACAGGCCTGAAGTTTGGTTGGGATAGATTATCGTCATTTTTATATGGGCCGTTAATGGGCCCAATGTGACGTTGGGCCACATGGCCCATGGATTTCGTCCGACGTTAACAGGCCGAAAATCAAAACAGGCCGAAAGTGGCCCAAATCTATAGTGGGCCTCTAACAGGCCGAATGTCAGACATGGCCGAATATGACCCAAATCCTTGACGGTCATTTATGGGCCGAAAGTTTCAATGTCCTGTAAATGGGCCAAAATGAAGCAGGACCTTTAACAGGCCAGAAATACACCGGGCCGTAATTCGACCCATATACTTAGCAGACTGTTAACGGGCCAGAAGTGACCATGGGCCGCGACGATGACAAGTTTAGGACAGGCCGTTGATGGGCCAATTTGACACTAGCCGTACGGGCCTTAACTGAGAATGTTGGGCCTTTAGCTGGGCAGGCCCATTATGGTCTGCAAAATCTTGTGGGCCTTTAGCTGGGCCGGCCCATTATGGCCCGCAAAATCTCGTGGGCCTTTAGCTGGGCCGGCCCATTATGATACGCAAAATCTCATGGGCCTTTTGCTGGTGCGGCCCATTATGGACCGCAAAATCTTGTGGGCCTATAGTTGGGCCGGCCCATTTAAACTTTATGGGCCACTTTTTGGCCGGTCCACGTGTCAACATATCATAGGCGCATCTCGCCCATTGGATGAGTGACACCTGTGCCAACGCGGAGCTGACACGTGTTTCCGTCAGCCAATCAGAATTTTACATGTGGAAAATCCCCATTGGTCCGGGCTGTTAACGGGTTATCGAATCCAAAAACGGACCCGGTAGCTTAACGGTGTTCCGTTACAGTGGATGCCACGTGTCGGTCACCCTTGACGAAAGCACTTCTGTGACGCGCGATTTATCGTCATGGAAGTGGACACTTCCATGATGATAATTTAGGTAATGTCATGGAACACTTCTACGACAACACAAGTATGACTATCTTGATTCTGTCATAAATTTGTCATGGATGTACATGCATGACAGAAAACGTGACCTACTGTGACAAACACGTATCATCATGGAAGTGTATTTCTTTGTAGTGATGGTCTCTTCGATATCGGTCCGGTGCCTGGCAACAGCTCTATCAAAAACTCAATATCACGATCTGGCGACATGCCTGGTAATTCCTCTGGAAATACATCCGGGTAATCCTTCACCACAGCCACTTCTTCTTGAACAACTCCCGTGAGAGAATTTACATGAGTGCTCTTAGGAGTATGCCTGGATACATACTTAATCCTTTTTCCCTCTAGGGTGGTGAGTAAAATCGACTTACTAGCGCAATCAATGTTTCCTCCATACTTCGATAACCAATCCATCCCCAGTATCACATCCAATCCTTGGGATTCCAAAATTATTAGGTCTGAGGGGAAAACATGGCTTCCAATGGTTAAGGGTATCCGGTCGCACCATCGGCTAGCCATATACTCTACACCCGGTGAACTCACTAGAAAGGGTGTCCTAAGGGCTAAGGTGGGTAACTTAAACTTTTCCACAAATCCCCTTGAAATTTATCAATGCGATGCACTAGTATCAAAAAGGACGAGAGCGGTAAATGACTTAACCAAAAACATACCGATCACTGCATCTGGCTGCTCTTCAACCTCCTCCACGTTCACGTGGTTCACTTGTCCCCTGTTGAAAGGGTTGGACTTTTCCCCGAGCTTCCATTCCCATTGCCATTCTTCAACTCTGGACAATCATTGGCGTAGTGCCCAGTCTTACCGCACTTGAAGCAGGTAACGTGACTCTGGTCCTTCTTGGCGGCTGTGGCTGGGTTAGAGCGGTTCTGATTGCTTCTCGCTCCATTCCCATTCCCATTCTTTGGGCCATTGTGGTTATGAGAACTCCCTCTGTTATGGGTGTGGCCTCCATCGTTATGGGTAATTCCTCCCGAGTTTGGGGTGAAACGAGGCTCCTGCGATGTTCTTGCATTGTACTTCCCTTGTCCATACTTCCTCTTGCAGCTCTCAATCTGCTGCTGCTTCCCTTCAATCATAAGACCATTGTCTACCAACTCCTGGTAGTTGTTGAATGTTGCCACCATTAATTGCATACTCGTCTCATCATTCAGCCCTTCCATAAACTTCTCCTTCTTCACGGCATCTATGGCCACATCATCTGGGCATAGCAAGATAACTTACTAAACTCCTCCACGTACTGACCTACAGTCCGATTCCCCTGGCGTAAGTTGCGAAACTCACGCTTCTTAATGCTCATAGCTCCAGTTGAGACATGGGTTGTGTGGAAAGCTTGCTAAAACTGCTCCCATGTGACATTTGCTATGGGAAAAGTGGTTGTGTAATTCTCCCACCATGCGGCTGCGGGTCCATCCAATTGGTGTGTGGCAAAATGCACCTTCTCAGCATCTGTGCAACCGGCAGTGGTTAACTCCCTTCCAATCCAGCGTAGCCAGTCATCCGCAACTATGGGCTCGGTGCTACTGGAAAACACCGGCGGCTGTAACCTCAGAAAATGGGCTAAGTTGTCAACTGGAGGTGGTGGCGGAGGGTTGTTGTTATTGTTGTTGTTGTTGTTGTTGTTGTTGTTGTTGTTGTTGTTGCCTTGGTTCCGAACTAACAACTTCACCAAGGCATTCTGCTCCTGGATCAACTGAGTGAGCTCTGGTGGGAAGACAAATCCAGGGTCACGTCTCGGAGGCATCTAACGGGTTTTGAGGGGAGAGATTAGAATAGAATGAGGTCTAGTGATAAAGCACTACCCATATGCACATGAGACAAACACAATCATATCATATCACCCAATCAATCAATCAAGGGAATACAATCGATCTAACTATCGTTACAGTGCTCGGACTATTCTATATACATGGGGGAACACTACTGATCATATGGTGGTCTACTAGAAATTTTGATCGGTGGAAGACTCCATGATATCCGCTCTAGCTTCATCTTCATAGTCATCATCACTACCATCAGGGTCGGAGTTGGCGTTGTCGATGATGATGTAGTCTTCAGAACGAATCTCCTTGGGTTCATCGTCTTCTCCTCCTAGCGCGGGGTCTCCCATGAAAACTGCTAGCTTCCTCAGCAGGTCGTCATTCTTCTCCAAAAGTATTGTCATTTCCTCCTCATATCCATCGCATGTAGACTTGAGTTCCTCTTGTAGCTCTGTGATCATGGTCATCGCCTTCTTCAAATCAATCATGCTTGCTCACATCTGGTTCTCCTGGCGACGTATGTGATGGTTTAACTCCTGGATGAATGCTACAATGGACATGTCCTTCCTGGTGCTGACCATCTCCAATTTCTCATATCGGCGCCCACATATCTGGTAGATAGTATCCTTAAGCTCCTTGTGGTAAACTTCGTCGATGCGTCCCATGGTGATGTGGGCTACCATGCTCTTTCCTAGACTCCAGGTTGGTGCATCAAAAGAAAACTCTATGGGCTCAGTGACTGGTGTGAATGTCTTCCCTGGAACTTGAACTCGAATCATCCAACGTTCCTCTTCTGGTAGTGTGGCGGTGTAGGTCCCGGTGAAGCTTGGTATTCCGATGTTCAAGTACCTAGTGACTTCCTTCAAGTGTCGTCCAAACGGGGTGTCTTCATCCGGCTGTGTAAACTTATTCCTTGAGTCCCCCATCCTAAAGAGTAGAAAATGGAGAGGAGTCAGAAATGAGTAGAGAAGAGTGATCTATGGCTCATCTTAGTGGTCGTGTCCTACATTCAGGGTGTGCTCTGATACCATCTTGTAGCGACCCGACCTCAAATAGTCAAGTCTCTGTGCTTCAGTGTCATCCCTGGATAGGTAATGCTGACACACACAATACTCAAAGGATTTATAACAGAGTAGAAATCACACACTTATTACATCTAATGTCTCAAAAGAGAACTTATTACAATAAATATGGCTTAAGGCCATCTAAATACGATAACAGCGGAAGGCTTGGAAGATAAGGCGAGTCCATCAACTCCAACGGCATAGCTGAGTGCACGAAAAACGACCTATGGCATCTTACTCGTCGTCTGAAAAGTCTGCATCATAATACGTTACAGCCCGAAAACGGGTCAGCACATGGAATATGCTGGCAATGTAACACAGTAGAGCAATGAACAAATAAATGCTATCACTACATGCATATATGGCTGGTGGAGGCTCTATGGTTACAAAGTTTTTTGCGAAAAGCCAATTTTTTCCTACAACAAAGGAATATATTTTATTTAACTATCATGGTAGTTGAAACAACATTGAGAATGGTACCCCCATCACAATCACAATTAAAAGTAATTATCAACCCAACAAGTTAATTTAGAATGATGAGATCCATAGGATAATTCAAGAACCAGATACTCAAGATGTCCATAATCGGGGACACGGCTAACCATGATTAGTTTGTACACTCTGCAGAGGTTTGCGCACTTTTCCCCTCAAGACTCGATCTCCTCCGTCGGATTTCTCGCACTACATGGTGTTTGAGAAACGGATGACCGAGACACAGTGAGGGAATCTTGGATTAGGGGGTCTCCGGACAGCCGGACTATATCCTTTGGTCGGACTATTGGACTATGAAGATACAAGATTGAAGACTTCGTCCTGTGTCCGGATGGGACTCTCCTTGGCGTGGAAGTCAAGCTAGGCAATACGAATATATAGATATCCTCCCTTGTAACCGACTCTGTGTAACCCTAGCCCCCTCCAGTGTCTATATAAACCGGAGGGTTTAGTCCATAGGAGAACATACAATCATACCATAGGCTAGCTTCTAGGGTTTAGCCTCTATGATCTCGTGGTAGATCAACTCTTTTAATACTCATATCATCAAGAACAATCAAGTAGGACGTAGGGTATTACCTCCATCAAGAGGGCCCGAACCTAGGTAAAACATCGTGTCCCCTGCCTCCTGTTACCATCCGCCTTAGACACACAGTTCGGGACCCCCTACCCGAGATCTGCCGGTTTTGACACCGACATTGGTGCTTTCATTGAGAGTTCCACTGTGTCGTTGCCATAAGGCTTGATGGCTCCTTTGATCATCAGTGCGGCTTCACACTGCGGGCCAATTCGCTTGGCCATCTGGAGCAGATCGGGAGCTATGCCCCTGGCCATCAGGTCAGGTTCAGAAACTTAAACTACACTGCCGACATCCATGGAGACTTGATCTTCGACGGATTCAAGCCCATGTCAGGTGCGCCGCACAGTCACAACGAGCATGACGTAACTCTGCCGTCAGACAATATTCGGGAGATCATGTACGCAACTACTCTGGCCGTCAATCCGGAGCAAATCGCGCCATCCGAGAACAGAGGGATAGACCCCGCCATGGAGGCCGCACTCTCAGTGGTGATAGAGCCGTATACCGACTTCACCCCTTACGAGAGACGTGTCACCGAACCACTGGATTCGTCTCCAGCCACAGACTCCGAGCCGCCTGCATCCGTGCCCATCGAATCCGACTGGGCGCCGATCATAGAGTTCACCTCCACGGATATCTCTTGGCACTCGCCTTTCGGCGATGTGCTAAATTTATTAAGGTCTCTCTCCTTGTCAGGGGAGCCTTGGCCGAACTATGTCCGGCTAGAATGGGATGCGGACAACGAAGAAATTCGCTGCCCACCCACCACCCACTTAGTAGCCATTGACAATGATTTAACCGACATGCTCGACTTCGACTCCGAAGACATCAACGGTATGGACGACGATGGAGTAGACGAACAGGAACCACCTCCCACAGGGCACTGGACCACCACCTCATCATATGATATATACGTGGTGGACACCCCCAAAGAAGGCAATGGTGACGAGACAGCGGAGGATGGCCCCTCCAAGAAGCAACCCAAGCGCCGACGTCAGCGGCGCCGCTCTAAGTCCCACCACAGCAAAAGTAGTGATACCGGCACATGAGACAATAACACTCTGGATAGTGCCAAAGACAACCACAATCCCCTCCAGCACAATGTAGAGCGGGAGGATGAATAAGCCAGCCCTCCAGAGTAGGCGACAGATGGAGAACCGGAGGAGGACAATTACATGCCTCTCTCCGAAGACGAGGTGAGCCTCGGCGACGAAGAATTTATCATGCCTGAGGATCCCGTCGAGCAGGAGCGCTTCAAGCGCCGGCTTATGGCCACAGCAAATAGCCTGAAGAAAAGCAACAACAGCTTCAAGCTGATCAAGGCTTGCTAGCAGACAGATGGACCGAAGTCCTTGCGGCCGAGGAATACGAACTCGAGCGCCCCTCCAAGAGTTACCCAAAATGCAGGTTGCTACCTCACCTCGAGGAGGAAGCATTGAAACCTCATTCACCAGTGTATGATGCGGCTGACTGGCCACTGCGTGGCCGAGCCAGAGAGGCATTTCAGCCTGAAGTTCAGCCTGCACCCCGCCGCCACTCAATCAAAAATACCAAGGCCCGAGGTAACACACGGGACCTGCGAGATGTATTGGACAGCAGGGCAAAACTTGCAAGGTCAATATACAGGTCACGGGCACGCGCGCCAACACGGGACAATGATCGTCGTGCCGGATACACCAAAGGTAAATCCGGCCGGGCCGAATATAGCGGACAAGACTCATATGAACTGCATCGTGATATAGCCCGGCACAGAGGTGCCGCACACCCCCTATGCTTCATTGATGAAGTTATGGATCACGAATTCCCGGCGGGTTTTGAACCCGTTAATATCGAATAATATGATGGTACAACAGATCCCGCTGTATGGATCGAGGATTTCCTCCTTCACATCCACATGGCTCACGGTGACGACCTACATGCCATCAAGTACCTCCCACTAAAACTCAAAGGACCATCTCGGCATTGGTTGAATAGCTTGCCAGCAGACTCCATCCGCAGTTGGGATGATTTGGAAGACGCACTCCTTGACAACTTCCAGGGCACTTATGTGCGACCACCAGATGCTGATGACTTGAGCCATATAACTCAGCAGCCAGGGGAATCCACCAGGCAATTCTGGACACGGTTCCTGACTAAGAAAATCCAAATTGTCGACTGTCCGGATGCAGAGGCCCTAGCGGCATTCAAGCATAACATCTGTGACGAGTGGCTTGCCCGCCACTTTGGCTAGGAGAAGCCGAAGTCTATGGCAGCCCTCACGACACTCATGACCCGCTTTTGCACGGGCGAGGATAGCTAACTGGCTCGCAGCAACAACACATCCAGGAATCCAGTCACTTTGGATAACAAAGATGCCAACGGCAAACCATGACGCAATAAACACAAGCTCCGCAAGTATGGTAATAAAACCAATAATACGACAGTTAATGCCGGGTTCAGGGCCTCAAAGCCCGGTCAGCAGAAAGGGCCGCCCAAAAATACAAATCCGGGTCCATCCAATCTGGACCGCATACTTGCTCGCCAATGCCAAATTCATGGCACCCCAGAAACGCCAGCCACCCATACCAACAGAGAATGCTAGGTCTTCAAACAAGCCGGCAAGGCAGGCGCCAAACACGAAGAGGGGTCTCAAAGCGACGACAGCAACGAAGAGCCCAGGTTTCCGAACACAGGAGGGCAAAAGAAATCCCCCCATACTTAATCAGTGAATGTGGTAAATACCACCCAAACGGCCCACTTGGACTAGATATACACCCTTAAGGATGGCGGCTCAACGGAACTCGCCGTCCCACAATATAAGCTAGGGCTGGTCACCTTCAACCGCACAGATCGTCCGGTCAACGCCAACCAGGGCAATCCAGCCGCACTAATCCTCGACCTAATAGTAGACGGGTTCCACCTCACTCAAGTCCTTATGGACGGAGGTAGCAGTTTAAATCTGCTTTACCAGGATACAATGTGCAAGATGGGCATCGATCAGTCAGCGATCAAGCCCACTAAGGCCACTTTCAGAGGCATCATACCAGGTATGGAGGTCAGCTATACAGGCTCCATTTCCCTCGGGGTAATCTTCGGATCACCAGAAAATTACCGTACCGAAGAGTTAATCTTCGAAATCGCCCCTTTCCGCAGTGACTATCAAGCACTGCTCGGGCGAACCGCGTTCGCTCGATTCAACGCAGTGCCACATTATGCCTACCGTAAGCTAAAAATGCCCGGTCCACGCGGCGTCATCATGGTTCATGGCAAGGCCGAATTTTCCTTCGACACCAACAAATACATCACTGCCTTAGCAGCAGGAACACCGAGCAGCACCTTGCAGCCAAACCTCGAGTCGACACCTAGGCTCCCGGACACCGTCAAGGGGCTCCAAACTACTTTGCAGAAGGATACTCCGGCTCGTCCAGGGTTCAATTAAACACTCTGGCGAAGGCCACGACAGGCTGAACTCAGCGGCTCAACCGCCCTCCGGCACGCAAACATTTCTTATATTTCCTTCGCAGGTTCACCTTTGCACCGACTAGGATGGACTCCACAGAGGCAGCTCGAACACATCTGGGGATCCTTAGACATTCCCCGCAGCGAACGTCCGGCTACAATACGGACCCGCACCCAACCTCTTCCCCCTGGTCACAGCAGGTTCTGCTATCACAACTCCTTTTTTATCACATTACTTATACCATATGCATAGACGTATTATTTATTCAACATGTGGATTCATATGATGTTTACCTGCTGGTTATTTCTTATCAAAATCATTTCGTCAAATGGCATCCGTACACAACGGTATGCCCTAAATATGTCAGGGGCTTCGTCTTCCCCGTAACACGGCAATAAAAGTCCGAACACCTTCACGGAAGTTCGGCACCCCGAACTTATAGCATTACATGCATCACCTCCGAATCATGTCTTGGGTCAATAGTTGGGTTTCCCCGTCTCCTATGTTTTGGTACCTTACGTTCCGCTATATCGGCTAAGGTAGCACTAGGAGAACTACTGCGATTGCGTCCCGGTTCTTCCGGACGAGCACCTCAGTAGAGAAAGCCGAAAACTGACTGTCATGATACGGCGAGAGCTGGTCAGCTGTTCGAGCGGTCACGAAATCTTTAAGGATTTCTCCCGCATAATGCCATAACCAACGCAGCATGCGATGGCTCGGCTTTTTTCTTTGATCAGGCGCTTCTAGAGCCCCTAGTACGGTCTTCCAAACACAAGGGGCTGCGCCGACCATACTAAAGCTCCTCTGGCTGAGTGAGAGTGATAAAGCCCTATAGTCCGATTGCCTGGTTCGTTGTGCTCAGCACCTCCCTTGGAGGACCCAAAACTGGGATAAAGAGTGCTCAGGTTTGTCCCGAACACCCCTGTACTCCTTACGTGGGGGCAGAAGCCGACGGCTGGCCAACTCTCAGCCTTAATATACAAACGGCCGCACAGGAGGGTAAACTTTTATATAACAGGTGACATATCAACGACCTTGTTTAAACGTTACAACAGACAACATGATCCACATTCAGGGAAATATAATGTCCTTGGTACATAGCTCCACCGCAAGGTAGGATCCTTTTAGGACACTTTTATAATATGATTCGGGCTTGCGGTGCTCCTTCCCCTCCGGCGGTCCTTCGGTGACCAGCTTTTCGGCATCCATCTTCCCCCAGTGCACCTTTGCAAGGGCGAAGGCCATTCGCGCTCCTTCTATACAGACCGACCGCTTGATGACGTCAAGTCGAGGGCAAGCGCTTATAAGCCGCCTTACGAGCCCGAAGTAGCTGCTTGGAATCAGTTCGGTAGGCCATAGCCGGATAACCACATCTTTCATGGCTAGTTCCGCCGCCTTATGCAGTTCGATGAGCTGTCTCGGTTGATCGGCAAAACGCATAGTATAATTTGGTGCCAAATACTGAGACCAAAAAAGCTTATCGGTGGTGTTCCTTCCTTCGACTCGGTAGAAGTGAGCGGCATCTGATATACTGCTCAGCAAATACACCTGAGAAGTCCGGATTCACAATCAGAAACATAGTTTTCCCTTCAAATATTTTCTTTACATGGGAAAAGCTTACCCTCCGCGATCTTCCTCGCCTCTTGGATCCCCTGCAGCGCGCTTTGGGTTTCCCCCTGGGCGTCGCTCATGGCTTGGCGCGCCTTGGTGAGTTTGGACTCTTTCTCCATTAAACTTTGCTCCAAGGCCTCGCATTTACTCACGGCCTCTTGCAGCTCCTGCTCAGCTTTAATAACTCTGGCTTCGTGTTTCTCACGAAGAGCCCGCTCCGTGGCCGCCTTTTTCTCGGCCTCGGCAACGGCCCTTTTGAGGGCCTCGACTTCGGTCATAACTCCTAGCACAAATTGTGCGGCTTATTTCATACTGACCATTTATTTCACAATAAATGCACATAATGTTGGTACATACCTTGTTTATCCCTCAACTGCATTTTTAATCGGCCAATTTCTTCTCTGGCCCGCTCCAGACTTTGATTCAGTACGGCGATCTCCGCAGTATGAGAGGCAGCAGCTGCTATAGGTATCTGCTTGAAACAGGAGAGAAATCAATGTCATTTAGTGAGTCTTCCTAAGATCACGAATTTGATCCCCTGTCCGGTTCTTTCTTTCACCAAACAGTGTATCAGGGGCTACTATCTATACTATGACACTCTTCGATAACTCATGAAACATACCTCAAAGCCTTTTATAAGACTGATACAGGCTTCGTTCAATCCACTCTCGGTCGACTGAATTTTCTCAATCATGGTGCCCATCAGGGCACGGTGTTCATCAACGATGGAGGCATCTCGTAGCGCCATCAACAAAGCATCCGACACTTCTGGATGGACAGAGGTTGCCGGCAGAATAGGCATGCCCTCTTCGGTTGAAGGAGGCTGCGTTCTTGATTCTGGAGCCGTACAGGTCTCTGGAATCGCATCCGGTAGGGAGCCAAACTCAGAATCGCCCCTACCGTCAGACCCCATGGGAATCTTTTTCCCCATGTGTCCAGCCTCTGCGGTTTGACCTCCAGGCACCGCTTTCACGGTTTCTTCCTTTCCTCCTTGGCTGGGGTCCTTTTGGGACGAGGCCTCGGTGTTTGACACCTGCTTGGAGGAAGGGTCCTTTGGGGGCGTCCCGCTCTCCACAGCGTTTGAGCTCAGCAGGTCCTCCGATGAAGATTGTCCGGTACGGGACCTCGCCGGACTACAAGAAATATACGGCTTAGGTTAAAACACTAAGCCACGATGAGTCTGAACGCTTAAACATACTCGGATTTTATATACTCACGAGTTCACCAGGGGCTGGGCCCTGGGGTCCCATGCTGGGCCGCTGTCGGCGGCGACAGGAGACTCCTCTTGACGAGGAATCGTTCCTCTTTTGGGTAGTTCAGCCTCCAAGGATGCGGAGGCCGTCCTCTTCCTTCTTCCCTCCATAGGGGATTCATTTTCCTCCTCCTTTTCGTCCTCTTCGAAGGCGGAATGGGCATCAGAGCCTTCGGGTATTGTGCCCGAAGTGCCGCGACGACGAAGGCCGCCCCAGGTCTTTTTAGCCTCCTTCTCGGCCATCTTCTTCGGCACCTTGTAAGGCGCCGGGACCAGCATCTTCGTCAGAAGTGGGATGGCCGGGTCTTCGGGCAGCGGGGCCGGACAATGAATCCACTCTGCCTTCTTCGTCCAGCTCTGGGAAAGCTGAATGAACACGCGTTAAGCGCTTCCTTTGGATCATGCGGATGGAAAAGTTTGATAAACTCACCAAACTTGCAGGGCGGGACAGTTGGTACCCGCGGTCTTCGGCGGAGTCCGTCCATGATTTGCTGGACTTAAAAAGCACCTTCCAAATGTCCTCGTGCGAAGAGCCGAAGAGCCTTCCCAAGGTTTGGTGCCTGACCGGATCAAACTCCCATAGATTGCAAGTCCGGTGTTGACAAGGCAGTATCCGGCGGACTAACATCACCTAGACTACGTCGACGAGTTCAATGTTCTTATCTCCCATATCTTTAACGCGTGTCTGGAGCATCGACAGTTCATCGGACAAGGACCAATCCAGTCCTTTCTTGACCCTGGACGTAAGCCACAGAGGGGCGCCGGATCGAAACTCGGGAGAAGCGGCCGTTCCTTACCGCTCGGCTCAGTGATGTAAAACCACTATTGTTGCCACTCCTTGATAGAATCATTAAAGGTTCCCGTTGGCCATATGACATTGGGCGTCTTGCTCACCATAGCACCCCCTCACTCGGCGTGCTCACCGCTCACCACCTTGGGCTTCACATTAAAGACCTTCAGCCATAAACCGAAGTGCGGCAAAACGCGGAGAAAAGCCTTGCACACGACAATGAATGTCGAGATGTTGAGGAAGGAATTAGGGGACATATCATGAAGATCGATCCCATAATAGTACATGATACTGCGAACGAATGGGTGGAGAGGAAATCCTAGCCCGCGGACAAAGTGAGGGAGGAATACAACCCTCTCGTGGGGTTCCGGAGTGGGGACGATCTGTCCCGCCGTCGGGAGACGGTGGCTGATATTCTTTGCCAGATACCCGGCCTCCCGAAGCTTTTTGATATCCTTCTCTCGGATGGTAGAGGCCATCCATTTGCCTCCTGCTCCAGATCTAGACATCTTTGGAAGACCTTTTGTGGGTAGACGAGGTGAGCGCTCGCGCGTTGGAGCCTGAGAAGAATGGAATGAGTGGGGAAGAAGGTATGGGTAAAGAGGGTGGATTCTTGTCCCTTTATAAGGGTGGAAGAGGCGATGCGCCTCCCCTGGTAAAACCTCTTATTCTCCAAGCGCCGTAAGTAATGGCGCGGTTGGGTTACCCGCGTCCGTATTGATGAGAATCCCGTAATAAGGGGGACACAATCTCTGCTTTGACAAGACGTGTCGAGAAAATCGCCCCGCAATATGTGCGGTGCTGGTTGAGAAAAATGGTTCGAATAAAGACCGGGCCATGACATGTTGCCATGCTGTCGAAACGTGTCAGCAGATTGGATTTGTGGAAATGTTATTCTCTCTACGGTGGTATGTGGAACTTGTTTTGCAGAGCTGGACACTATCCTTGTGTTCAAAATCTTCTATGGAGTATTCGGAGGAGGAAGCCGCCATGCAATGCCAAAGACAATACTGCGCGCCGGACTCATCGTCATTAAAGCCTGGTTCAGGGGCTACTGAGGGAGTCCTGGATTAGGGGGTCTCCGAACAGCAGGACTATTTCCTTTGGCCGGACTATTGGACTATGAAGATACAAGATTGAAGACTTCGTCCCGTATCTGGATGGGACTCTCCTTGGCGTGGAAGGCAAGCTAGGCAATACGGATATATAGATCTCCTCCCTTGTAACCAACTCTGTGTAACCCTAGCCCCCTCCAGTGTCTATATAAACCGGAGGGTTTAGTCCATAGGACAACATACAATCATACCATAGGATAGCTTCTAGGGTTTAGCCTCTATGATCTCGTGGTAGATCAACTCTTGTAATACTCATATCATCAAGAACAATCAAGCAGGACGTAGGGTATTACCTCCATCAAGAGGGCCCGAACCTGGGTAAAACATCGTGTCCCCTGCCTCCTGTTACCATCCGCCTTAGACGCATAGTTCAGGACCCCCTACCCGAGATCTGCCGGTTTTGAGACCGACACACAATTTTCCAGAAGCATTAACTCTAACCCCGGGTAGACCGTACCAACCTACATCCCCTACATCTTCTAGTCTACCACTGGAAGAGGTCATGCAACTTACTCCACTATGCTAGAGCCCATAATAGCTTGTGGCTGCACACAGAAGTTTCAAGCATGAATAATCTTATGATCCCTTTGAGCCTGAGTGGCGGACCATAGGAGGATCACACGGTATAACCCCGGGATCTCCTAGGACAACACTGGTATAACCCCAGGTGCCCACAAGCAATCCACCCAGATGTGTATTAAAGTTGCCACCTTAAGTTGAACCATTAATTAACAATCTCACATCTGTCATGGATACTCTCAAACCCAATCCACGTCTACGAGCATAGCATAGCAATATAAGCATTACATAGAAGTAACTCCCAAGGGTTTGATAAGAAATAGGTAATAGGTTCTACCTCATCATCTACTTCCCAAACTCACATGTTAAGAGATCCCACTCATGCAATGTGTGAGGGTTGAAACTAATGCATGAAAACTGGGTATGAAAGAGTATGATCAATGTGTTACTTGCCTAAGTTCTATAATAAGGTTGACATCCAAAACATCCAAAACATCCAAAACAAAGGGCTACTACTCAAGCATTTGCATAAGTTCTATAATAAGGTTGACATACCATGGGTGTCCCTCATCTGGAATAGTTATTATGCAGATGGTGTCCCACATGCTACAACCCCAGTGGGGTCCTTTTGGTGGAGAGATATCCTCAAGCTCCATGATGCGTACACACCTATTACCTCAGTGCACATAAACATGGGTGACTCTGCTCTATTCTGGACTGATGCTTGGCATATTGGTGGATCTTCTAGACCATTATGTTGGAGACTGCCAAGGTTATTCTCCTTTGTTAACAATGACAAGGTTTCAGTGCATGAATTCCTCATATCACAGGATATTTTTTCAATGTTTTCTTACTATTGTCTCATGAGGCTGCTAAGGAGTTGCATGTCCTAGAGGATTGGATAATGGCTTTGGACAGGAACACTAACATACCGGATGTCTGGGTCTGGCCGGGCAAATCTGGTGCATTCTCAGCCTAGAGTTTCTACACCTTAATGCACTCACATTTGCCTACAATTCAACCGTGTAAATGGTTGTGGAAAAGCAAATGCACATTGAGGATCAAAGTCTTTGGCTGGTTACTTTTCTTTGACAGGCTTAACACCAAGGACCTCCTGATCCGCAGGCACTGGAGATCCCCTTTGGATGATAATCTTTGCGTTATCTGTCAGGAATTCTCATATGAGGATAGGCTGCGTTTGTTCTTCAACTGCAATTTCAGTCGGAGGGTATGGAACTATCTTTCTATCAATTGGTCAAGAGGGCCGGAAATTTTGCAATGTATCCAACATGCTAGATCAAGTTTCAGGCATACTTTCTTCTTTGAAGTAATGTTGACAGCTGTCCAGAATATTTGGATCCTCAGGAATGGAAGAACTTTTAGAGGGGAGAGAGCTACTATTGCTACTTGGAGGTCTAACTTTGTACATGATCTCACACTTCTATCTCATAGGCTTAAGGAGGATAGTAGCATCAAGCTTAAAGCTTGGATAAACTCTTTAGTCTAATTAGTCCAGGTAGGTTGATGTACTCTAGTTCTTTAGTTTTCTAGTCTAGTTTCTTAGCTCTTGTATATATTCCTTATGTACTTTTGTACAGTTATTTCTTTATAATAAAGGGCTGTGGGGCTTTGCATCACAGTAAATATTAAAAAAAATGTGTTACTTGCCTTGCTGATGATCCGCAAAACCTAGAGATTCCTAGTAGCACGCTTCGCACTCCGGGTATTCTATCGCAAGCAAACAATAGCATACATAAGAACTCAAGCAAAGATGCACGGGTAAAACTCAAATAAGAAGATCTAACAGAAAGTTCAACTGAAGAACTCCGTTTTGCAAAAAGAATCAAATCGAACGGAGCAACGAAACTCAAACTATGAAAGAAACAAGATCTGATTACTAATCTGGACTAAAGTCAAATTTTACAGTATCAAAATCTTGTTTAAGTTGGTTAAACAGAAAGAGGGCTTCGAGATGAAGATCTAGGCACTTGTTTCACCTGATTTGGATAAACGAGCGAAAAGATATACTAGATCGAAGATAAGGGCAGAAATCGCGATTGAAAATAATCACGGAAAACCCCTGGAAAAAGAAAACTGATGAATAGGCTAACGATCGAACGTTCGCTGTCTGCGGATGACGGATGAATGGCTTTCGTTAAAACGAATGTCCGTTATTTAACTAAACCGAAGAAAAACTGAGCAAAACCGATCTATACTAAAAACAACCGAACTAGGGTTTCTAAGAAAACCGAATGGTTTTCTCGTGGAAACTGGCGGTGGTGGCGGTTACCTCCAGCGAGACGGCGTGGCGAGGTGGCGGCGGCGCGGTGCGGCGAGGTGGCGGCGGCGCGGATCGGGCGGCGCTAGGGTTTCGGTGGGCGACGGTGCGACTTGGGCCTCGGGGGTTCGTGGGCTGCGGCTTATAAAGCCGGCCGGGCCAGGAATCCTAGCTGGACACGACCCGGTAGGTCGGTTCATTTTTTAAAAAATAAATCCTGACGCGGAAAAACAAATAAAAGAAATACTAAATGGACTCCAAAAATCCTGAAATAAATTTTCACGGTCCTCTAATAATATTGCAGACAAAGTGAACATTTATTTAGACCTGTAATGCAATTTTGAAAAACGCGTATTTTTCCTAATTCAAATAAAATTGCAATAAAATCCAAATAAAATATATTATTTGATTTTAATATTTTTCCTCTAATATTTCCTTTATTTTGGAGAAGTCATATTATCTCCTCTCATATATTTTAATTAGAAATATTTTCGGAGAGGAAAAGTAATTAAAACCAAATGATCCTCTTTTCAAAATTTGAGAGAACTCAAATATGAAAATAACGAAATTCCCAACTCTCTCCGTGGGTCCTGGAGTTGCTTAGAATTTCGAGGATTTGCGAAACGAAAATGCAGTAAAATATGATATGCATGAATGACCTATGTATAACATTCGAAATAGAAAATTTGAGATGTTACAAAAGGGTAATGATCTTTTCTAGTAGCTTTATTTAATTTCCTGTAATCAATTACCATTCTATAGCATGTAACAATTCTTTGTGGAATAAATTCATTTTTATCATTAGGAACAACAGTTATACCTCCTTTCTTAGGGACACAATGAACAGGACTTACCCATCTACTATCAGCTATAGGATAGATTATACCTACTTCCAAAAGTTTTAATATTTCCGTTCTTACCACCTCTTTCATCTTTGGATTCAACTGGCGTTGGTGATCAACAACTGGTTTAGCATCAGGTTCCATATTAATTTTGTGTTGACATAGAGTGGGACTAATACCCTTTAAATCATCAAGAGTATATCCAATAGCAGCTCGGTGCTTCCTTAGAACTTTCAATAATCTTTCTTCTTCATGTTCTGAATGGTTAGCGTTGATAATAACATGGTATATCTTCTTTTCATCAAGGTAAGCATATTTTAAAGTGTCTGGCAATTGTTTTTATTCAAACACAGGGTCAACTTTAGGTGGAGGAGGACCTCCAAGAGTTTCAATAGGCAAATTGTGTTTGAGCAGAGGACATTGTTCAAACAAAATATTATCTATTTCATTTCTTTCATGCATATGTAAATCATTCTCATGGTCTAGCAAGTATTGCTCTAAAGGATCAGTAGGTGGCAAAGCAATAGAAGCAAGACCAATGAATTCATCATTACTAGGCAATTTTTTTCATGATAATTTCTACTAAACTTGGAAAAATTAAACTCATGAGACTCATCACCAAAGCTAACTTCCACAGTTTGTTTCTGCCAATCTATCCTAGCATTAACTGTGTTCAAGAAAGGTCTACCAAAGATAATGGGACAGAAGTCATCAGGTGGAGTACCAAGAACAAGAAAATCGGTAGGAATTTTTGTTTTCCCACACAAGACTTCAACATATCTGACAATCTGATAACCCACAAGTATAGGAGACCGCAATAGTTTTCGATAAGTCAGAGTGTCGAACCCAACGAGGAGCTAAAGGCAGAACAAATATTCCCTCAAGTTCTATCGACCACCGATACAACTCTACGCACGCTTGATGTTCACTTTACCTAGAACAAGTATGAAACTAGAAGTACTTTGTAGGTGTTGTTGGATAGGTTTGCAAGATAATAAAGATTATGTAAATAAAAAACTAGGGGATGTTTAGATAAATAAACAATAAAGTAAATATAGCGAGTGTGGAAAAGTGGTGGTAGGAGTTGTGAAATTGCCCCTAAGCAATTGACTACTTTACTAGACCGATAGCAAGTATTATGTGGGAGGGGCCACTGCTAGCATGTCATCCCTGACTTGGAATTCTATGCACTTATGATTGAAACTATTAGCAAGCATCCGCAACTACTAATGTTCATTAAGGTAAAACCCAACCATAGCATTAAGATACATTGGTCCCCCTTCAATCCCATATGCATCAATTTCTATGCTAGGTTGAAGCTTCTGTCACTCTTGCCCTCCAATACATAGTCCTATCAACATAAAGCTAACCCTAGGGTGTGATCCATGCATGCAATCATATGATGTGCACCAAAGGACAGCAACATAACCACAAGCAAATTAAATCAATCATAGCAATTCATCAACCACCGATAGGACAACGAAAATCTACTCAGACATCATAGGATGGCAACACATCCTTGGATAATAATATGAAGCATAAAGCACCATGTTCAAGTAGAGGGTACAGCGGGTTGCGAGAGAGTGGACCGCTGTAGATAGAGGGGGGAAGGTGATGGAGATGTTGGTGAAGATGGCAGAGGTGTTGGTGTAGATCGCGGTGATGATGATGGCCTTCGGTGGCACTCCGGTGCCACCGGAAGCGAGGGGGAGAGAGCCCCCCCTCCTTCTTCTTATTCCTTGACCTCCTCCCTAGATGGGAGAAGGGTTTCCCCTCTGGTCCATGGCCTCCATGGCACGGGAGGGGCGAGAGCCCCTCCGAGATTGGATCTATCTCTCTGTTTCTGCGTTCTCAGATTCTTCCCTTTCACCGTTTCTTATATTCCCGGAGATCCGTAACTCCGATTGGGCTGAAATTTTGACACGATCTCTATCCGGAAATTAGCTTTCTTGCGGAGAAAGAAGGGCATCAACCGCCTTACGGGTGGCCCACGAGGCTCAGGGGCGCGCCCAGGGGCAGGCTTGCCCCTGCCTCGTGGCCACCTCGGGCACCGTCTCGCATGGATTTTTTCTTCCCAAAAATCATATATATTCCAAAAAAATCTCCGTCAGATTTTATCCCGTTTGGACTCCGTTTGATATGGATATTCTGCGAAACAAAAAACATGCAACAAACAGGAACTGTCATTGGGCCCTAGATCAATATGTTAGTCCCAAAAATAGTATAAAAAGTTGCCAAAAGTATATGAAAGTTCAATAATATTGGCATGGAACAATCAAAAATTATAGATACGACGAAGACGTATCAGCATCCCCAAGCTTAATTCCTTCTTGTCCTTGAGTGGGTAAATGATAAAAAAGATAATTTTTGATGTGGAATGCTACCTAGCATAATCTTGATCATGTAATCTAATCATGGCATGAATATTAAGATACGAGTGATTCAAAGCAATAGTCTATCATTTGACATAAAAACAATAATACTCCAAGCCTACTAATAAAGCAATCATGTCTTTTGAAAATAACATGGCCAAAGAAAGTTATCCCTACAAAATCATATAGTCTGGCTATGCTCCATCTTCACCACACAAAATATTCACATCATGCATAACCCGGATGAAAGGCCAAGCAATTGTTTCATACTTTTGATGTTCTCAAACCTTTTCAACTTTCACGCAATACATGAGCGTGAGCCATGGACATAGCACTATAGGTGGAATAGAATATGATGGTGGAGAAGACAAAAAGGAGAAGATAGTCTCACATCAACTAGACGTATCAACGATCCATGGAGATTCCCATCAATAGATATCAATGTGAGTGAGTAGGGATTGCGATGCAACAGATGCACTAGAGCTATAAGTGTATGAAAGCTCCAACTGAAACTAAGTGGGTGTGCATCCAACTTGCTTGCTCATGAAGACCTTGGGCATTTGAGGAAGCCCATCATCAGAATATACAAGCCAAGTTCTATAATGAAAATTCCCACTAGTATGTGAAAGTGATAACTCAAGAGACTCTCTATATGAAGAACATGGTGCTATTTTGAAGCACAAGTGTGGAAAAAGGATAGTAGCACTGCCCCTTCTCTCTTTTTCTCTCATTTTTTTAATTTTTTTTAATTTTTGGTGGGCTTCTTTGGCCTCTTTTTTTATTTGGGCTTCTTTGGCCTCTTTTATTTTTTTTGTAAAGTCCGGAGTCTCATCCCGACTTATGGGGGAATCATAGTCTCCATCATCCTTTCCTCACTAGGGCAATGCTCTAATAATGATGACCATCACACTTTTATTTACTTACAACTCAATATTACAACTCGATACTAGAATAAATATATGACTCTATATGAATGCCTCCGGCGGTGTACCGGGATGTGCAATGATCTAGCGTAGCAATGACATCAAAAAACAGACAAGCCATGAAAACATCATGCTAGCTATCTTACGATCTTGCAAAGCAATATGACAATGAATGATCAAGTCATGTATATGATGATGATGTAAGTTGCATGGCAATATATCTCGGAATGGCTATGGAAATGCCATGATAGGTAGGTATGGTGGCTGTTTTGAGGAAGGAATATGGTGGGTTTATGGTACCGGTGAAAGTTGCATGGTACTAGAGAGGCTAGCAATGGTGGAAGGGTGAGAGTGCGTATAATCCATGAACTCAACATTAGTCATAAAGAACTCACATACTTATTGCAAAAATCTATTAGTCATCGAAACAAAGTACTACGTGCATGCTCCTGGGGGGATAGATTGGTAGGAAAAGACCATCGCTCGTCCCCGACCGCCACTCATAAGGAAGACAATCAATAAATAAATCATGCTCCGACTTCGTTACATAACAGTTCACCATACGTGCATGCTACGGGAATCAAAAACCTCAACACAAGTATTTCTACAATCCAAAACTACCCCCTAGCATGACTCTAATATCACCATCTTTATATCGCAAAACTATTGCAAGGAATCAAACATATCATATTCAATGATCTACAAGTTTTATGTAGGATTTTATGACTAACCATGTGAATGACCAGTTCCTGTCATCTCTCTAAATAGATATAAGTGAAGCAAGAGAGTTTAATTCTTTCTACAAAAGATATGCTCGTGCTCTAACAATTATAAGTGAAGCAAAACAGCATTCTACAAATGGTGGTTGTCTATGTAAAGAGAAACAAGCAATCCAAATTTCAAATGATATAAGCGAAGCACATGAAGCATTCTATAAAGCCATACTCAAAAGATATAAGTGAAGTGCATAGAGCATTCTATAAATCAACCAAGGACTATCTCATACCAGCATGGTGCATAAAATAAAAAAGAAAAATAAATGCAAAAGACGCTCCAAGATTGCACATATCGTATGAACGAAACGAATCCGAAAACGTACCGATACTTGTTGAAGAAAGAGGGGATGCCTTCTGGGGCATCCCCAAGCTTAGAAGCTTGAGTCTCCTTGAATATTTACTTGGGGTGCCTCGGGCATCCCCAAGCTTGAGCTCTTGCCACTCTTCCTTCTCCTCTCATCGAGACCTTCTCGATCATCGAACACTTCACCCACACAAAACTTCAACAGGAAACTCGGTAAGATCCGTTAGTATAATAAAGCAAATCACTACTCTAAGTACTCTTGCAAACCAACTCATATTTTGTTTTTGCATTGTGTCTACTATAATATAACTTTTTCATGGCTTAATGCACTGATATGAATCGATAGTTTCATCAAAACAAGCAAACTATGCATCAAAAACAGAATCTGTCTAAAACAGAACAGTCTGTAATAATCTGAACATTCACCATACTTATGATACTTGAACAATTCTACAAAAATTAGGAAAAATAAAAAAATTATAGGAAGACAGTGCAAAAAGAATCAGAACCATTTGACGTTCCAGCTAAAAATGTAAAATCGCACACTACAGCCAAAGTTTCTGTCCTGCACCGTACAAACCATCAAGCAAATGTAAACATCCTAAAGGCAAACCTTGTCACATTATTTTTATAATACAAAGGAATTGTACAAGGGGATAATTATTTTTGTTGAAAAGTTTCTGTAATCAAGATTCACAAAGTTTCCGTGAGCATGAACAAAGTCCAAGGCTAGCTCCCACTTCAACAATGCTTGTCTCTCTCACTTTCACTTTCCTTTTGGAAAAAGTTTTGGGTTCCCCTCTTTATTTTTGTTGTTTTTAAACTATATAAAAGCACTCAACAAAAATAAATGACTCTCTAAAACTTCCGGGTTGTCTCCCTGGCAGCGCTTTCTTTAAAGCCATTAAGCTAGGCATATAGTGCTCAAGTAATGGATCCACCCGGATCCCAAGGTATATCAAAGCCAATTTTAATTAACAATGATTTGTAATTTAGTGGTGAGCACACAGTAACATATATCATGTAATGATGAAGTGTAACTCTCTTCCTATGCATCGGCATGTCATAAAAGAACAGTTCATGCACACAAAGTAAAGGCCAATGCATAGTATAAACAGTTTCTTGCAATTTTATCATGTGGGAAGCATAGAGAGGTGGAGATATAGTTCCTCTCTCATAATAATTGCAAGTAGGAGCAGCAAGCACATGCATATTATATTCATTAAAATCATCATGTGTAACGGTAAAAGGCAACCCATCAATATAATCCTTAATAAGGGCAAACTTCTCCGATATAGTGTATTCGAGAGAATTCAAAAAGATAATAGGACTATCATGTGTCGGTGCAGTAGCAACAATTTCATGTTTAACATAAGGAACTATAGCAAGTTCATCTCCATAAGCATAATTCATATTGGCATCTTGGCCACAAGCATCATCAAAAAGGGATATTTCAAGAGAATCAACGGGATCATAACAATCATCATAGCAATCATCCTTCGGTAAGCACGAAGGGAAATTAAACAATGTATGAGTTGAAGAGTTACTCTCATTAGAAGGTGGGCACGGGTAGCTAATCCGCTCTTCCTCCTTTTGTTCTTCGCTCTCCTCATCATCTCTTTCATCCAATGAGCTCACAGTTTCATCAATTTCTTCTTCCATAGATTCCTTCAAAATATTAGTCTCTTCTTGGACAGCGGAGACTTTCTTAATAAGTGCATTAATTTCGTAATTGTATTCATAATTATCATAACAATATTTCAGGATAGCTAAATTTTCAGGTCTATAAACAACATCATCAAAATCTTCAAACTCTTTAAACATAGATTCAATTTCATAAGCACCCTTAAAAGCAACAAATTCTTCTATTTGTTCCACATCCTAGTAATCATATATACCATTAGCATAAGAAGATAAGGTTTCATTATCATTAAATTCATAGGAAAAGGGAAGGTGTGGAGCCTTCACCTTAGAGCAACAAGTATAATCATATCTCAAGAATAGTTGCCTAGCATACCAATTCAATATATGAATTTGATCCCATAATAGTTTCCCTTGTTGTGTCAAGCGGTAATCCCTAAAGTATTCATGTTGATCCAATGTTACTCCCATTACATAATTGAATGGGGTTTTCTCAGGATTATTAAAGTAGTACATAATATTTTTCACATAACCAGCATCGAGGGTTTTAGGAGGTTCCCCATCTCCATGAGTAGCAAGTACACCTAATTTTTTTGGTATTTCGTGTTCCATATCCATAACTAAAGATAGATAACAACTAAGAACAGCAAATAAAAATTACTTAGTGATAAAGCAAACAAGCACACACGAGAATATTCACCCCACGCTATTGCTCCCCGGCAACGGCGCTAGAAAAAGGTCATGAAAACCCACAAGTATAGGGGATCGCAACAGTTTTCGATAAGTAAGAGTGTCGAACCCAACGAGGAGCTAAAGGCAGAACAAATATTCCCTCAAGTTCTATCGACCACCGATACAACTCTACGCACGCTTGATGTTCGCTTTACCTAGAACAAGTATGAAACTAGAAGTACTTTGTAGGTATTGTTGGATAGGTTTGCAAGATAATAAAGATTACGTAAATAAAAAACTAGGGGTTGTTTAGATAAATAAACAATAAAGTAAATATAGTGAGTGTGCAAAAGTGGTGGTAGGAGTTGTGAAGTTGCCCCTAAGCAATTGCCTACTTTACTAGACCGATAGCAAGTATAATGTGGGAGAGGCCACTGCTAGCATGTCATCCCTGACTTGGAATTCTATGCACTTATGATTGAAACTATTAGCAAGCATCTTCAACTACCAATGTTCATTAAGGTAAAACCCAACCATAGCATTAAGATATATTGGTCCCCCTTCAATCCCGTATGCATCAATTTCTATGCTAGGTTGAAGCTTCTGTCACTCTTGCCCTCCAATACATAGTCCTATCAACATACAACTAACCCTAGGGTGTGATCCACGCGCGCAATCATATGATGGGCACCAAAGGACAGTGACATAACCACAAGCAAATTAAATCGATCATAGCAATTCATCAACCACCGATAGGACAACAAAAATCTACTCAGACAACATAGGATGGCAACACATCATTGGAGAATAATATGAAGCATAAAGCACCATGTTCAAGTAGAGGGTACAGCGCGTTGCGGGAGAGTGGACCGCTGTAGATAGAGGGGGGAAGGTGATGGAGATGTTGGTGAAGATGGCGGAGGTGTTGGTGTAGATCGTGGTGATGATGATGGCCCCCGGTGGCACTCCGGTGCCATCGGAAGTGAGGGGGAGAGAGCCCCCCTCCTTCTTCTTCTTCCTTGACATCCTCCCTAGATGGGAGAAGGGTTTCCCCTCTAGTCCATGGCCTCCATGGCATGGGAGGGGCGAGAGCCCCTCCGAGATTGGATATGCCTCTCTGTCTCTCTCTGTTTCTGCATTCTCAGATTCTTCCCTTTCACCGTTTCTTATATTCCCGGAGATCCGTAACTCCGATTGGGCTGAAATTTTGACACGATCTCTATCCGGAAATTAGCTTTCTTGCGGTGAAAGAAGGGCATCAACCGCCTTATGGGTGGCCCACGAGGGTCAGGGGCGCGCCCAGGGGCAGGCGCGCCGCCTGCCCCGTGGCCACCTCGGGCACCGTCTCGCGTGGATTTTTCTTCCCAAAAATCATATATATTCCAAAAAAATCTCCATCAGGTTTTATCCCGTTTGGACTCCGTTTGATATGGATATTCTGCGAAACAAAAAACATGCAACAAACAGGAACTGGCACTGGGCACTGGATCAATATGTTAGTCCCAAAAATAGTATAAAAAGTTGCCAAAAGTATATGAAAGTTCAATAATATTGGCATGGAACAATCAAAAATTATAGATACGATGGAGACGTATCACAATCCCAACTAGTGATCTAGTGTCTCTATTTGCAAGTTTAATTGTAACATCTATGTCTTCTATCTCAATAGGTGCTATGTCCTCCTTAATTTCTTGATATAACTTGTGAGAAATAGCACTCACACTAGCACCCATATCACATAAACCATGATAACAGTGATCTCCTATTTTAACTGAAATAACAGGCATGCCAACAACAGGTCTATGTTTATCTCTTTTATCAGGTTTAGCAATTCTAGCAGCTTCTTCACAAAGGTAAATAACATGCCCATCCATATCTTCTTCCAGGAGATCTTTAACCATAGCAATGCTAGGTTCAACTTTAATTTTTCATCAGCTTTAGGTGTTCTAATATAGCTTTTGTTAACCACAGTTGAAACTTTAGCATGTTCCTTTATCCTAACAGGAAAAGGAGGTTTCTCAAAATAAGTAGTATGAACAACCAGATCAACATTATAAAGTATAGTTTCTTCTATAACTGATACCGGTTCTTTAATTTCTTATTTAATAGGTGGTTCATATCTAATCCACTTCTCTTTAGGGAGTTCAACATGAGTAGCAAAAGATTCAGAAAAGGAGGCTACTATCTCAGAGTCAAGTCCAAATTTAGTGCTTAACTTTTGAAAAGCATCGGTATCCATAAAAGATTTAACACAATCATACTTAAGCTTTATACCTGACTCTTTACCTTCGTCAAGTTCCCAATCTTCAGAGTTGCATTTAATTCTTTCCAAAACATCCCACCGGAATTCAATAGTCTTCTTTATAAAAGAACTCGCACAAGAAGTATCAAGTATGGTTTGATCATTACGAGAAAGCCGAGCATAAAAATTCTGAATAATAATTTCTCTTGAGAGCTCATGATTGGGGCATGAATATAACATTGAGTTAAGCCTCCCCCAAGATAGAGCGATACTTTTTCCTTCACGAGGCCAAAAATTATAGATATAATTCCAATCACGATGAACTAGATGCATAGGATAATTTTTTTGGTGAAACTCCAATTTCAAACAATTCCAATTCCATGATCCAATATCATCACATAGCATATACCATGCCGATGATTTTCCGTTCAAAGATAAAGGGAAAACCTTTTTCATAACTTCATCCCTGGGTAAACTAGCAAGCTTAAACAATCCACAATTTTTTTCCACATGTATCAAGTGCATATCGGGATGTTCAGTTCCATCTCCTGCATAAGGACTAGCTAGCAGTTGTTCTATCATACCCAAAGGAATTTCATATTCAATATTTTCAGTTGGTGTTGTAGGTTGAGGGGCAATTAATTGTGGCTCTGGACGAGGTGAAGATACCCCGAACATACCCCTCAAAGGATTGTTTTCCAAAGTAACAAGTGACAATAAATTTTAGCACACTATGTAAATGTTTCCTTCGAATTCCACTTACCAGAAGCGCTTCACTCCCTGGCAACGGTGCTAGAAAATAGCCTTGATGACCAGAAAGTATAGGGGGTCAATTGTAGCTCTTGTCGATAAGTAAGAGTGTTGAACCCAACGAGGAGTAGAAGGAAATGACAAGTAGTTTTCAGTAAGGTATTGTCTGCAAGTGCTGAAGTTTTAAGTAGCGAGTAATTTGGTAGCAAGATAATCTATAACAAGCAAGTAACGATAATTGTAACAAGTATGCAGCAAGGTAGCCCAATCCTTTTGAGGCAAAGGACCGGACAAAACGGTCTCTTATAATAAGCAAAGCGTTCTTAGGGTACACGGGAATTTCATCTAGTCACTTTCATCATGTTGGTTTGATTTGTGTTCGCTACTTTATAATTTGATATGTTGGTGGACCGGTGCTTAGGTGCTGTTATTACTTGAACAAACCTCCTACTTATGATTAACCCTCTCGCAAGCATCCGCAACTATGAGAAAAGTATTAAGGATAAATCCTAACCATAGCATTAAATTCTAGGATCCAATCGGTCCCTTACGGAATAGTGCATAAACTGGGGTTTAAGTTTCTGTCACTCTCACAACCCACCATCTATTTACTACTCCACAATGAATTCCCTTAGGCCCAAATATGGTTAAGTGTCATGTAATCGATGTTCACATGACACCACTAAGGGAATCACAACATACATACTATCAAAATATCGAACACATATCAAATTCACATGATTACTTGCAACATGATATATCCCGTGACCTCAAGAACAAACATAACTACTCACAAACAACAAACATGCTCAGGATCAGAGGGGTATTAATATGCATAATGGATCTGAACATATAATCTTCCACCCAATAAACCATATAGTAATCAACTACAAGATGTAATCAACACTACTAGTCACCCCCTAGCAACAATCCATAGTTCCGGTAACAGGATTGAATATAAGAGATGAACTCGGGTTTGAGATGAGATGGTGCTAGTGAATATGTTGATGGAGATTGACCTCCCCAAGATGTGAGAGTTGTTGGTGATGATGATGACGATGATTTCCCCCTCCGGGAGGGAAGTTCCCCCGGCAGAATCGCTCCGCCGGAGGGCAAAAGTGCTCCTGCCCAAGTTCCACCTCGAGGCGGCGGCGCTCCGTCCCGAAAGTATTATTGTGATTTTTTCTAGGTTAAAACCACTTATATACCAGAAGATGGGCACCGGAGGTGGGCCGAGGAGGCCACAACCCACCAGGGCGCCAGTGGGGTTGTGCCCACCTGGTGGCCCCTGGTACTTATTGGCTCCAATATTTCTTATATATTCCATTAAAAATCTTTGTAAAGTCTCAGCCCATTTGGAGTTGGGCAGAATAGGTGGCCTGACATAGCTTTTCCAGGTCCAGATTTCCAGCTGCTGGAATTTTCCCTCTTGGTGTGTTCCTTGCAAATTATGAGAGAAAATGCATTAGAATTACTCCAATAAACATTATTATGGATAAAAACATTGTAAATAACAGTAAGAAAACATGATGAAAATGGACGTATGACACACCAGCCATGGCGGATGCAAGCCACATGGACGAGCGAGAGGCGCATGTGGTTTTTGATGAAATGCCAAGGAGAAGGGGAGGAGGAGGAAGAAGAAGACCAAGTGTCCACATGGCACTTTTTTCCAACTCAGCCTCGCGGGTGGGCCCAGACAATTAGTGATGCCATCAAAGCATTTAGCATTTACCGTCATTGTTTTTTGTCACTGGAAATTTTTCGGTTTGGTGACTTTTGCCACGTGTTGTAAAGTGGTGGTTTTTCACTAATGACGTGTGTATTGTCATGGTTTTATGGATTTAACTCGATATATTCACACACCTCTAGAGCAATCATACAAAGAAGAGCCCTCGGGAGGATATGCTCCACATCCAACGAGTAAGGAGTGAACCGCTGGTAAGTTAGGCAATGCAGGCAAACCGTCAAGATCAATCAGGATTCATAACGGATGACTGGCAATAGGCCATGTAGACAAGGTTAAGTGATTGAGAAGCGCATAAAATCAAACTATGAATTCAAGTTGGATCTACCATGAACAAAAGGTAATATAGCTGACAATGGATGGAAGTTATGGATTGGCTTTGGAAGTTGATTGGTGACCACAAAAATAGAAAAAGCAGAAAATAATTCATAGTGGACTATCTAATTGTAGACATACAAATTTGGTAAGGGAAACTAATGTTGAACCTGGGCCACCCTTTGCACTTCCTCCTCGCGTGTTCTCCTTAATGGTGTTCATGGGCCTCCCATCATCCATGGCTGTGGACTCGGACAGGGGGACCCCCTCCCCCCTACTCTTTGTCCTCACGATTGACCCTCTCAAAGGGATTCTAGATGCCGCTACTAAAGGAAATATGCCCTAGAGGCAATAATAAAGTTGTTATTTATATTTCCTTATATC
The DNA here is from genome assembly GCF_002162155.2 of Triticum dicoccoides. Classification (NCBI taxonomy): domain Eukaryota; kingdom Viridiplantae; phylum Streptophyta; class Magnoliopsida; order Poales; family Poaceae; genus Triticum; species Triticum dicoccoides. Next base: position 185,348,849 of record NC_041392.1, on the reverse strand, counting down.
ATGATAAATGTTTATTATTCATGCTAGAATTGTATTAACCAGAAACTTAGTACCTGTGTGAATACATAGACAAACAGAGGTGTCCCTAGCATGCCTCTACTTGACTAGCTCGTTTATCAAAGATGGTTAAGTTTCCTAGCCATAGACATGTGTTGTCATTTGATGAATGGGATCACATCATTAGAGAATGATGTGATGGACAAGAACCATCCGTTAGCTTAGCACTATGATCGTTTAGTTTATTGCTATTGCTTTCTTCATGACTTATACATGTTCCTATGACTATGAGATTATGCAACACCCGAATACCGGAGGAACACCTTGTGTGCTATCAAATGTCACAACGTAACTGGGTGATTATAAAGATGCTCTACAGGTGTCTCCGATGGTGTTTGTTGAGTTGGCATAGATCGAGATTAGGATTTGTCACTTCGTGTATCGGAGAGGTATCTCTGGGCCCTCTCGGTAATGCCCATCTCTATGAGCCTTCCAAGCAATGTGACTAATGAGTTAGTCATGGGGTGATGCATTACAGAACGAGTAAAGAGACTTGCCGATGACGAGATTGAACTAGGTATGATGATACCGGCGATCGAATCTTGGGCAAGTAACATACCAATGACAAAGGGAACAACGTATGTTGTTATGCGGTTTGACCGATAAAGATCTTCGTAGAATATGTAGGAGCCAATATGAGCATCCAGGTTCCGCTATTAGTTACTGACCGGAGATCTATCTCGGTCATGTCTACATAGTTCTCGAACCCGTAGGGTCCGCACACTTAACGTTCGATGATGATTTATATTATGAGTTTCGTGTTTTGATGAACCAAAGTTTGTTCGGAGTCCCGGATGAGATCACAGATATGACGAGGAGTCTCAGAATGGTCGAGACATAAAGATTGATATATTGGAAGGTTATGGTTGGACACCGGAATGGTTTCGGATAGGTTCGGGCATTTTCTGGAGTACCGGGGGGTTAACGGAACCCCCGGGGGGGTTAATGGGCCTTCATGGGCCCTAGTGGAAGAGAGGAGGTGGCGGCTAGGTGGAGGCGCCCCCCCCCCAAGCCCAATCCGAATTGGGTTAGGGTTGGGGTGACCCCCCTTTCCTTCTCTCCCTCTCCTCTTTCCCCCCTTCTCTTTGTAGGATTAGGAAAGGGGGGCGAATCCTACTTGGAGTAGGACTCCCCCCTTGGGCGCGCCACCCTTTGGCCGGCCTCCTCCTTCCTCCCCCTTTATATACGTGGGACGGGGGCACCCCATAGATACACAAGTTGATCTTTTAGCCGTGTGCGGTGCCCCCCTCCACAGTTACACACCTCGGTCATATCGTTGTAGTGCTTTGGCGAAGCCCTGTGTCGGTAACTTCATCATCACCGTCACCACGCCGTCGTGCTGATGGAACTCACCCTCAGCCTCACCTGGATCAAGAGTACGAGGGATGTCACCGAGCTGAACGTGCGCTGATCGCGGAGGTGCCATGCGTTCGGTGCTTGGATCGGTTGGATCATGAAGACGTTCGACTACATCAACCGCGTTACTAAATGCTTCCACTTTCAGTCTACGAGGGTACGTGGACACACTCTCCTATCTCGTTGTTATGCATCTCCTAGATAGATCTTGTGTGGTCGTAGGTAAATTTTTTGAAATACTACGTTCCCCAATAGCTACGATCCACAATGTCCTCCACAAGAACAAGGGGCGGCATCCGGCCGTTCATACTTCTCTCTACATGGATGACGCGACGGTTTTTGTCATGCCAACTAGGGAGGATGTACACAACCTTGCTGCCATTCTTAATTCTTTCGGCAAGGTTACCAGGTTGTCCACTAACTTCCCAGAAGAGCTCTGTCATCGCCATTCATTGTGAGCAGCTAAACCTTGATGACATCCTTGAGAGCATCCCCACCATGAGGACGCCCTTGCCGCTTAATTATCTTGGGCGTCCTTTATCCATCTGAAAATTGAAGAGGGAAGAATTTTAGCACCTTGAGGACAAGGTTGCTGCAAGGCTTCCTCCCTGTCAAGGGAGGAACATCACCACGACCGGGAGAGCAGCACTAGTCAAATCGGTCCTCACTTCACAAAACGTGTACCATATCACCCCTCTAGTCATCCCTCCTAGAGTGTTGTAGGGTGTCGACAAAATTGAGCGCACCTTCCTGTGGTTAGCCAAAGAGAAAACCACCGGTGCAAAATGCAAAGTCAACTGGGAGACCGTCTACCTCCCCACTAACCTGGGTGGTTTGGGGATTCTTCATGTGGGAAAATTAGTGAGAGCTCTTCATTTGAGATGGCCTTGGTTGGAATGAAAGGATCCCACCAAGTTGTGGGTGTTGGAAATGTGCCCTAGAGGCAACAATACTATATTTTTATATTTTCATGTTTATAATTAAGAGTTCATATTCTATGATATAACTGTTATGACCTGGAACATGCGATTCAGTGGAAAACTCATATGCATGTGTGGAATGATGAAGGGTAAAATAAGATTACCAGTCTCGCCTCTAAGACTAGCTCAAGTCTTGTTGGTGATCATGTTTTCCGTATCTTAGGATACCGTAAAGATAGTCCTAAAACAACTTCTAGGATATGACATTAGAAGAACAATTATATTGAATCCACCCAAAACTTGTTTGTTATACTTTGAGATAAAATCATCAAAAGTCAATTGTTATAACATAGAGAGTTAAGGTGTAATGCCTGATACAAATGAAAAGGTTTTTTCAGTCTGTATGGTATCTGGCTTTATTTATTTCTCAGGAACCAAGTGTATAACATTTTTGCTCGTTCTACAGGTCTTCTTAAAACAAGGTCCTTATGGTTACTACATCCATGTGGGATATAGGAAAGGAGCATCCCAGAAAAGGGCTCCTATTTCTAAGGTAATTATTACGGTACTTTCAAAATTGTCCTTCCATGAACTTACTGCAAATACTTTTTAAACTACTTTTCAGGTCAAAGATATTAACTCTATCACCATCGAAGATGCAATTGAGCTATTGCAGTATCCAAAAGTTCTGGTATGCTTTTCTATAGATTTTAACATTCTATAGGCGTTGTTCAGTTGAATCATGACAATGTCGTTGTTAACAGGGGAAACATCCTGATGATGAGCATCCTGTACTTATGACACATTCTAAAGCTGGGTTTAGCATATGACACAGGAGAAGCCTTGCTCCAGTGCCAAAGGTATGTGTTGTTGTTGTTGTTGTTGTTGTATTATAGGGTTTTTATCATTTATGCCACAAACAATATGAAATGGGATTCCCATGCTGGTGGCCTTGTTGTAAACTGGTTACAATTTTTTATAATAAAAATCATATCCAGTTACATTTATACAGTTCTCAGTTTGGACTTTCTCATTGCAAATCTAACAATGCCTTGAAAATGACTGATGGCGGACTCATGACCCAAAGAAGGTTACACTTGAGCATGCACTGAAGTATCTGACAGGTAAAAATGTCAAAAAGTTTGGTCGACCAAAGGGAAAAACTAACAAAAATGCAGAACCCATTGAATGTCATTAAGTTATCAGTTGTCACATATGTAATGCCGAAACTTGCACAGGCTCCGAATAACGAAGTTCAATTTCAAGCTCGTGCACAAAATTCAGAGTGGATCAGTAGTAAGAATGAGCAGTCAGTATTTATTCAACTAGTTATGTGTGCCTAGCTGCTATCGATAATTTCCGACAATACTTTTTGATGATGATGGGCCTCCATGCGTGAAAGGACAGTTGGTCGACTAATAAGCATATAAAACATGTGTGCATGTGCTCATGTCTTTTGAGTTATATTTCCTGCTGGATTTCTCAATAACCCCTCATAAAAAAGAGACAGGATATACACGCAGACGAGCAACATCTCTACTCTTCATTCTTTTATGGGTCACCATCAGCAGCTGTATAGAAAACACAGATGACGGGTAACTTACCAGATTATATACTCCCATAGTTTTTTGCATGCCATTTTCTTTTTGTAGCATTCTTAAGCTGCTAATGTCAAAATCATGTGGTTGATTCAAGTGGCCACCCTTTTGTTTCTTTGCAAATGTATCTGGCCGCCGCAAATAATGTAAAATTTGAAGAGAGTTTTGGTGGCTTAGTTTAGAGGTCACTGATTGTTGGTTCATACTGCCTGACTTGCGATTGTACTAGCATATTCTTGGGCAAAGGGAGAAAGGACTATCATTTGATGCCAATTGGTGACATGCTAGCTAGTAAATCACTATGCCATTTTTTCACATTGGTGCGTCATTTGAATGGTTGTTGGATACTTTGATTGGACCAGATTCACTTAAAGACTGCTTTTATTTAAAGATGACAAAGGGGAGCCGGTGGTTCAACAGCAGATATAAATTAACCTTACCTAGACTTTGCCACTGAAGAGGTGCATATTCATCTATACCATACCAATCAATCATCTTTACAAGTTCATGTACATTGTCTTTTTCATGGTTGTGACTTGTGAGGTTGAGCAGCCATGGTGTGGCAGTAGAGAACATTTCATGTCTTATGTTTGGGAGGCATCGAGGAATATGGGAACACTAACTGCTAATCGTACACGAGGCAATGCTTGACCTGTTCATGTTGCTCGCTGCTTCTGCCCTCTTGTTGGTGTGGTGCGAGGAAATATAGTTCTGTGGGGACTAAAATGCACGGTGAGAGACGAGGCGGGCAACAGACCATAGAAATGCTCCCAAATGTTCTTCATGTCTCTCTCAAATCCTAACACCAATACCCTCAAGTCTCACAAAATGGCATTAGAACAGCGAGTGGTGGAGTCGTCTCAGTTAGGGTCACGAGGAGAGCATCCATCGCCGTCGACCCCCAACTGCACATACAAAAAATAACAAAGTTTCAGATTCTGCTCAAGCAGTGCCCATAAATTTTGAGTAATTTTATTTTCTTTGTACATAGATCCTTCTATGTCATTTAACCATTAACCTTTGCAAACATCTATAACACTAGATGAAACAGCACGCTCTACGGTGCCCAGCTATAGCCGAATTCTTCGCATGCGGTTTTAGGTGGACTTTGGCCATTCATCATTGGTTTTTACTGATAGACTGGCTTATTCGTGTCCTAGTCATTCGACTGCAGGCGAAGCACCATACCGGACCGGCTGACACTTCGAAAATAGTGGAAAGCTAGAGTAACACAGAAACCAATTTCATCGGTCGAAACAAACAGTTCAAATGGCTCTTAGTCAGACTTTGACAATTGATATCAGGTATAGTTGACAACATGCCAATATCAGAAAAGGCCCTGAGCAAACGGGTCACTACTCCGATGTAAGATTGGAAGGGATTTGCTACTACATTCTTTCCACTTTATAGGGCTTATCTTAAATTTTTCATGTTTTTGTTTTATAAGTCTTATTTCTATTGATCCTCATCACGCACTCATATATTAAGGTGCATTAAATCGTTGCATGCGAGGATTAATAAAAAACTCACTAATCGGTGTAGATGTTCTTGGTTATTTATTGATCACACATGCATGCATTACAATTAATTCATTGGTAGACATAATTGTTTGAGAAAAACAAGTGCATTGTTTGAGTAGTAAAGGAGGGAGTAGTAAACTACCATTGTAAAATATTTTCTCGAAAAAACAATTGTAATGTATTTAGAGGGATGTATTTTCTGAAGCTCTTAGGGGCCTAAATGATAGTATTCCGTAAAAACAAATGCTAAGGGCATCTCCAACCCCCCGCAATGGTCGTCCAGACGTGTTTTGCAATCCAACGCGAGCCTGTATCGGTCCGCAGGTCAGCCCAGACGTGCTTTTTCCTGCTTCGCGGGTGTCTAGACCACTGCCATGTCCGCTCTTGACTATCCTGGCCCACCAAAAACCCTCCGGCCCCGCGCACTTTCCCGCCCGAGAAGATCAGCGCCGCTCCAGAGCACTAGGGCCGCATTTATGTCGGCTCAGAGCGACGCGACCTCTCACGTGCTTCGACATTGAAACGATGCGCCGACCAAGAGTGCCGCCCTCACCAACTTTATGGGCTCAACATCGTCGTCTGATTAGCCGCTCAGGCTACGGAGGTAGAGCTGGAGACTGCCAAGGAGGAGTTGAAGACTGCGAAGGCGGAGCTGGAGCTTCTTTTCACGGTGCTCACACCCAGATGGATGCCGACGATCATTTAGATTAGGTTAAGAGTCGGATTTAGTTAAAATATGTCTTAAATGTAATGAATTTCATCCGGTTTATATGAAATCCAGCCGGTCTCTGAAATTTTTCCAGTTGGTTCAAATCACGTTTCAATTGTATACGGGTAGTGTTCAATGGACAGCTCCCGCGTCAATGTCCACGGACAGATGTGGGAACAAATTTGAGGGTCAATGTTGGAGATGCTCTAAACCAATAGCATGTAGAAAGAGAGAAAACAAAGGGACAAAATAACGCCGCATGATTCCCATCCCAGCACCTCACATGCCACAAAACAATGGCAACAAAAACCAGGCCCACCAAACAGCAACATATTGAAGCATTAAACACACTGGGACCCACACATCAGAGAAACAAGGGTGTTTGATGGCCTCAGTGCGATCGTAGCCAGTTGCGCGTAAATTATAGAAGGATTTGTTCATAAATATTCTCATAAAGTTTCAGATTAAAGAAATGTTTTGCTATGTTTTCTTGCGGGATGTAGCGGGGGTGCACAGAGCTGGGTGTAGAGAAACCACTCTCCTAACTGCTCGCCACAGTTGATGCCAAACGGTGACATGGTAGTACATAAATCAGTACGTCGATATCTTTTCACATTGCTGCATCCTTTCCTTGGTTGTTGGATCGGACTAGATACAATTAAAGACTATTTCCTTATTTAATAAAGTCGATAAAGGAGAGATGAGACGATTCCCTTATTTCTAGTCGATGAAGGAGAGCTGGTGGTTCAACAACCAAGATAAATTGACCTTTCTTGGGGTTTGGCACTGAAGAGATACATATCCATGCAGACCATGCTAATAATTTATGCAAGTTCATGTAGATTGTCTTGCTAATGGATGTGAGATTTGGGCAGCCAAGGTGTGGTAGTAGAGCACAGTTCATGTCTATGTTTGGGAGGCATCGAGGAATATGGCGACACACAATACCGAAGATACACGAGGCAATGCTTGGCCTGTCCATCTTGCTCACCGATTTTGTCCGCTTGCACGATTCGTGGTAGCTGCAACTTGACCCAGTCATGCAGATGGCACGCGAATTGATCATGGTTTAGACAATCCCAAAGGTGCATTTCTGTTTGTGTGTGTAGTGACGTGATGAGATATAGTTCCATAGGAACTAAAAATGTAAGATGCGCACAAAGAACGAGTAGCAACAGGGAGGGTAGGAGGGCATCAGATTATCCAGAAATTACCACAAATGTTTTTGTTGATGTCTCAATCCCCTCCAAAATACAGTGCTAGTAACGACCAAAATCACCAAGTCTCACAACATGGAATTAAAGCAGGTCAATCTTGTGTGACATTACCAGTTTACCATGACGAGTGAGCATGGTGCTGTGACGCCGGGAGCTGCAACTTGTGGAATCATCGCAGTTAAGAGCAACTCCAATGGGGCGACCCATTTCGTCCGCTGCCGTCCGTTTGAGTCGGCGCAGACAGAAAAGTCGGCCCAACGCGCTGACCCAAACGGACGCGTGTCCGCTTTTCGTTCGTGGGCGATCCATTTTCGATCCATTTTTTAGCCAGATTTGCGTCAGCGCGAATGCGCGCATGCTCGCCTTCTCCTCTCCCCGGGCCCGCTAGTCGGTGGCTCATTGGCCTCCCCTCTCACCCCCATGTCAACAGCAACCCTCGCCCGCCTCCTTCGTCGCCGACGCCGCCACCCTTTTTTGCCGGCGACTCTGCCAGCTGTCGTCGCCTCCACATCTGCCCAGTAACGCTGCTCACTTCCCCCATCACCCGCCACCGCCTTCTTGCCGCCGGGGAGCAAACTACTTCCCACCGCCGCTCCCCCCATCGCACAGCCGCCCGCGACCAAGTGGCCGCCTCGCCGCCCCAGCCAGATCCTCACCGTCACGCTCGTCAGATGCTGGCCCACTCGTCGGACGCCGGCAGGGCAGCTAGCTGGTCCGTGTGCGCCGCGTCTCCCCTCGCTGGCCGTCTCCTTCTTCGACACCCGCAAGCTGTTCGACAGTTTGCCAAGGTACAAAAATGGACTCCGCCGACGAGTTCTTTTTCCACAATTTCCTTTGTGACTCTGACGATTCGCCGTTCGACAATGAGGAGGAGATATTGGCTGTCGTGTTGGTCCATCACCACCTCAACAGCCAGCGGCCATTGTTTCGTGGCTCCATTCCGGGCCACCTTCTGGCGTTGAATCGCAATCGAGAGAGTGGTCATTTCCTTCTTTGGAAGGACTACTTTGATACAACAAACCCATTGTTCAAACATCAAAAATTCCGCCGCTGTTTCCGTATGAGTAGGCTTCTTTTCAACCGTATTAGAGAGGGAGTGGTCGGCTATGGTGACTATTTCGATTGCAAAGAGGATGCCGTCGGCAAGATCGGTTTCTCCTCTTAACAGAAATGCACTGCCGCCATCCGAATGCTTGCATACGGAGTGCCCGGTGATCTCATTGATGAGTACGTCTGTGTGAGTGAGTCTACATGCCTAGAGTCCCTGTATAAGTTCTGCAAGACTGTTATTGATGTGTTTGGCCCTGAGTACTTGAGAGAGCCGACAACTGAGGATACAACCCGTTTGTTGGCGATGAATGCCAGAAGGGGCTTCCCAGGGATGCTTGGCAGCATAGACTGCAAGCACTGGGAGTGGAAGAACTGTCCTTCTGGTTGCCAAGGGCAGTATAAGGGACATGTCAGGGCTTGCACTGTCATATTAGAGGCCGTGGCGTCTCAAGATCTCTGGATCTGGCACTCTTTCTTTGGCATGTGAAAGGATCAATGTAGTTGACTAGAGGGGGGGTGAATAGGCAACTAACAATTTTTTTAGCTTTTCTTCACCAATTTCAACTTTGCATCAAAGTAGGTTGTCTAGATATGCAACTAGGTGAGCAACCTATATGATGCAACAACAATAAGTAAACAAGCAAGCAAGGGATGCAACACGAGATAAGCTTGCACAAGTAAAGGGATCAGATAACCAAGAGTGAAGTCGATGAAGACGAGGATGTGTTACCAAAGTTCCTTCCCTTTGAGGGGAAGTATGTCTCCACTTTAGCGGTGTGGAGGCACAATGCTCCCCAAGAAGCCACCAGGGCCACCGTATTCTCCTCATACCCTCACACAATGCGAGATGTCGTGATTCCACTATTGGTGCCCTTGAAGGCGGCGACGGAACCTTTACAAACAAGGTTAGGGCAATCTCCACAACTTAATTGGAGGCTCCCAACAACACCATGAAGCTTCACCACAATGGAGAATGGCTCCGTGATGACCTCAACCATCTAGGGTGCTCAAACACCCAAGAGTAACAAGATCCGCGAGGGATTAGTGGGGGGAATCAAATATCTCTTGGTGGATGTGTAGATCTAGGCCTTCTCAAGCAATCCATAGGAGATCAACAAGTTTGTTCGGCTAGGGAGAGAGATCGGGCGAAAATGGAGCTTGGAGCAACAATGGAGCTTGGGGGTGGAAGAGATAGTCAACTCGGAGAAGAAGACTCCCCTTTTATAGTGAAAGAGCAAATCCAACCGTTATCCACTTACTTAGCCTACGACGAGCGGTACTACCGCACTCAACAAGTGGTACTACCACACGAACCTACTGTACTACCGCAAGGCCCTGCGGTACTACTGCTGCCGCGGCAGAAGCTAGGCCAGACCTGAGGCAAGGAAGCCGAGGGCGGTAGAACCGCTGGCGCGGTACTACCGCTCCCCCTTGCAGTACTACCACAAGGCAGGATTGGTCTAGACTGGGAAGGCACGGACATATAAAAATACATCCGTGACTACTTCCGCTGAGTTCCGATCCATGCAAAAATCCGACACGGTACTACCACAAGCCCGGAGCGGTACTACCGCATAGGGCGCGGATGTAAAAAATTACATTTGCCCCTACTTCCGCTCATGTTGTTGTGCCTGCCTAGAGCTCGGGGTACTACCGCGCCCATGGCATGGTACTACCGTGTAGGGCGCGGATGTAAAAAATTACATCTGCACCTACAACCGCTCGAGCCGCTAAGCCTGGCCCGAGGCCACGGTACTGCCGCTCCTCAGGAGCGGTACTATCATGAGCACCTGCGGTACTACCGCTGTAACGCCCGGATAATCTTGCTACAGTAATCCCATGCTATTCATGCCACGTCACCCGATTACTGTTGCTAAACGTTCGTTAGTTCAAATCGCGTCAAATTCAAATTTAAAATTAATGTCGGCAATAAAAGTTTTCAAAAATTGAAACAAAAATGTTCGGTGGTTGCCAAATATTACAAAGGTAATTATGGTGCAGCAAACACATTTTTATAAAATGTTTGAATAATTTAAAAAATTTTAAAATAGAAATGCAAATAGATAAAAACAAACAAAAAAAATAGAACTAAAGATTGGAAGAAAGGAGGGAGGAAGACCCCCCCCCCGGGCCAGCAGACCCAGCGGGCCGGCCCATT
>NC_041392.1:185294662-185337866 GCF_002162155.2 Triticum dicoccoides | reverse complement strand
GTCACCTCCTCCCTGCTGGAACCGCCCCGAGCCCTCCGCCGCTCAGCCCCGACACCGGCGCCCGTTCCCAGCGCCGCGCCGCCGCCGCTGTGGCTCACGGCCTCGACGCATCGGGCCCCATCACCATCATCTCCCCGCCTCGCCCCCGACGGTCGCGGCGCTCCGAGGCCGACGTCGTCACCCATCGCCACTCGTCATCGCCTCGTCCTTGCCCCGCTGTCGTCGGACCACCCCAAGCCGCCGCGAGCCCACTGCCCCCTCCCTACAGCTACGCGGTGAGCCGCCGCGCCGGTTGCGCCTCCCCCGGCCTCCTCTTACCTCCTCTCTACTTGTCCGCAACCAGGCAAGCCCCCCCTTTGATCACCAGATATCGCCTACTCATCTCTATACTGCTTGCATTAGAGTAGTGTAGCATGTTACTGCTTTCCGTTATTCCTATCCTGATGCATAGCCTGTCCTTGCTACTATTGTTGTTACCATTACCTGCTATCCTACTGCTTAGTATAGGATGCTAGTGTTCCATCGGTGGCCCTACACTCTTGTCCGTCTGCCATGCTATACTACTGGGCTGTGATCACTTCGGGAGGTGATCACGGGCATATACTATATACTTTACACAGTTACATTACCTGTGGTACTGTTCAGAGTTGGGGGCTAAAGGGGCAGGTGGCTCCATCCCGGTAGAGGTGGTCCTGGGTTCCCGATGGCCCCCGACTGTTACTTTGAGGTAGAGCGACAGGGCAGGTTGAGACCACCTAGGAGAGAGGTGGGCCTGGCCCTGGTTGGTGTTCGCAGATACTTAACACGTTTAACGAGATCTTGGTATTTGATCTGAGTCTGGCTACTGGCCTATACGCACTAACCATCTACGCGGGGACAGTTATGGGCACTCGACGTCATGGTATCAGCCGAAGCCTTCGTGACGTCAGCAACGGAGCGGCGCGCGCTGGATTGGATTGGAACGCCTACTAGGCTAGGTCTGCTTCCGGCCGCCCACGCAACGTGCAGGTGTGCTAAGGGCGATGGGCCCAGACCCCTGGGCGCTTAGGTTTAGAGCGGCGTGCTGACCTCTCTGTTGGTCTAGGTGGGGCTGCGACATGTTGATCTTCCGAGGCCGGGCATGACCCAGAAAAGTGTGTCCGGCCAAATGGGATCGAGCGTGTTGGGTTATGTGGTGCACCCCTGCAGGGAAGTTAATATATTCGAATAGCCGTGATCTTCGGTAACAGGACGACTTGGAGTTGTACCTTAACCTTATGACAACTAGAACCGGATACTTAATAAAACACACCCTTCCAAGTGCCAGATACAACCGGTGATCGCTTTCTCATAGGGCGACGAGGGGAGGATCATCGGTTAGGATTATGCTATACGATGCTACTTGGAGGTCTTCAGTCTACTCTCTTCTACATGCTACAAGACGAGGCTGCCAGAAGCGTAGTCTTCAAAAGGACTAGCTATCCCCCCTTATCCCGGCTTTCTGCAGTTCAGTCCACATATAATAGCCTTATTCCAGTTGATACCAATGCATACATATGTAGTGTAGCTCCTTGCTTGCGAGTACTTTGGATGAGTACTCACGGTTGCTTTCTCCTTCCCTTCCCTCTATCCTTTCTACCTGGTTGTCGCAACCAGATGCTGGATCCCAGGAGCCAGACGCCACCATCGATGACGACTCCTACTACACCGGAGGTGCCTACTACTACGTGCTGCCCGCTGACGACGACCAGGAGTAGTTAGGAGGATCCCAGGCAGGAGCCTTAGCCTCTTTCGATCTGTATCCCAGTTTGTGCTAGCCTTCTTAAGGCAAACTTGTTTAACTTATGTCTGTACTCAGATATTGTTGCTTCCGCTGACTCGTCTATGATCGAGCTCTTGTATTCGAGCCTTCGAGGCCCCTGGCTTGTAATATGATGCTTGTATGACTTATTTTATTTGTAGAGTTGTGTTGTGATATCTTCCCGTGAGTCCCTGATCTTGATCGTACATGTTTGCGTGTATGATTAGTGTACGGTCAAATCGGGGGCGTCACAACCGCGCCAGAGGCCGGTACTACCATAGGGGCCTGCGGTACTACCGCTCCAGAGAGCAGTACTACTGCATGCCCCAGTTCAGCAACACTAGGAGTCCTTCATTTTGCAGAGGCATGGAGAAATGGAGGGTGCCCCAAAGGGCCAACGGAAAGGTGGTGCAACAAGGAACAGATGTGTACGTGTTGATTCCATCCAAACCTTTCCGACGTGGAACCTTTCTTAATAGTATGGCTTTCCTGCGACTCAAACCACCGAAAAGAAACATAGAGAAATGTTGTCTTCAATAGTCTTCGAGGGGCACCAAATCGTCTTGTGTCTAGACATGATATATCTGAAATGCTCAATGCGCATGATTAGTCCGCAGAAGCATTGTCATCAATCACCAAAACTATTAAGGGATAAATATGCCCTTACAATCTCCCCCTTTTTGGTGGATTAATGACAATATGGGATTTGCACGTAGGAATATACATAAAGCATAGGCACACCCAACATATATAAAATATAGACGGGCTCCCCTAGATGTGTGCACTCTGGAGATGTGCTTTGGACTGCATGACCCACATACTCACTACAAGAAGTATGTCAACTAGTGACCTTCTATCAGTGACCCTGGAAGAATTGGTCATAGATCTATGACCATTTCAGACCAATTGGTCAAAAGCTTTTCGGGGGGCTCCAAACCCTAAACCATTGCGACCATTTTGGTCAGAAAGGTCGTGATTTCCTTACACGAAATGGTCATAAAGCAGATAGCACTGGTCTGCTGCCTTATTTCTAGCCGATCATGACCAATATAGATGGTCATAACCTTGTAAATTGTGGTGGGTTGCTATGACTAGGCGCCACCTCATCAGTTTTGCCTATGTGGCATGTCCATGTGGCAATTTTTGCCCCAGGTTGTGAAGCAACCTATATTTCTGTCATTCCCAAAATTCCCAAAAAAAATCTCATGAATTCTTTGGGTCATATCTTTGTCAAATATGTAAAAAACCTTCCATGCCTAGTTCAAAAATAATTCAACAATATTCATTTTCCTATTCTGTTCAGAACAACACTTTGTGAAGTAAGTACCACTTTGGCATGTCCAAATAGTATCCATTTTCTACAATGCTTTCCTATGCCCAAATAACCATCCTCCACCAAATGCCAGCTCAATCCATTCATTATTTTGAGCCCAGCTTCAACATTCTTATTTATGTCCAGTGCGGTACTTTCCAAAGCAAGTACCACCTAGGCTCCTCCTTTTGAGCTGAAAATTTGTGAAGACGGTCTTTTTAGTAACTGATCATCCTCAGCCAAAACTCACGCCCATTAGCCATGTACATTTCCCAGACCGCTAATCAAACACTTGGCTGCTAATTCATGTTTGAGCATCGATCGGTCTCCTCGTGAGAATCTTATGTTGTAATTTTCTTCCTAACACCTACCTGGGGAGTGCCCAACCCACTAGACATGCCTAGGCCGCCCAGAACACATGGCAACGCCAAGGTCATGCGGTGACCACGCGGCGGGCATGCGAGTTTACGTGCTCTAGAGTTGGGGCCTTCGGCCACTGCCAAAACCTCGACGTATCGCCACCAAACCATGTATTTATGATTAAATAGGTACTTATGTAACTAGAAATGATTTTTGGAAAAAATTAATAACAAACTATGAGGCAGCTGCAGTTCAAATTTGACCCGCTTCTAGCTGAATCGGCGGAAATTTGTCTTTTTCACGAGAGGTGGATCAAAACTTTTTACACCCAACCATTTTTTCAATTGTGCATTAAATATGTCCTGGTATTTTAGAAAATTGATTTGGTCCAATTTTGCAACAATTATTTGGGAGGTCCTTCACAAAAAAAACCTCCTTTTGGGCACTCGAAAAATGGAAAATGGTTTTTTCATTCAAAGAAAATGAAAAGTTCCTTAGGCAACATTGTTTGCCATTCCAATATGCACCCTTGTGCACAATATGAGATCATTTGAACAAACTATGCCATGAATGTGGCCATAAGATTGATCATTTGGCTTGAAAGCCACTGATCTCCACATGTGATAGCTCGTTTCTGAGAACACTTTTTTAAAATAATTGCCGTATTACAAGTTTGTTATTTTTCTTGGGAACTTGGCCACATATAATGACACAATGCGAAGGTTTCCTAATTTTTTGATTTTTTTTGAATTTTTTATGTCCGTTTCAAAATGCGGTCAAAACGGCGGGAACGACCGTTCCTAGCTAGTGGTTGAATATTGGAATTTTTTGGTGTTTCTCTGATTAAATAGATACTTATGTACCTAGAAATGATTTTTGAAAAAAATAAAGAGCAAACTACAAGGCAACTACAGTTCAAACCCGCTTCCAACTGAATCGGTGGAAATTTGTCTTTTTCACCAGTGGTGGATCAAAACTTTTTACACCCAACCATTTGGTCAATTGTGCATTAAATATGTCCTAGTATCTTAGAAAATTGATTTGGTCCAATTTTGCAACAATTATTTGGGAGGTCCTTCACAAAAAACCTCCTTTTGGGCACTCGAAAAATGGAAAATGGTTTTTTCGTCCAAAGAAAATGAAAACTTCCTTAGGAAACATTGTTTGCCATTCCAATATGCACCCTTGTGCACAATACGAGATCATTTGAACAAACTATGCCATGAATGTGGCCATAAGATTGATCATTTGGCTTGATAGCCATTAATCTCCACACGTGATAGCTCATTTCTGAGAACACTTTTTAAAAATAATTTCCGTATTACAAGTTCATTATTTTTCTGGGGAACCTGGCCACATATAATGACACAATGCAAAGGTTTCCCAATTTTTTGATTTTTTTGAATTTTTATGCCCGTTTCAAAATGCGGTCAAAACGGCGGGAATGACCGTTCCTAGCTAGTGGTTGAACCTCGATTTCTTGCTTCGTGCAGTCAAGAATTGGGGTAGATCGTTCGCATCTGCCCACCCATCGCCTCCCCTAGCTACAAATTGCTATGACACATTCGCCAATCCTGCCAACTAATAAAGTGTATTCTAGTTTGAAGGTTTACTGTTTCATAATAGCCAAATAAATAGCTTGCATTTAATCATTCTTTTGCTACTTTAAATATAATAATGTAGTGGCAAAATTCATGAAATCATTATGGAAGTAAATACTACAGTTCTAGTAGGCCCAACCTCAATTCTGGAAGTACAAATTATTGCTATTTTTCTCATAAAATTATAGCATGAAACATACTATCTAGAAATTATCTCTCTGTTGTCATTGCTTTCCTAATTGAATCTTCATTTCAGATTACATACCACTTCTTCCACTGGAAGAAGGGAACTCCATTTGTTGATGATTAGGGGATGTATAATAGATTGACTTGGTGGGAGCAAATGGACAACGGCAAGCAGCTTACTCGCAACAGAAAATTTCTTGTTGTGGTTCCTGTAGTCCTGTATGTGTTATTCTGTTTCAATTTTATTAATACTGCTTTTGGGAGCTTACTTAGCAAGGAACAACATGGTAGGATGTATGCACAAAGATTGATTCTGGCTAGTCATAAATACTATACTTATTCATTAATTATGCAAAGAACACTTGTTAGTAACATCTAGGTCTAACTTGCATATTCATGCCATTATACATGTGTAAGGATTGGGCATTGCTCTATTGCTCCATTCACGCCATTATACATGTGTAAAAATTGTTCAGTTAACTTCATTATCTTTAATAATTGATTATTCACTTCCGATTAGTAGTAACTTAAACTTGGCGGAAAACTGGTTAAATACTTGGCTGTGATCACGTTTGTGGTTGGTGTGCGAGCAAGCAAAATCAGAAATGATCCCAACTGATCATATTATTTTTGCGTTTGCTAGAATTCTCCATGGACATTTAATCTGTTTTGTGTATAGTAGGTAAAATAGCAGAGTACACCAATTACCATTTTGTCTGTTGACATACACTTCCAAAGACCTTTTAGCGCAGAGTTCATATAGTTACATAGTGCTTTTTAGCTTACATATCATACAGTTATGCAGTGCTCCCTACACTGTCTGTTTGCTATATATATCATTCATGTATTGTTGGATAGTACTGACTACATACCAGGGCGAATTAACCACAATTTGCCACAATTTGCAGCGGCCATGCTCCACCAGTTGTTTTGTGGTTCTTGCAATCAAGGGAGTTCCTCGCAAGAGAGGGCCCTCCCTCTTCTGCTTCTTCTACTACCTGTTGTTGCTGATTGGTCTATGCACGGTGGGTAATCCATCAATGTTTATTTGCTACTGATGTAGTAGCTGGTATGCTTGATGTGTGTATCTCTGTCTCCTTACTGTTTTGCTAGAACCATAAATCCTTATGCATGATGATTATAGTCTGGTTTGCTAGATCTGTTCCATTGGTGCTTAAAATTTGACATGCCTAGATTCTGAATGAACTTGTTCTTACAGTTCTTTTCATTTCTATGATCAATTTAGTTAGAGTTTCACATGTCAGTATACTATATACCAAAAAAATCCTAGCTAGTGAGAACATTTCACTCCATGAACATATATTGGTTAGTGTTGGTCACACTATTTATCTACATGGCATTTGCTGTCAATTCTTGCTTATAAGTTATTGGATTCCTCATTGGCTATTGTTTGATGTTCTGTACATATTCTTATTCTTATATTTTCATTCTTATTCTTTGCACAGGTGAAGTGCGAATCAAAGTCCGAAGCTGTGAAGCATATCAACAAGTAGTAGCATATTATGTGTTGTAATTGCAGGCAGTAGTAGGCATATCTGGCTTGTAGTATACTGTATTGATTGTAATAGACTAATGTAGTGTTGTCTTGGATGAATTTTGATTGCTCTCTGGTCTGATAATTATTGTGTATGTGGTTTGAATACTTGTGAAATGGAAACCTGACAATGGAGTCCAAGTCATAATGGTTGTTTGGCAAAGTTCGAAATTTTTGATGTGTGAGACCAATTTTGGGATAAGCATGACAAGTGGGACCAATCTGTGGTGGGACCAGCTGCAAACTAAAATGGCTGAAAATAGAAAATCAATAGATCGGCAAAAAGGCCATGCCCTAGAAAATAGAAGGCCGAATTGTTGGGCCAGGCCATGTAGCTAGAGAAAATTAACAGAAAATATATATTAAAAAGGTTGAATTAATGGGCTCAGCCCATCTAAAGCACCGAAATGGACGGGGCTGATTCTAATTTTTGACCTTTTTAATTGGTCGCAATTTTGCCACGTTAGATTGCCACGTCGGATCCGACGTGGCCTGGGCAGACAGCCAGTGACCAAAACAAAAGGTCATGGGTTCAACGACCTTCTATTTTGGTCGTAAACGTCTACGACCTTCTCACAGAGAAGGTCGTTAATTTCAGTTTACGACCACCAGCTTTTGACCATCTGTTTTTGGTCAAAAAAAGGTCGCAAGTGAAAATCAATGACCTTTCAGGGACCAATAGTGAGGGTCACAAGTTGACATATTTGTTGTAGTGATTAGGATCAACACTCCCCCTATATTTTATAGACGAGGCAAATCTTGCAAAGGAGTAACTAATACTAACAGAGAGGCAAGATAATACATAAGAGCATAAATTAAGTAGCACATGATAGCATAAGCATAAGATACGATAGAGTGCATATGTCGTACACCTTATGATAAGGGAACATGACTCATGACAAACCAAACCAAAGCAAACAAGGTCCAACAGAACAAGAGAAAACATGACACAAGCAACAAACACGACACAACACTCACAAATCCCTACACTCTCTCCCCCTTTGGCATAGAGACACCAAAAAGGCAGAGAGGACACCTACGACACATGTGGTAGCTCAAGCTGGAGAAATCACTCATCACGGTCCTCGTCGGTCTTGGCAGTGGGAATGGTCTCCTCCTCAGACTCAGTCCACTGGTATCCCTACTTTGCCATCCATTCTACCTCTGGAGTGATGTGCTTCTCGGACCCACTAGATATCTCCTCGCTAAACGTCCTCAAGATCTGTCAGCGTTCTAGGAACGGGGGTCCCCAGACTTGCCTGCCTACGGCCTATGGCGTGGCTCCTCCAGCGGCCCTGTACGGCCCATCTTCACCAGCAAATACTCAAGACCCTCGCGAGGGGCCAAGCCTCGCAAGGCGGACGACGCAAGACCTCCTCAGGGGCGGCCTCACCAGGCTGGCTCGCGAGGGGCAAAGAGATCAAGGCAAGGGACACCTCACGAGGTTTGCGTGACGCAAGCCATGACGACTGGAGCCAGGCGGGCGCTAGGTGGGCGCTAGCGCGTGCAGTGTCCTCGTTTCCTCTTTGGTGCTAAAGAGGCAAGTGCAGGTGTCCCGAGGCATCAGGCAAAGGTTTCCATATCGGTGCAACAAGACCAAGACCAGCAGGACAGCAGGACAGAGGTCACCATGGAGCCCAAGACGGCGTCACCACCAAAGCCTTTGGCAGGCGAAGACCATTTTTTGTCAGGATAGCTTGTACTAGTTGTCCCCCTTCAAACCAGCCGTTGTGGGATCCCTTCCTGCCTAATATTTGGAAAGAGGACGCGGGCCTCTATATATAGGACTAGCCACCACCGTAGGGAGGCAATGGACAGCTCATCTAGAGAGAATCCACAACCACACAAGTTCACCAAGCACAAGGACACCTCTCCTCAGGAGGTTGTTCTTCCCTTGTAACAGTTCATCCTCAGCCCAAGAGGCTATCCACCACACCACACTGGAGTAGGGTATTACACCACAACAGTGGCCCGAACCAGCATAAATCTTGTGTCTCTCGTTCTTTGGGTTCGTCGAGCTAGGCCTGAGATCATACGGAGTGTGTGAGCTAGAGAGGAGGAGAGATCTTTGTGCGCACCCCAGTGTTTGAACCACAAGGGTTTTGCCGGAACCCGAAATCTGACATTTGGCGCGCCAGTTAGGGGTGCGCTTGAGCTTTCTCCTTCATCAATCCGCGCTTCACCACTCCACCAAGTTCATGGCCAACGCTCGACGGGCCCGCGCTGAGCGTCGGGCCGCCCTCGCCACCCGCGTTGCTCAGACAGCCCCTGTCGATGGACCTCCCTGTCGTTCTCCATCACCCGCCGCCAACGCCGCCACCGGCCCGGTGGCAAACAAGCAGCAAGCATCTTCGCTGCACCCCTCCGTGCACCGTGACGGCCGCACCGCCACCCCGTCGCTGACTCCGGCCGGCTCATTGTTCCATGCTCGCCGCGCCCCCACGAACGCGCAAGCCGCGCTGCTCATGGCACGCGAGCTCCTACGCTACCGTCCGGTCGACGACCTCTACAAGGACTGGTTGGACCGCATCGCCGAGCTCGTCAGCGCCGTGGGGGGCTCTCCTGCACCATCCTTCTCGCTGCCTCGCCCTCCCCCGGCTACAGGCGATGTGGCTCATGGGGCGCCTCTGCCTCCTCCACAACAAGATGGCGCCCTCGCGCCGAGACACACGGCGCATGGACCGCTCCGGCCTCCTCCGCGTCAGGACGGCATGCTCGCTCCAAGGTGTGCGGTCCCGCGGCACGACCCACCGTGCCGCATGCCCGCGCACGAGGAAAGAAGCTGCCAAGAGGTTCCCCGTCCACAAGAAAACGCTCCACCGCTCCCAGCACCGCCACATCAGGATCGCTTGCTGCGTAAGGGCCATGCGCCACTTGCCGTGGCGGCGCGGGGACACCAAGATCAACTCTGCCTCCGCGACGGGCCCCAGTGGCCAGGGCAGGCTGTCGCGCCTTCACTCTCGGGCTGCGTAGCGTCGTATGGCCAGGCAAGTTTAAGCCAGATCGGCCTCCTCGCTACGACAGCACCTCCGACCCTGTGGAGTTCTTGTAGCTCCACGAGCTGAGCGTCGAGGCGGCTAACGGTGATGAAAAGGTCATGGCGAACTGGTTTCCCATGGCTCTCAAGGACGGCGCTTGCTCATGGCTCCTGAACCTGCCTCCAGGCTCGATCTCCTCCTGGGATGAGATGCGTGACCGCTTCATCGCCAATTTCTAGGGCACTCACGACCCCCCCCCCTGACTTGCACCGCATCAAGCAACAGCCGGGAGAGACCCTGCAGAAGTACATCTAGCGCTTCAACGGCGTGTGCATGAAGATCCCCAAGGTGATGGACGAGGCCATCATCTTAGCTTTTTCCGACGGCGTCCGCGACATCAAGATGAAGGATGAGCTCACCATCCATGAGGAGCTGTGCACAACTTTGGAGATGTTCAACACAGCAACCAAGTGTGCAAAGCTGAGGAGGGGCGCCTCTCCCTCCTCGAGCTCCCCGCTGTGGATCCAAAGGAGAAGAAGGCCAAGGCCAAGGGCGTGAAGCGCAAAGGGGTGGCCGTGATCGCGGCAGAACCGGACACCAAGCATGGCCGAGATCTTCCCGAGTCATCCAAGGGAAACCGTACGTTCTGTGCCTTCCACAACATGCGCACCCACAACACCAACGATTGTCAAGAGCTCAGGGCCATTCGAGATGGACGCTTCGGTCGACGCCCCGAGTGCAATGACCGGGGCTATGGCCGAGGAGGTGGACAAGGTGGAGGTTGGGACGACCGTGGGCCCCACCAAGAGTGGCGCGACCAACCTCGCGAGGACCGCTGGCAGCACCAGCCTCGCGAGGACCGTCCTCAGGGCAACCCTGGTCTCCCTCCGCTGTCGCCGCCAAGGAGGAACGACGACCACCAACATGACGAAGGGGCTGGGGGCTTCCAAGAGCCATGCGCCATCGCATGCATCTTGGGTGGCACTCAGGCCCCAGCATCCCAGCGCATCTTCAAGCAATTCTCTCGCGGGGTGAATGCAGCTCTCCCCAAGCTTAAGGCCACGTGCCCGCTCAGATGGTCCAAGTACGCCATCACCTTTAGCTCGGCGGACCAGCTCAAGTGCGCGGCAACCGCTGGCGTTCTCCCGATGCTCTGCTCACCCGTCATCAGCAACGTCCAAGTCACCAAGACCCTCATCGACGGCGGTGCAGGGCTCAGTGTCCTGTCCGTCGAGACATTCGACAGCCTTCAAGTGCCATTTGATCAGCTCCAGCCCACTAGGCCTTTCTCAGCAGTGACTGACGGCTCCACCACCCCGAAAGGGCAAGTTCGTCTCCCTGTCACCTTTGGTCAGCGCAACAACTACCACACTGAACTCGTCGACTTCGACGTCACCCACATCTTCCTGCCAGACAAAGCCATCCTCGGGTACCCGACGCTAGCCAATTCATGGCAGTCACCCACCATGGCTACAATGTCCTCAAGATGCCGGGAAATAGCAGAATCATCACAGTCCCCTGCGAAGAAAGAGACGCGGTGTGCTCCCTCGAGCGTGCCTTCCAAGCTGCGTCAATGGAAGACCCTGACAACGCGGGTGCGCAGTACACTCCTAAGGCCAACCCCAAGAAGAAGCAGCTACTCCGCACTGGACCTCAAGGGGCGGCACCTCCAGCGGCGCCACCTTAGGATCTGCGCCCGCGCCTGGGACACCTCCCTTCCTCGCATAGGGAGGCGCGCCCGGCGCCGTCCTCAGGAAGGGCTCGGGGCTCTCTTTTGGAGGGCCTTGGACCTGGACAACGTCACGAGGGAGGCTCTCGGGCACCATGTGGAGGCGTGCTTCGCGGCACGTTTCCCTCAGGAGGGCACCGGGCGAGGAGCGGCCGGCGCTCAGGAGTTCATCGTCAAGGCCACCCAGGAGCTTCAGGAAGCAATGGCAATACGAGGTGGCCGCCGCCTACCTAGCGCTGCTCCCCACCCAGGTGAGGGTGGTGAGCTGCGCGTCTGCATCGACATCCCAGGGCTCAATAGGGCCGCATCTCAGGAGCGCTTCTGGCCTTCGCGTGCTGGCCGGTGTGAGGGTCCGCCTCACAGCTACGTTCGCATGCCGTTCGGCCTGCCGAGCGTGGCTGTCGCCTTCCAGCGCAATCTGCAGAGCATCCTGGCAGGTCAGGAGGCCAGGCATCACGCAGTCCTGGCAGAGATGGAGACGGTCCTCAGGAGGCCACCCGAGCTTCCAGAGCCACCCGGGCCTCCAGAGCCTCCCCAGGCTCAGGGCCTCGACGGATCGTGAGGAGCGACTTCGTCAGCGCGCATCTTCAGCTACCTCAACACTCCTTCGACAACCAAACCAGGTGACATTTTTCCAAGTTCATTCAGCTGGGAGCGTCCCCTGGGCTGCATCATTCCCAAGCCGCATGGGTCAGTCCCTGCGGCATGTATCCGCTTGCATTTTTAGTTCACCTTGACGAGGGCGCCCCTCGGGCTGTATCATCCCCAGGCCACTCGGGTCCGACCCAGTGTCATGTATCATTCTCGCATTTACCTAAGCCAATTTGGTTCTCATGCATAATCTATCTATGGTTATCACCTGCTTGATTGTCACCCTCCATGGGAGCCGCGCGCCGATCGTCTTTCTCCAAGATCCTTCGCATAAGAAGGCTAGGCATGGCGTCTATGCTCGGGCCCGTCTCTGCAGCGTCAATAAATCCAATGGTTGAGCTCTGTCTGGCGGGACGGCCCCATTCACGTCACCTCCTGGGGTCGTTGGTGCTTAGCCTTCTCGTGCGATAACCTCAGGAAATTCATTTGGTGCAGGTTGTCTAACCATCTCGCAGGAATGCCACAGCCTCAAGAACCAAGACCAGGTGCAACCCGCCTTGAGGTAGGGCCTCGTGAGTCCCGCGCTGGCTCACGAGTGCCCAGACACACCTCGTCTAGACCTGTCGTGCAGGCCATGTGTCAGGGCAGGGCTGTACATGCCCCGGGGGCTCTCCGTAGTAGGGAGTCCCCTCCCACGTGCCAGTGGAAGCACCATGCTCATCGCTGGCAGTCGACACTGCCGAGGAGCGACTATGCTTGTGCAAGTGCGGAAGCGCTATGCTCCGCACTGGTGATAAACAACCAAGGGCGGCCTCACGGCCGTATCAACCTCGGGGAGCCTCTGACCTTGGTGTACGGCCCCATCGCAACACCTCCCCTCGGGAGAGTCGCGCGAGGGGGCTGGGCACGGGGGCTTCGCTCAGGTCACACCCAAGCATACGCCACCCTGCCAGGTCCCTTGGACCTGGTCATCGCGCACCCTCCCAAGCGGAGCCAAGGTACGAAGGTCGCTTGAACATCAAGGGGGACTCCTAAGCATCGCGACTCAGGAGCCTAACTGACCACGTAGCCCCTCACTCCTTGTTCCATCCTGGTGATCTAGTCGGCCCAATGGCGGTTGAGGTATGCGCGGGGTCGGGTCCTACTGACGTAGAACACTAGGCCTACTCACAGATCTCCTTCTATAGGCTATTTGCGCATCAAAGGGGACTCCTGAGCATCGTGACTTAGGAGCCTAAATGATCACGTAGCCCCTCACTCCTTGGCTCGTCCTGGTGATCTGGACGGCCCAATGGCAGCTAAGGTATGCGCGGGGTCGGGCCCTGCCAATGTAGAACGTAAATCAAATGGAAAGGAAATCGCATAATTTCAAAGCAAATATTACAAGACATATTGTTCTCCTGAAACCAAACGCGAGTTTAATGCCTCCACGAGGCATGGTGCACATTACAGAAACTAAACAGGAAAGGAGTCGCCAGCAAGTTATCCCTGGACATCGTCGTCGCCTGCAAGGGATGCCCCTCCTTCAACGGCGCCGCCTTCGCCTGTGCCACCGGCCAAAGGCGCGGAACCTCTTCATCCGGGCCTCCACCTGACCCTTCACGGCTGCAGCAGTGGCCTCGTAATGCTCGTCGTCCACGGGCTCCAGCAGCTCGTCAAGGCGGGCGGCAGGATCGCGGACATGGAGGTGGCTGAAGACGCACGTCAGCACGGCCGTGGAAAGAACGCGGGCTTCTTCCTCTGCCATGGGGCCAATACCACTCACGACGTCCTCAAGCTCATCAACCAGAAAAGGAAGCAGCTAGGTTGGGCCCTCGTCGCTGCGGGCCAGCAGCTCATCCAAGCCCTTCTCGTAGAGCCACCGCAGTGTTGTCCGAGACCTCTCCTCGAGGAGCTTGAAGGCCGCGCGGTCCTCAGCCAGGACCTTCGCCTTGGCATCAAGCTCGGCCTTCTCCGCCCCCAGCTTCCGCTCCAGCTCCTCCAGTCGGCTGCGCTCCGTGGCCTGTGCCTTCGCCAACTGCTCCAGTTCGGTGTCGTGATCCTTGACGGCGTCCTCTCGGGCCTTCATCTTCTCCTCCTCTGCCTTGCGGCCTCGGGCTTCCTTTGAGCGCTCCCTCCGCATGGTCTCCAGCTCAGCCGCCAGCGACCAGCAGTGGTCCTGGGCGGCCTCGGCATCCTTCAGCGCCACCTCGAGGGCAGCCACAGCCTAGGCGACGGCCTCCCTGTCCTTCTCAGAGTCCGCAGCAGCCTGGCTCAGTGTCGCCCAGACGGACACATCGGAGTGAAGCCAGCCAGAGACAATCTCCAGGAGCCCGGCCACCAGGCGACGGTCGGTGCCTTGAAGATCTTCTTGCAGTAGGGCCATCATAGAAAGAGCGCGCTCCAAGACATCAGGAGAGGCAGAGGAACCCGGAGACAGCAATGTGGCAGGAGGAGGCGGAGGCATCATCGTCACCATGGCCTGGGAGGCCAGAGGCTCCTGAGCCTCGGGGACCCCAGCGCTCGAACCAGACGTTGGCACCTCCGGAGCCAGCGGGGCCACGGGGGCTGACTCCTCCCGAGGATGCTCCACCCAGCCTCGCGAGGATGATCGGGTTGGAGAAGCACGAGTGTCGTCACTGCCCTTACCCATGGAGAGGGGTGCGGCCGCAGGAGGCGGTCTGGGCTCGAGCAGTACCACCTGGTTGCATAACGAAGAAGCGTTAAGGACGAGCAGCAGAAACCAGAACAAGGCGGGACAAGAACACTTACTGGTCCACTGTGGCATAGTCCCTCCGCTTCGTAACCTTGAAGCCGGAGAGCTTTGCAGCCCGAGGCGCGGGCGCGCAGGCTCCAGGAGCAGAAGCCGGGGCAGCAGAAGGACCGAAAGCAGCTCTAGGCGGCAACGAGGCAGGAGCGTCGTCCCGGGAGAGCAGCGCCGACCTGCCCTTCATCAGAACCACGGGCGGCTCCTCTCTCTCTCCGGGAGGACGTCGGCCTCGTCATCGTCGTCAGGAAGGAGGCAGAGGATGTCGGCCTTGCGCAAGGGGGAGGTCTCCCCCATCCCCTTGGGGGTCGCCTCCGGGTCGTGCTCCTCGCCATCCTCCTCCTCCCCATCCCCGCGGGAATCGCTAAAAGACACGTCCACCATCGCCGTCACCACCGGGACCACTGGGGGGCGTCGACGGCACCAGGCCGCGCCCGTCAAAGGTGGGCATGGCCGCCACGACCTCCGCCCTGTTCTTTCGAAGGAACAAAGGAACGTGGGCATTCGGCGGATACTCCTGGTCATCTCCGACCAAGAGGCGGAGAGCCACAGCCAGCTCCTCTTCAGACAAGGCCTCCAGGCTCAAGCGAAGCTTGTCTTCTCTGTCCCCGAGCGTCCACAAGGGGCGCGAGCGCGCCTAGAGAGGAGCCACCCACAGTACCAGGAAGGGAAAACTTTGTTTTTACCACTCTATCTTTTGCCAATTTTCCTTATGCCACTCTATATTTTGACGTCTCACTTTTGCCACTCTTGGCTTTTGACAATACATCACAAATGCCATTCCATGGCAAAAATGATAATTTTTCATTTCACTTTTGCCACTCTTAGCTTTCGACAATGTATCGTAATTGCCACTCTGAAAATTTTGCTTTTGCCACGGAATGGAAAAAGTGATATATTGTCAAAAGCTAAGAGTGGCAAAAGTGAAATGTCAAATTCTAGAGTGGCATAAGCAAAGTTGGCAAAAACTAGAGTGGCAAAAATGAAGTTTTCCCTACCAGGAATTCCCTCAGGAGCATGGCCCCCGTCAGCTTCGCTGCCTTCGCATTGCCCGGCCTCAAGTCAGCGGTCATCTTCTCCAGCACCAACTTTTCCCGGTCGTCAGTAAGCTTCACGTGGGACCATCCCTCGTCAGACTGAGGCATCTTCGTCGGCAGCTTCAACCGTGGCTGGACACACTTGGCATCCATCATGACCCACTTACTCCTGAAGCCATCAGCCTTCTTTCCGGCCTTCGAGATCGCGTTAGCCTTGCCGGCTGCAACGAAGTTGGTGCACCCCGTGGTGTGGCCGTCATTGATTCAGAGGAAGAAGAAGTGGCGCAGCAGTGCCACGGATGGCATCACCCCGACATACGCCTCATAGTAGGAGGTAAAGATCGACATGAGAAGAGCGGAGTTGGGATGGAGATGAAGAGCCTGCAACATGTAATGTTGGAGGACGGAGTAGAAGAAGTCAGAGAAGGGGGGAACAAGGCGCGTGACGACGCTGCTCACGAAGAAGGGCTAGAAGGAGCTCTTCGAAGCCTCTAGCACGGTGGAGCCATCCCGAAGCTCGGTCTTCTCCTTCTCGTTGTTTTCCCCCGCCGTCAACAGACGTGTGGCGGCGAGATTCTTCTCCGAGACATTGGGCGTGTCCAGAGCCGGCTCGTACCAGGCCGGGGGCGAAGTGACCTTGGGCTTTCGGGGCGCCATTGGTCGGAAGCTTAGAAGGGGATTGGAGCAGAACTGGAGATTTTGGAAGTAAGGAGCAAGAGAGGGGATCTGGAGAAAGACAAAGGAAGCAATGAAGGCAAACATTGCCCGCACCGGCCTTTTTGTCAGTCGGACAGTTGCCGAGGAAGCATGGGGAAGCGGAGATGCCCGCGTCCAATCAGTCGTCACGCTCCAACTGTGGTCGTAGGCTGTTGGGGCCAGCGGCGCACTGCACTTGCCCTTTGGCTTCGCCTCGAAGCCAAGCCCGAGCACGCCTTGGACCCGGGGGCTATTGTCGGTGTTCTGGGAACAGGGGTCCCCAGACTTGCCTGCCTGCGGTCCGTGGCGTGGCTCCTCCAGCGGCCCTGTATGGCCCATCTTCACCAGCAAACACTCAAGACCCTCGTGAGGGGCCAAGCTTCGTGAGGCGGACGACGCAAGACCTCCTCAGGGGCGTCCTCACCAGGCTGGCTCGCGAGGGGCGGAGATATCAAGGCAAGGGACACCTCGCGAGGTTTGCGTGATGCAAGCCATGACGACTGGAGCCAGGCAGGCGCCAGCGCGTGCAGTGTCCTCATTTCCTCTTTAGTGCTAAAGAGGCAAGCGCAGGCGAGGAGTCCCGAGGCATCAGGCAAAGGTTTCCATATCGGTGCAACAAGACCAAGACCAGCAGCACAGCAGGACGGAGGTCGCCGTGGAGCCCAAGACGGCGTCACCACTAGAGCCTTTGGTAGGCGAAGACATTCTTTTGTTAGGATAGCTTGTACTAGCTGTCCCCCTTCAAAATGGCCGTTGTGGGATCCCTTCCCGCCTAATATTTTGGAAGAGGGTCCGGGCCTCTATATATAGGACTAGCCACCACCGTAGGGAGGCAATGGACCAGCTCATCTAGAGAGAATACACAACCACACAAGTTCACCAAGAACAAGAACACCTCTCCTCAGGAGGTTGTTCTTCCCTTGTAACAGTTCATCCTCAGCCCAAGAGGCTATCCACCACACCACACTAGAGTAGGGTATTACACCACAACGGTGGCCCGAACCAGTATAAATCTTGTGTCTCTCGTTCTTTAGGTTCGTCGAGCTAGGCCGTGAGATCATATGGACTGTGCGAGCTAGAGAGGATGAGAGATCTTTGTGCGCACCCCGATGTTCGAACCTCAAGGGTTTTGCCGGAACCCGAAATCTGACAAGATGTTCTTGTCGCGGCGGCGACTCTCCTTAGAAGCAACATGGGTCATGTATTGTCCCTTGCCTTGCATGCAGAACATGTTCTTCATCTTGGCCTTCAGCTTCTTAGCCCATGAGGGCTCATCAGAGGGAGAGCATACCCAGCAGAGTTGTCCTCATCGGCTTCCTCCTCCTCAATCTCATCCTCATCGACGTCCATCTGAGCAGTTGCTGCCTCAGCACAGGTAGTGGTGTTAGCCCACTTAGGCTTGACGCGGAGCTTGCTGGGCTTGTGACAGGTCCAGTCGGGGGCCTCAAACTCAACATTGTGATAGAGCTTCTCCCAAGTCTTTGAGATCAGGTGAAACATGTAAGGACCATAGATTGGTACCTTACGGTTGAAATCCGCAAACCGAAGCTCACACCACATGATATGTGAGACATCAAGTGGTTGCGTCTGAACACGACGCGCCTCCTTACAAATGAGCATCATATCCACGAGATAGGCATGTACCTTATCCTTGTCACCAATATGTGGGAAGAGGGTGTTGCGGAAGATCCGATACATGATGTCAATGAATGGGTTCAGTACCCAAGTATTCTTGCCATCGAGAAGCTTCTTCTCAACGTAGTATGGCTGGAGCTTGTTTTTGTTAGCAGACTCAGAGTTGGCATGAGGGCGAACACCAACGGGCTTGTCGAGCCCCTCATCACAAACATGTAGCAGATCCATGAAGTCCTTCCACTTGGCGGTCAGTTGTTGTCCATTTGTCATCCATGTCAAAGTTCGTTCCTCATCAGAGTGGAAGTGGACTGAGGCAAAGAATTGAGCCACAATCTCAGGGTCAAAGTCCAGGTGGAACATGATCAAGTCCTCAATCCCAAACTGCTCCACCAGGTCCAAAGCCTCACCAAAATAGGCGCGGTGCTTATCCTCCCTCATATGATGCATGTTAATCCAGTGCATGTCCACATAGAGGTTCTGCCTAGCCTTGATCACGTCCAGATAGATAAGATACAACTGCTTGGTCCAGAACAACTCATTCCCTCAGAAGTTTGCACAGGGATTCACATAGGGGTCGATCTTCCTTCGATTGACAAACTCAGCTAGTGGCATCTCATCCATGATCATTGCTGGCTCCTTGTGCTTGGTTGCGGTTGACTTGGTTCTGCGTTGGGGGACATTGGAGCCCTCTGGAGCTTCATCTTGGTTGCGCAGACGCTTTGAGCCTGTGTCGCGAACGGGGTTCGAATGACGGATGTTGGAACCGGAGCCACCACCTATGACACACAACACAAGGACACACAAGAAAAGCGATAAGGATCAATGCAAAGACCACAACAAACCAAATGAAACAAGTAGAAATAACATTGGCTAGTTGCTATAGGGAAGGTTCAGACTCAACGGTAGTACCACACAAGAGAGCGGAACTAAAATTTTACTGCTGCTCCAGCCGCGATAGTGTTGGAGAACGTAGCAGAATTTTAAAATTTTCTACGCATCACCAAGATCAATCTATGGAGTCATCTAGCAACGAGGGAGAGAGGAGTGCATCTACATACCCTTGTAGATCGCGCGCGGAAGCGTTCAAGAGAACGGGGTTGATGAAGTCGTACTCGTCGTGATCCAAATCACCGATGACCTAGCGCCGAACGGACAGCACCTCCGTGTTCAACACACGTACGGTTGGGAAGACATCTCCTCCAACTTGATCCAGCAAGGGGGAAGGAGAGGTTGATGAAGATCCAGCAGCACAACGGCGTGGTGGTGGAAGCAACGGTGATCTCGGCAGGGCTTCGCCAAGCTCAGGAAGAGGGAGGAATGTCACGGGAGGGAGAGGGAGGCGCCAGGGGCTAGGGTGCGGCTGCCCTCCCTCCCCCCACTATATATAGGACCCCTGGGAGGCGTCGGCCCTAGGAGATTGAATATCCAAGGGGGCGGCGCCCAAGGGGGGTGGAGTGCCCCCCAAGCCAAGTGGGGCGCCCCCACCCCTAGGGTTTCCAACCCTAGGCGCAGGGGAGGCCCATGGGGGGCGTACCAGCCCACTAGGGGCTGGTTCCCCTCCCACTTCAGCCCATGGGACCCTCCGGGATAGGTGGCCCCACCTGGTGGACCCCCTGGACCCTTCCGGTGGTCCTGGTACAATACCGATTACGCCCGAAACCTTCCTGATGGCCGAAACTTGACTTCCTATATATAAATCTTCACCTCCGGACCATTTCGAAACTCCTCGTGACGTCCGGGATCTCATCCGGGACTCCAAAATATTTTCGTGTTACCGTATGCTAAGATCTCAACAACCCTAGCGTCACCAAACCTTAAGTGTGTAGACCCTACGGGTTCGGGAGACACGCAGACATGACCGAGATGACTCTCCGGTCAATAACCAACAGTGGGATCTGGATACCCATGTTGGCTCCCACATGCTCCTCGATGATCTCATCGGAAGAACCACGATGTCAAGGATTCAATCAATCCCGTATACAATTCCCTTTGTCAATCGGTACGTTACTTGCCCGAGACTCAATCGTCGGTATCCCAATACCTCGTTCAATCTCGTTACCGGCAAGTCACTTTACTCGTACCATAATGCATGATCCCGTGATCAACCACTTGGTCACATTGAGCTCATTATGATGATGCATTACCGAGTGGGCCCAGAGATACCTCTCCATCATAGGGAGTAACAAATCCCGGTCTCGATTCGTGCCAATCCAACAGACACTTTCGGAGATACCTGTAGTGTACCTTTATAGTCACCCAGTTACGTTGTGACGTTTGGCACACCCAAAGCACTCCTACGGTATCCGGGAGTTGCACAATCTCATGGTCTAAGGAAATGATACTTGACATTCGGAAAAGCTATAGCAAACGAACTACACGATCTTTGAGCTATGCTTAGGATTGGGTCTTGTCCATCACATCATTCTCCTAATGATGTGATCCCGTTATCAATGACATCCAATGTCCATAGTCAGGAAACCATGACTATCTTTTGATCAACTAGCTAGTCAACTAGAGGCTCACTAGGGACATGTTGTGGTCTATGTATTCACACATGTATTACGATTTCCGGATAACACAATTATAGCATGAACAATAGACAATTATCATGAACAAAGAAATATAATAATAACCATTTTATTATTGCCTCTAGGGCATATTTCCAATAGTCTCCCACTTGCACTAGAGTCAATAGTCTAGTTACATTGTGATGAATCGAACAGCCATGCAGTTCTGGTGTTGATCATGTTTTGCTCTAGGGAGAGGTTTAGTCAACGGATCTACCACATTTAGGTCCGTATGTACTTTACAAATATCTATGTCTCCATTTTGAACACTTTCACGAATGGAGTTGAAGCGACGCTTGATATGCCTGGTCTTCCTCTGAAACCTGGGCTCCTTGGCAAGGGCAATAGCTCCAGTGTTGTCACAGAAGAGAGTCATCGGACCCGACGCATTGGGTATGACTCCTAGGTCGGTAATGAACTCCTTCACCCAGATTGCCTCTTGTGCTGCCTCTGAGGCTGCCATGTACTCCGCTTCACTTGTAGATCCCGCCACAACGCTTTGCTTGCAATTGCACCAGCTTACTGCCCCACCATTCAAAATATACACGTATCCTATTTGTGACTTAGAGTCATCCAGATCTGTGTCGAATCTAGCATCGACGTAACCCTTTACGACGAGCTCTTCGTCACCTCCATAAACGAGAAACATATCCTTAGTCCTCTTCAGGTACTTCAGGATATTCTTGACCGCTGTCCAGTGTTCCATGCCGGGATTACTTTGGTACCTTCCTACCAAACTTACGGCAAGGTTTACATCAGGTCTGGTACACAGCATAGCATACATGATAGATCCTATGGCCGAGGCATAGGGGATGACACTCATCTTTTCTCTATCTTCTGCCATGGTCGGGCATTGAGCCGTGCTCAATCTCATACCTTGCAATACAGGCAAGAACCCCTTCTTTGACTGATCCATTTTGAACTTCTTGAATATCTTGTCAAGGTACATACTCTGTGAAAGACCAATGAGGCGTCTCGATCTATCTCTATAGATCTTGATGCCTAATATATAAGCAGCTTCTCCAAGATCCTTCATTGACAAACACTTGTTCAAGTAGGCCTTTATGCTTTCTAAGAATTTTATATCATTTCCCATAAATAGTATGTCATCCACATACAATATGAGAAATGCTACAGAGCTCCCACTCACTTTCTTGTAAATGCAAGCTTCTCCATAAGTCTGCGTAAACCCAAACGCTTTGATCATCTCATCAAAACGAATGTTCCAACTCCGAGATGCTTGCACCAGCCCATAAATCGAGCGTTGGAGTTTGCACACCTTGTCAGCATTCTTAGGATCGACAAAACCTTCCGGCTGCATCATATACAATTCTTCCTTAAGGAAACCATTAAGGAATGCCGTTTTGACGTCCATTTGCCATATCTCATAATCATAGAATGCGGCAATTTCTAACATGATTCGGACGGACTTCAGCTTCGCTACGGGTGAGAAAGTCTCATCGTAGTCAACCCCTTGAACTTGTCGATAACCCTTAGCGACAAGCCGAGCTTTATAGATGGTTACATTACCATCCGCGTCTGTCTTCTTCTTAAAGATCCATTTATTTTCTATGGCTCGCCGATCATCGGGCAAGTCAGTCAAAGTCCATACTTCGTTTTCATACATGGATCCTATCTCGGATTTCATGGCTTCCAGCCATTTGTCAGAATCTGGGCACGCCATCGCTTCTTCATAGTTCGAAGGTTCACCATTGTCTAACAACATGATTTCCAAGACAAGGTTGCCGTACCACTCTGGTGCGGAACATGTCCTTGTGGACCTACGAAGTTCAGTAGCAACTTGATCTAAAGTTTCATGATCATCATCATTAACTTCCTCTCTAGTCGGTGCAGGCACCTCAGGAACATTTTCTTGAGCTGTGCCACTTACCGGTTCAAGAGGTAATACTTCATCGAGTTCTACTTTCCTCCCACTAATTTCTTTCGAGAGAAACTCTTTCTCTAGAAAGGATCCATTCTTGGCAACAAAGATCTTGCCTTCGAATCTGAGGTAGAAGGTATACCCAATAGTTTCTTTAGGGTATCCTATGAAGAAGCATTTTTCCAACTTGGGTTCGAGCTTTTCAGGTTGAAGTTTCTTGACATAAGCATCGCATCCCCAAACTTTTAGAAACGACAGCTTAGGTTTCTTCCCAAACCATAATTCATATGGTGTCGTCTCAATGGATTTGGATGGAGCCCTATTTAAAGTGAATGCGGCAGTCTCTAAAGCATAGCCCCAAAATGACAGCGGTAAATCGGTAAGAGACATCATAGATCGCACCATATCCAATAGAGTGCGATTACGACGTTCGGACACACCATTACGCTGAGGTGTTCCAGGCGGCGTGAGTTGTGAAACTATTCCACATTTCCTTAAGTGTGTGCCAAATTCGTGACTCAAGTATTCTCCCCCACGATCTGATCGCAAGAACTTGATTTTCTTGTCACGTTGATTCTCAACCTCACTCTGAAATTCCTTGAACTTTTCAAAGGTCTCAGACTTGTGTTTCATTAAGTAGACATACCCATATCTACTCAAGTCATCAGTGAGGGTGAGAACATAACGATAGCCACTGCGAGCCTCAACACTCATTGGACCGCACACATCAGTATGTATGATTTCCAATAAGTTGGTTGCTCGCTCCATTGTTCTTGAGAACGGAGTCTTGGTCATTTTACCCATGAGGCATGGTTCGCACGTGTCAAATGATTCGTAATCAAGAGACTCCAAAAGTCCATCTGCATGGAGCTTCTTCATGCGTTTGACACCTATGTGACCAAGGCGGCAGTGCCACAAGTATGTTGGACTATCATTATCAACCTTACATCTTTTGGTATTCACACTATGAATATGTGTAACATTACGCTCGAGATTCATTAAGAATAAACCATTCACCAGCGGAGCATGACCATAAAACATATCTCTCATATAAATAGAACAACCATTATTCTCGAATTTAAATGAGTAGCCATCTCGAATTAAATGAGATCCTGATACAATGTTCATGCTCAAAGCTGGCACTAAATAACAATTATTGAGGTTTAAAACTAATCCCGTAGGTAAATGTAGAGGTAGCGTGCCGACGGCGATCACATCGACCTTGGAACCATTCCCGACGCGCATCGTCACCTCGTCCTTCGCCAGTCTCCGCTTATTCCGTAGCTCCTGCTTTGAGTTACAAATGTGAGCAACCGCACTGGTATCAAATACCCAGGAGCTACTATGAGTACTGGTAAGGTACACATCAATTACATGTATATCACATATACCTTTAGTGTTGCCGGCCTTCTTGTCCGCTAAGTATTTGGGGCAGTTCCGCTTCCAGTGACCACTTCCCTTGCAATAAAAACACTCAGTCTCAGGCTTGGGTCCATTCTTTGACTTCTTCCCGGCAGCTTGCTTACCGGGCGCGGCAACTCCCTTGCCGTCCTTCTTGAAGTTCTTTTTACCCTTGACTTTCTTGAACTTAGTGGTTTTATTCACCATCAACACTTGATGTTCCTTTTTGATTTCCACCTCCGCTTATTTCAGCATTGAATATACCTCAGGAATGGTCTTTTCCATCCCCTGCATATTGAAGTTCATCACAAAGCTCTTGTAGCTCGATGGAAGTGACTGAAGGATTCTGTCAATGACCGCGTTATCTAGGAGATTAACTCCCAGCTGAGTCAAGCAGTTATGCAACCCACACATTTTGAGTATGTGCTCACTGATAGAACTATTTTCCTCCATCTTACAATTGAACAACTTGTCAGAGACTTCATATCTCTCGACCCGGGCATGAGCTTGGAAAACCATTTTCATCTCTTTGAACATCTCATATGCTCTATGTCTCTCAAAACGCTTTTGGAGCCCCGGTTCTAAGCTGTAAAGCATGCCGCACTGAACGAGGGAGTAATCATCAGCACGTGACTGCCAAGCGTTCATAATGTCTTGGTTCTCTGGGATGGGTGCGTCACCTAGCGGTGCTTCTAGGACATAATCTTTCTTGGCAGCTATGAGGATGATTCTCAGGTTCCGGACCCAGTCTGTATAGTTGCTGCCATCAACTTTCAGCTTGGTTTTCTCTAGGAACACGTTGAAGTTGAGGGCAACATTAGCTTGGGCCATTTGATCTACAAGACATAGTGTAAAGATTTTAGACTAAGTTCATGATAATTAAGTTCATCTAATCAAATTATTCAATGAACTCCCACTCAGATAGACATCCCTCTAGTCATCTAAGTGAAACATGATCCGAGTTAACTAGGCCATGTCCGATCATCACGTGAGACGGACTAGTCAACATCGGTGAACATCTTCATGTTGATCGTATCTTCTATACGACTCATGCTCGACCTTTCGGTCTTCCGTGTTCCGAGGCCATGTCTGTACATGCTAGGCTCGTCAATTCAACCTAAGTGTATTGCGTGTGTAAATCTGGCTTATACCCGTTGTATTCGAACGTTAGAATCTATCACACCCGATCATCATGTGGTGCTTCGAAACAACGAACCTTCGCAACGGTGCACAGTTAGGGGGAACACTTTCTTGAAATTATTACGAGGGGTCATCTTATTTAAGCTACCATCGTTCTAAGCAAATAAGAGGTAAAACATGATAAACATCACATGCAATCAAATAGTGACATGATATGGCCAATATCATTTGCTCCTTTTGATCTCCATCTTCGGGGCTCCATGATCATCGTTGTCACCGGCATGACACCATGATCTCCATCATCATGATCTCCATCAACATGTCTTCTTGAAGTTGTCTCATCATCTATTACTTCTACTACTATGGCTAATGCTTTAGCAATAAAGTAAAGTAATTACATGACGTTTATGTTGACACGCAGGTCATAAATAAATAAAGACAACTCCTATGGGTCCTTCCGGTTGTCATACTCATCGACATGCAAGTCGTGATTCCTATTACAAGAACATGAT
Organism: Triticum dicoccoides; assembly: GCF_002162155.2. Lineage (NCBI taxonomy): Eukaryota > Viridiplantae > Streptophyta > Magnoliopsida > Poales > Poaceae > Triticum > Triticum dicoccoides. The sequence continues at coordinate 185,312,158 of NC_041392.1, read as the reverse complement.
CAATCTGATACATCACATATATCATTCATCACATCCTTTTGGCCATATCACATCACACGGCACATGCTGCAAAAACAAGTTAGACGTCCTCTAATTATTGTTGCAAGTTTTTACGTGGCTGCTATAGGTTTCTAGCAAGAACGTTTCTTACCTACGCCAAAACCACAACGTGATATGCCAATTTCTATTTACCCTTCATAAGTACCCTTTTCATCGAATCCGATCCGACTAAAGTGGGAGAGACAGACACCCGCCAACCACCTTATGCAACTAGTGCATGTCAATCGGTGGAACCAGTCTCACGTAAGTGTACGTGTAAGGTCGGTCTGGGCCGCTTCATCCCACGATGCCGCCAAATCAAGATAAAACTAGTAACGGCAAGCAAATTGACAATATCCACGCCCACAACTGCTTTGTGTTCTACTCGTGCATAGAAATTACGCATAAACCTGGCTCTGATACCACTATTGGAGAACGTAGCAGAATTTTAAAATTTTCTACGCATCACCAAGATCAATCTATGGAGTAATCTAGCAACAAGGGAGAGAGGAGTACATCTACATACCCTTGTAGATCGCGCGCAGAAGCGTTCAAGAGAATGGGCTTGATGAAGTCGTACTCGTCGTGATCCAAATCACCGATGACCTAGCGCCGAACGGACAGCACCTCCGCATTCAACACACGTACGGTTGGGAAAACGTCTCCTCCAACTTGATCCAGCAAGGGGGAAGGAGAGATTGATGAAGATCTAGCAGCACGACGGCGTGGTGGTGGAAGCAACGGTGATCTTGGCAGGGCTTCGCCAAGCTCAGGGAGAGGGAGGAGTGTCACGGGAGGGAGAGGGAGGCGCCAGGGGCTAGGGTGCGGCTGCCCTCCCTCCCCCCACTATATATAGGACCCCTAGGGGGGTGCCGGCCCTAGGATATTGAATCTCCAAGGGGGCGGCGACCAAGGGGGGTGGAGTGCCCCCCAAGCCAAGTGGGGCGCCCCCACCCCTAGGGTTTCCAACCCTAGGCGCAGGGGAGGCCCATGGGGGCGCACCAGCCCACTAGGGGCTGGCTCCCCTCCAACTTCAGCCCATGGGGCCCTCCGGGATAGGTGTCCCCACCCGGTGGACCCCCGGGACCCTTCCGGTGGTCCCGGTACAATACCGATTACCCCCGAAACCTTCCCGATGGCCGAAACTTGACTTCCTATATATAAATCTTCACCTCCAGACCATTCCGAAACTCCTCGTGACGTCCAGGATCTCATCCGGGACTCCGAACAACTTTCGGGTTACCATATGCTAATATCTCAACAACCCTAGCATCACCGAACCTTAAGTGTGTAGACCCTACGGGTTCGGGAGACACGCAGACATGACCGAGACGACTCTCCGGTCAATAACCAACAGCGGGATCTGGATACCCATGTTGGCTCCCACATGCTCCTCGATGATCTCATCGGATGAACCACGATGTTGAGGATTCAATCAATCCCGTATACAATTCCCTTTGTCAATCGGTGCGTTACTTGCCCGAGACTCGATCGTCGGTATCCCAATACCTCGTTCAATCTCGTTACTGGCAAGTCACTTTACTCGTACCATAATGCATGATCCCGTGATCAACCACTTGGTCACATTGAGCTCATTATGATGATGCATTACCGAGTGGACCCAGAGATACCTCTCCGTCATACGGAGTGACAAATCCCAATCTCGATTTGTGCCAACCCAACAGACACTTTCGGAGATACCTGTAGTGTACCTTTATAGTCACCTAGTTACGTTGTGACGTTTGGAACACCCAAAGCACTCCTACATATCCGGGAGTTGCACAATCTCATGGTCTAAGGAAATGATACTTGACATTCGGAAAAGCTATAGCAAACGAACTACACGATCTTTGAGCTATGCTTAGGATTGGGTCTTGTCCATCACATCATTATCCTAATGATGTGATCATGTTATCAATGACATCCAATGTCCATAGTAAGGAAACCATGACTATCTTTTGATCAACGAGCTAGTCAACTAGAGGCTCACTAGGGACGTGTTGTGGTCTATGTATTCACACATGTATTACGATTTCCGGATAACACAATTATAGCATGAACAATAGACAATTATCATGAACAAAGAAATATAATAATAACCATTTTGTTATTGCCTCTAGGGCATATTTCCAACAGGCAGTACCGCGCCGGGATGGCACGGTAGTACCGCGCCTGGAGCGGTAGTACTGTACGAGGTGAACACGGCTGGAGCGGTAGTACCGCTCGGGAGTTGCAGTAGTACCACTCGGGTTCAGATCTGAAACAAAACTGATCTAAGAACATCCATGCCTAAGGAGCGGTACTACGGTTTATCAAACCTACCAAGTAGCAACAAACTAAATAGCATCTCTACGCATCACTACTCTCCTACATCCTACTCTTGCAAAGATTTGGCATAAAATCTCAAGAATAACATGCATCTCCCCAAAAACCTACAGACAAAACAATGAGATAAGGAGAGAGGAATTTGGGGAGAAACCTTGTTCCATGGCAATAGGACGTGGTGGGGAATGATCCCACCGGACGGAATGCGAGGAGAGCGGCCGGAGACGGAGATCCGGCGAGGTTCTCTGGTGCCGTTCTTGGGCAGGAGAGAGAGAGAGAGAGAGACTTCATGGGGAAGATGAGTTGAATGGGTATGGGCGAGTTGGAACTCCCCCTACCTGTTCTTAACCCCCACATGCTCGCTACTATGCAGTAGTACCACGGTTCATCGCGGTAGTACCACCCGGGCGGAAGTACCTCACGCGGGGCGGTAGTACCGCTCTTTTAGTTGCAGTAAAAATTACTGCCGTGCTGGTTGTGGTAGTACCATGCACAGCTCCCGCGGTAGTATCGTGGCAAGCCACGATAGTACCGTGAACCCAAGAAGATACACATTTCGCAAACAAAAGAGGAAAACATCCTTTGCAATGCAACCTTCAAGCGAACGGACACACCAACGAGCTAACACACGAGGCAACTCAAACACAAGCTCGGCATGAAGAAGGGAGGGAAAAAGACAACAAGCACCAACCGCGAGACACAACCTCTCCAAGGAGAGGGCGGTGGCTGGAGCCATCTATGTTTAAGTTAATTGGTATGGCACCGCCAACAATTATCCTTGGGCCGATGACCAAAACTCGTCTTTGAAGCACAAGTACCATTAAGAATGGCGAATGTGAAAGATTTGATTGATTTATGCATAATTGGGGGAGGGAAAGTTCATTGAGAGAACAACACTCTCCCTATGTCCATGCCTACACCTAAACAGGATAACAAGTTGAGTATGGTGGGTGTGCAAGGGTTCAGGCAACATTGCTTGAATCAATGATATTTAGCTCATGCCTTAACTCGTAAAATCTTGCTTCATCCAAAGGCTTCGTGAAGATATCTGCAAGGTTATCATGAGTGTTGACATAGTTGAGCTCGATCTCCCCTCGCCTAATATGATCCCGGATGAAGTGATACCGAATCTCAATATGCTTCGTCTTGAAGTGTTGCACCGGGTTGAGAGAAATCTTGATAGCACTTTCATTGTCACAACAAAGAGGCACTTTGTCACAAATGACACGGTAATCCTTTAAAGTTTGCCTCATCCATAGAAGTTGTGCGCAACAACTACCGGTGGCCACATACTCCACTTCGGTGGACGAGAGAGACACACAACTTTGTTTCTTGGAAGACCAACTCACCAAAGAGCAAGGAATTGGCACCCTCCGGAAGTTGACTTGCTATCCACTTTGTCTCCCGCCCAATCGGAGTCCGAATATCCTACAAGGTTGAACTTTGCTCCTCTTGGGTACCATAAGCCAAAGTTTGGGGTATGAGCCAAATATCGAAAGATTCGCTCGACCACCACAAAGTGACTTTCCTTAGGTGTGGCTTGAAACCGTGCACATATTCCCACACTCAACATGATATCCGGTCTAGATGCACAAAGGTAAAGCAAGGAGCCAATCATGGAGCGATATACCTTTTGATCCACCACTTTACCGTTGGGATCTATGTCAAGTTGGCATTTGACGGGCATTGGAGTGGAAGCCGGCTTGACTTCACTTAGCTTGAATCTCTTGAGCATGTCTTGAGTGTTTTTGGCTTGGTTGATGAAGGTTCCTTCTCTTCGTTGCTTGATTTCGAGCCCGAGAAAAAACTTCAACTCTCCCATCATGGACATCTTGAACTTCGAGGTCATGAGAGCGGCAAATTCCTCATTGAAAGCTTTGTTAGGAGAACCAAAGATAATGTCATCAACATATAATTGGCACACAAACAACTCCCCTTTGACCTTCTTACTAAAAAGAGTGGGGTCGATTTTCCCAATTTCAAACCCACGATCTTGCAACAACTCGGTAAGGTGGTCATACCATGCACATGGGGCTTGTTTAAGCCCATAGAGTTCCTTATCTAGTTGGTACACATGATCGGGGAAATAGGGATCCTCGAACCCGGGGGGTTGTTTGACATACACCAACTCATTAATAGGACCATTAAGAAAAGCACTCTTCACATGCATTTGTTGCAACTTGAAGTTATGATGAGAAGCATAAGCAATCAACAAATGAATAGATTCAAGGCGAGCAATGGGAGCAAAGGTTTCACTGTAGTCAATACCCTCGACTTGGGAGTAGCCTTGAGCTACCAAGCGAGCCTTGTTGCGGACAATAATTCCATGAGAATCTTGCTTGTTCTTGAATATCCACTTGGTTCCAATGACATTATGGTTCCCCGTTGGCCTTGGCACTAATCTCCACACCTTGTTGTTCTCGAAGTTGTTGAGTTCTTCATGCATAGAATTAAGCCAATCCGGATCTTCGAACGCCTCATAGACCTTTTGGGGTTCAACACAAGAGACAAACGCATGATGTTCACAATAGTTTGCCAATTGTCTACGAGTGCTTACCTCCTTTCTTATGCTTCCAAGAACATTTGTCATGAGATGACCCTTGGTAGATAGCTTGGATGCAATCTTGGCGGCACGACGCTCCAATTCCTCCTCAGGTGAGAGTTGAGGAGCGGTTACTTGATCATCCTGAGTGTCGTCTTGAGGTTGTTCTTGATCTTGAACTTACTCAGAGGGGAGAACTTGACCTTGGGCATCACTTGGTGGTTCAACGCCATCTTGAGGTTGATCTTGCCCTTGGTCTTGTTCACGAGGTTGAGGGCCTTCACTTTGTTCTTCGGAAGCGTGTGGGTCTTGGGTTGGTGATGGTTCCACTTGAGTGGAACATTGTACTTCTCCTTCGGCCACAAGGGGTTCCTCAATGGGTAGGATAAAACCAACACTCATTCTTCTTATGGCTTGGGGAGGAATTTCATCACCTACATCACAAGTACCACTTTGCTCCACTTGGGAGCCGTTATTCTCATCAAACTCCATGTTACACGTCTCCTCAATAAGTCTCATGGACTTATTGAGGACACGGTAAGCATGAGAGTTTGTAGCATAACCAACAAATATGCCCTCATGAGCTCTAGCCTCAAATTTAGACAAACGAACACCTTTCTTGAGAATGAAACACTTACACTCGAACACCCGGAAGTACTTGAGGTTGGGCTTGTTACCGGTGAGTATCTCATATGGAGTCTTGTTCAAGCCTTTGCGGAGGTAGAGACAATTGGATGCAAGACACACGGTGTTGATGGCTTCGGCCCAAAAGTTGTATGGAGACTTGAACTCCGCCATCATGGTTCTTGACGCATCAATCAATGTCTGGTTCTTCCTCTCTGCTACACCATTTTGTTGAGGGGTGTAAGGTGCGGAATATTGATGTTTGATCCCCTCATCACTAAGAAACTCATCCAAGGTGTAGTTCTTGAACTCGCTGCCATTGTCAATTCTTATTGTCAAGATCTTTGCATTGTGTTAATGTTGAGCTTCATTTGCAAAGTCAATGACGGTTTGTTGGGTCTCACTCTTCCTCTTGAAGAAGTACACCCAAGTGTATCTTGAATAGTCATCCACAATCACCAAGCAATACTTTCTACCCCCAAGACTATCAAAGGATGGAGGCCCAAAGAGATCCAAGTGAAGGAGCTCCAAAGGCCTCTTTGAGTAAATGATAGTCGTGGGAGCGTGAGCCTTCTCATGTAGCTTTCCTTCAATGCAAGCACTGCAAGCACGATCTTTGGTAAAACTGACATTTGTTAGTCCATGGACATGGTCCCCCTTGAGAAGACTTTGTAAAGATCTCATATTGACATGGGCTAAACGGCGATGCCAAAGCCATCCCATGCCAACTTTAGCCATTAGGCATGTCGCGGTCTTAGTGGGTCGCGCCGAAAAGTTAATCACATAGAGACTGTTCTCAACATGCCCAACAAAGGCTAATTTAAGAGTCCTGCTCCACAAGAGGGCCACGGTATCAATATCAAAGAAAGTGGCAACGCCCATGATTGCAAGTTGATGAATGGAAAGTAAATTGTATGCAAGGGTCTCAACAAGCATGACCTTCTCGATCGTGAGATCATGAGAAATGACAACCTTTCCAAGCCCCAATACCTTAGAGGATGAGGCATCACCCCACTCGACATTGGTGGGCATAGATGGAATCTTTTGCATGTCCACCACCAAGTCCTTGCTTTCCGGTCATATGATTAGTGGCTCCACTATCGAGCAACCATGACCCCCCACCGGAAGCAAACACCTACAAGAGATCAATGCTTGATTTTAGGTACCCATTTTGTAATGGGTCCTTTGATGTTAGTGAAAAGGGTCTTAGGAACCCAAATAGACCATTCAATGTACTCATAAGGAGAACCGACAAATTTAGCATAAACATGCCCATCGCTAGCACGGCATAACACATAGGAAGGGTTAAAGTCACTGGCGTTGTTGGAAGGGGCGGCATTGCCCTTCTTGACACCACCACCCTTCACATTGTTCTTCTTCTCCTTAGAGGCACCATCTACCTCTTTGACAAAAGTTTGCATGAGAGGAGGAGGTCGTTTGGCCTTATCATTCTTCTTCTTGTTCTTGGACTTGGGTCCAAACCCAATCCCTTCCTTGGCCACAACTTCCTTTTGACTGCTCAAAAGATCGTTGAGGTTCTTCTCACCTTGTATGCACGACACAAGGCCTTTCTCAAGTTGCTCCTTCAACTTTGCATTCTCCTTAACAAGATGCACATGCTCACAACAAGGGTTAGTAGCATTTGCATTATCAATTAAAACCATATGAGGAAAAGTGGCTTTCTCCTTGGTTAGCCTCACTTGGAGTTGATCATGAGACTCTTTAAGACTAGAATGAGTACTCTTCAAGGCCTTGTGAGCCTTGTCAAGGATATAAAACTCCTCCTTGAGTCTATTAAGATCAACACCAAGTTTGGCCTTCTCGGAATTTAGCACACGAGACACAACAAGAGCATGGTCAAGATCTTTCTTTAATTTAGAATGGTCATCGTTGTGAGACTCCTCAAGAGCCAAGCGATGACCACGCTCCTCCTCAAGAGCATTAGAGAGATCCGATATCTCATCAGCATAGTCACGACTATGCCCCTCCATCTTAGAGATGGTGTCTTCGTGAGCCTCGATCATGTCATTGGCTTCACCAAGTTGTTCCAAGAGAGCAACGAAGTGCTTCTTGGATTTACCCTTACGCTTACTCATAAAAGACTCAAACTCATTTTCCTCCATGTTGGACCCCCCACTTTCATCAATGCAATCTGTCAAAGAAGGATGAGTAATGATGGTAGTTTTGATGTCGGGGGTTACCTTGTTGGTGGCTTTAGCCATGAGGCACTTGGTGGTGATGTTCTCATTGGGTGAGTCAAAGAGGGACACCCGTGGTGTTGTCGCAATGGCCATGAGGACATGGCAACCGTCTGGCCATATTCATCATCATCATCCTCATTGTATTCTTCTTGTGCCACCAATCCCTTGGGAGGAGCCTTCTTGGTGAAGTGGTTCTTGTTGGGGAAAGACTTGGCTTTGTCCTTCCGGATGAGCTTTCCACCATTGTCTTCCCTCTTCTCATAGGGGCACTCCGCAACAAAGTCGCTCACATTGCCGCAATTGTAGCAAGTCCTCACACGTTGCTTGCTCTTGGTGCCACTTGAGTTGCTCTTGTTGAAGTTGGGCCTTGAGTTCTTCTTGCTCCAAAATTGCCTTGAAGCGAGAGCCATGTGCTCATGATAATCATATTTTGTATCCTCGGGGTTGCTCTCCTCTTCTTCGTCTTCCTCCTCTTCTTCCACACTAGCCGTGGCCTTCAAAGCAAGGTTGGGCTTCTTGGCTCTTTGAGAATGCAATACCGCATTATCGGCGGTCTTGTCCAAGATACTCATTGCCACAAACTCATCCAACACTTCGCTTGAGGACAAGGTGTGGAAGTCCGGCCTTAGACGGATGACGGAGGACATGGCCTTATGGTAAGGCATAATGGCTTTGATAAATTTCTGCTTGATCCAATTGTCATTTGTAGCCTTGCTTCCATGATCTCGGAGTGAGACCGCGAGTGTGGTTAGTCTTCGATAGAGCTCATGAGGTTCTTCACCTTCATTCATAGCAAATTCATCGGCTTCATCTTGCACCACTTCATAGTTGGAGCGTTGAATGCTTGCGCTTCCCTTGTAAAGGGAAACAACATGGTGCCATGCTTCCTTTGCCACGGTGAATGGTCGGAGATGCGCAATATCTTCGGGAGGGATTGCATCTTGGATGATGAAGAGAGCATTCTCGTTGAATTGATGATCCGAGGCTTCTCTTTGGGTGAAGTTGCTTGGGTTATGCAGATAGAAACCTTGCTCAATAATTCTCCAAAGGTTAGTATTAATATGACTTAAATGACGTTTAAAGCGATAGACCCAAGCGTCAAAATCCTCATTTTTCACAATCTTAGGAGGAGAACCGGCATGATTTAAATGAGTGGAGGGAATCGGTCCTTCGTAGGTAAGTGGAGGTTCCACATGGTCAAAGATGCCATTTCCACTTCTACCACTAGACAAAGGAACTTTATCACTAGAAGCTCCCCCTTGTCGGAGTTAGAAACCATCTCCTTGTTAGTGGGATCAACCACTTACAAAGGTGTGGTAGACAATTTAAGAACATCAAGAAAATCCTTAAGCACGCCTTTGACCTCGGTCGTCATGGAGGTTTTAAATGTGTCCAAGGCCATATTGAGTTCCTCATGTGAGAACGAGGTTCCCCCATCGGCCGTAGACAAGGACGGAATCACACCGGGGTGCTCCTCCTCACCGTCTATGGTGTCAACCGTACTCTTCAGACGGTAAAGTCCTTAATAAAGAGACGAGGCTCTAATACCAATTGAAAAGATCGATATAGTTGACTAGAGGGGGGTGAATAGGCAACTAACAATTTTTAGCTTTTCTTTACCAATTTAAACTTTGCATCAAAGTAGGTTGTCTAGATATGCAAATAGGTGAGCAACCTATATGATGCAACAACAATAAGTAAATAAGCAAGCAAGGGATGCAACATAAGATAAGCTTGCACGAGTAAAGGGATGAGATAACCAAGAGTGGAGTCGGTGAAGACGAGGATGTGTTACCAAAGTTCCTTCCCTTTGAGGGGAAGTACGTCTCCGTTGGAGCGGTGTGGAGGCACAATGCTCCGCAAGAAGCCACTAGGGCCACCGTATTCCCCTCACGCCCTCACACAATGCGAGATGCCGTGATTCCACTATTGGTACCCTTGAAGGCGGCGACCGAATCTTTACAAACAAGGCTGGGGCAATCTCCACGACTTAATTGGAGGCTCCCAACAACACCACGAAGCTTCACCACAATGGAGTATGGCTCCGTGATGACCTCAACCGTCTAGGGTGCTCAAACACCCAAGAATAACAAGATCCGCGAGGGATTAGTGGGGGGAATCAAATATCTCTTGGTGGATGTGTAGATCTAGGCCTTCTCAACCAATCCCTAGGAGATCAACAAGTTTGATCGGCTAGGGAGAGAGATCGGGTGAAAATGGAGCTTGGAGCAACAATGGAGCTTGGGGGTGGAAGAGGTAGTCAACTCGGAGAAGAAGACTCAACTTTTATAGTAAAAAAGCAAATTCAACCATTATCCACTTACTCAGCCCGCGACGAGCGGTACTACCGCACGAACCCACGGTACTACCGCAAGGCCCTGCGGTACTACTGCTGCCGTGGCAGAAGCTAGGCCAGACCTAAGGCAAGGAAGCCAAGGGTGTAGAACCGCTGGCGCAGTACTACCGCTCCCCCTTGCGGTACTATCGCAAGGTAGGATTGGTCTAGACTAGGAAGGCACGGACATATAAAAATACATCCGTGACTACTTCCGTTGAGTTCCGATCCATGCAAAAATCCGACACGGTACTGCCACAAGCCCGGAGCGGTACTACCGCGTAGGGTGCGGATGTAAAAAATTACATCTGCCCCTACTTCCGCTCATGTTGCCGTGCCTGCCCAGAGCTCGCCGTACTATCGCGCCCGTGGCGCGGTACTACCGTGTAGGGCGTGGATGTAAAAAATTACATCCGCCCCTATAACCGCTCGAGCCGCTGAGCCTGGCCTGAGGCCATGGTACTGCCGCTCATCAGGAGCGGTACTACCGCGTCAGAGGCTGGTACTACCACAGGGGCCTGCGGTACTACCGCTCCAGAGAGCAGTACTATCGCATGCCCCAGTTCAGCAATAGTAGGAGTTCTTCATTTTGCAGAGGCACGGAGAAACGGAGGATGCCCCAAAGGGCCAACGGAAAGGTGGTGCAACAAGGAACAGATGTGTACGTGTTGATTCCACCCAAACCTTTTCAACGCGGACCCCCTCTTAATAGTATGGGTTTCCTACGACTCAAACCACCGAAAAGAAACGTAGAGAAACCCGTCTTCAATAGTCTTCGAGGGGCACCAAATCGTCTTGTGCCTAGACATGATATATCTGAAATACTCAATGCACACGATTAGTCCGCAAAAGCATTGTCGTCAATCATCAAAACTACTAAGGGATAAATATGCCCTTATAGCATGGCTAGATCACACAATGATATCAATGTGCTTCAGCGCTCGCCGGTGTTTGCTAGGCTTGCCGAAGGCAACATCCCACCGGTGAACTTTACTATCAACGGACACAACTACGACAAAGGATACTACCTGGGTGACGGTATCTATCCTCAGTGGACCACTATTGTCAAGACAATACCCAACCCTGTCGGAGAGAAAAGGAAAAGATTTGACCAAGAGCTAGAGAGTGCTAGGAAGGATGTCGAGCGTGCCTTTGGTGTTTTGCAATCTCGATGGGGCATCGTTTGGTATCCTGCTAATACCTGGAGCACGCAGAAACTATGGGAGGTGATGACTGCTTGTGTGATCATGCACAATATGATCGTAGAAGACGAGCGCCCGAACGTCTGTATGATCAAGGGTTTCAGTTTCAGGGTGAGAAAATTTTGCCTGAGCATGGAGTAGCGGCAACATTTGAACAGATCACCCCAATTTCATGAAGACATGCGTGATTGAGAAGCTCATGTGCAGCTATAAAATGATTTGATTGAGCATATGTGGACTCATGTTGGCAACCAATAGATGTATCTTTTTTTATTCGTTTGTAAAACTATGCGAAACATTTTTATTTGTATCCGACTTGTAAAACTATAATATTTTATTCGGTAAACTATGTTATTTGACAATATGTTTGAATGCAAATCAATGTAATATTGGGCGGCCAGCCGGCCACGCCGGTACATATGGGTCGGCGCGTTGGACCCGCTGCTGACCAAATCTAAAAAAAGCGAACACCGAACGGACGGCCGATCCAAACAGACAAAAACGAACGAAATCGTCGTCCGTTTGGGTCGACCCATTAAAATTGCTCTAAGTTCTGCGCAACTCAGGGGAAGCATCCATCGTCGTCGACCCCCAACTATGTTGTCCGTCGGGCTGGCACATGCGGGACGTCAGATTTGTGTCTGCTGGTGCCTGCCGCATTGCCGATCTTTTAGGCTGCAAGTGCCACTGTACTAGCCGGCCCACCGGATAGCTGGTATCCAATTGATTGCAAGGCTAGCTGATTGATACTGGTGCGTATACTTAGTACTCCCTTTGATTCTTTTTTATTTCGCATATACTCTCTTCATTTCCTTATACAAGGTCATTATAAAAAATACATTTTGTATTTATATGATGCCACTAACAGTAACCAAGGCAAAATGATGTTTTTTCATACTAGCAACTTGTTTAATACTTGCATGCATGTAGAGACACTGCGCTACTTCCTTCTTATTCCTTCGTTGCATGCATGCGGACGCATTAATGATCCCAGTTAACAAGAAGAAAAGTTGGCTTGCAAAGTAGTCATTAAATTTTATCTAGGTACCTGTAATTTGAGTTTGTGGCCTTGTATAAGAAAACGAAGGGAGTAAGATTTGTCTAAAGTCAAACTTCATAAAGTTTGATCATATCTATATAAAAAATATCAACATCTACAATACTAAAGTCATACAATATGAAAATTGAATTCATGGCGCATCTATATGAATGTTGATATTTTTTACTATAAAATCGGTCAAACATTATTAAGTTTGACTTCAGACAAATTTTATATGTGGAATAAAAAGGAGCAGAGGTAGTACATCACCAGGATTTGGCTACGGTGTGGAGTACAAGTACAGTTCAGTCTCTACATGCTATTAGTACAAGCATACCTTATGACTTAAGTCCTTGTGAAACTTGTGTGGGATAAAGTTAAAGATAAGTTTCTTGGTAAGGGTTGACTAGCTGCATGAAATGCTCAGTAAACAATAACATTTACAAACAATCCTCAAAGCCCCCAAGTGTACTCTTGAGACTAACCCGATTAAATTGTTGGGGACAGAAAACTATATTAGTTGGGCATAGTATGCTTAGTTGTTGTAGTAGTAGTAGTAGTAGTATACCTTTTAAGATCAGAAACAATATGATTTTTTTATAAAAAAAATACATGTTTAATTAATTTTCAGAAAATATTACACCAAAATTATTTTTTTCAAAAATAATACATAGTCGGCCATATGGTAGCTGACTGGGTCTAGTCGGCTAGGATGAAGCTGATAGGTGCCTGTCGGCTACCAGATGGACGATTGGAGACCGACAGGATACTAATTGGCTTGCATAAGCCAATTAGTCATGGTCGCCTTACTGCTGGCTGATAGGTGCATGTGCCCATTTTTCTTTTACTATTTTTGGTTTTAGTTGTTGTTTTCTATTTATTCTAGCTATCAAATGAATTTGGTTTGTGTTGAAACTTTTTGCATAAATTACTAGCAATATTAATAAGCCACATATAAATTTTCATAATTTTTTGAACATCACATATTTACAATTGTATTTGATAGCTCCTGGTGAATATAGATAGGGTTTAAAATATCGAGGAGAATAGTTTAAACATTTTTGTGAACTAATTTGAGAATTTTTTTTGGCTTTTGCATTTGGAACTTGAATTTCAAAGTTGGGTTAATGCAAAAGCCAAAAAAGTTTTCTCAAATTTTTTCACAAAAATGTTTAAACCATTCTCCTCAATATTTTAACATTTATAAAAATAAAAATTCAATTTGGATAAATAAATTTAGACCCTATCTATATTCACCAGAAGCTATCAAATACTATTGTAAATATGTGATGTTCCAAAAATTATGAAAATTTATATGTGGCTTGTTAATATTGCTAGTAATTTATGCAAAAAGTTTCAACACAAACCAAATTCATTTGATAGCTAGAATAAATAGAAAATAACAACTAAAATAAAAAACAGTAAAAAAAATGGGCACGTGCACCTATCGGCCAGGAGTAAGCCGACTAGGACTAGTCCCAGTCGGCTTGCTGCTGGCCGACTAGATCCCCAATCGGCCATCTGGTAGTCGACAGGCACCTATCGGCTTCCTACTGGCCGACTGGACCCTATTGGCTTCAAAAATAATTTTGGCGTAATATTTTTGAAAATTAATTTAAAAATGTATTATTTAAAAAAATAGCAAACAATATGAAATGGGTTTCCCATGTTGGTGGCATTGCTGTCAACTCTTACATTTTTTATAATAAAAATCATATACAATTACTATTATACAGTTCTCAATTTGGAGTTTCTCATTGCAAGTCTAACAATGCTTTGAAAATGACTGAAGGCAGACTCAAAGACCCAAAGAAGGTTACACTTTAGTGTGCTCTGAAGTATGTGACGAATAAAAATGTGAGGAAGTGGGCTAATAAGAATGTAGAACCCGTGGGATCAGTTGTCACAGATGCAAGTGTCAAGCTCGTGCACAATTATGTGTTGATCGGTGGTAAGAATGAGCAGTCAGTATTTATTCAAGTGGTTATGTGCACCTAGCTGCTGTCGATAATTCCGGTAATGGTTTTTGATGATGATGGGCCTCCATGCATGAAAGACAGCTGGTCAACAAATAAGCATATAAAACGGTCTATGCTACAACGTGCCGAGTACCAACCGCTATTTAAGGCGGGGTGTACACAGTTGGAGCAGGTGGCTACAGAATGTTTTTACCCAACATGGATGGCAGCATAATCTCCGGATCGGTCCACCAACCGTTTCGACATAGGCATAGTGTCGGTTTATATGACTCTACCGTTGCCGAATTGTCGTTTTTTTCTTTCCTTTTTATCAGATTTTTGGTTTTTGGCTGTGTGCATTCTAGTTACGCAGAGGCTGAGTGATACTCTAAATGCTTTGTATCGGCTTGATGCTATATTTTGAGATAATAAAAGCGCCCTTTATCGAAAAAAAATACAAGAGAGTATATACACGCAGATGAGCAACATCTCTCTGCGCTTCATTTTTATGTTGCTCACCGTCAGCAACTGTATAGAAAAAACACAGATGATGGACAACTTACCAGATAATATACACCCATAGTTTTTTTTGCCACATCCATTGTGTAGTATTCTTAAGCTGCTAGTGTTAATCATAATATTCCACGGTCGATTCAAGTGGCCACCCTTATGTTTCTTTGCAAGTGTATCCTGCTGAGGCAAATAATGTAAAATTTAAAGAGAGTTTTGGTGGCTCGGTTTAGAGGTCACTGATTGTTGGTTCATACTACATGACTTGCAATGGGCACTACTTCCTCCGTACTGGTGCATTTGGGCATCTTAGATTGTGCACCGCGACCAAGGCTGAGGGAAAAATGAGAGAACTTGATGTTTATTCGCTAATTCATACCATTGCATGCAGAGAATTGACCACTGCATGCCATAATGCTAGGTAGTAAGTCATTGAAGGCATACACATCCCATGTTCTCTATTGGGTGATTCCTTTTTCCGTGGTAATAAATAGAGAACGAGACGGGGAGTTAATGCATCGCGATCACGTGTAAGTGTTTTGGGATTATTTGATTTTCGTAATTGACTGCGCTAGTACGGAGGGAGTAGCATATTCTTGGGCAAAGGAGAAAGGACTATTGAGTGCTCGCCGCATTTGATGCCAATTGGTGACATGATAGCTCATAAATCACTGCCATTTTTTCACATTGCCGCATCATTTCCATGGTTGTTGGATACTTGGATTCGACCAGATTCACTTAAAGACTATGCCCTTATTTAAATATGACAAAGGAGAGCTGGTGGTTCAACAGACGATGGAAATTAACCTTACCTGAACTTTGTCAGTGAAGAGATGCATATCCATGTATACCATACCAATCAATCATCTTTGCAAGTTCATGTAGATTGTCTTGCTAAAGGATGTGAGATTGGGTAGCCGCGGTGTAGTAATAGAGAAAATTTCATGTATATGTTTGGGAGGCATCAAGGAATACAACAACACACAAGCCCCAGCATACACAAGGGAGTGCCTGGCTTGTCCATGTTGCTCACCGCTTCTATCCTCTTCCACTCTTCGCGGTTGCTGCAGCTCGATCAAATAGAGTAGTTGGCTCACAAATCCTTCGTGTTTTAGATAATGCTAAACCTGTATTTCTATTAGTGTGTGTACTGATATGATGAGCTAAAGTTCTATCGGAACTAAAAACGTATAGATGCGCAGAAAAATAAGAGAAGCAACAGAGAGAGCAAGCGGGCATCAGATCGTGGAAATTCTCCCAAAACGTTGTTCATCTCTCTCTCTCCTCTCAAATCCCAACACCAAATCCCCAAGTCTCATGATATGGCATTAGAGCAGGTCAATCCTGTGCAATATTACCCCAACTCGAGTGAGCACGGTGTTGTGACTCCGTGAGCTGTAAGTGGTGGTGTCACCGAGAGAGCATCCATCGCCGTTGACCCCCAACTGTGTTGTCCGTCGACCACCCTGCCGCCGCCCAAGACCATCGGATTTATGCCTGGTGCCACCTACTGTGTTGCCAATCTGTATGGTTAGATGTGCATCTGTCGCCATGAAGTTGTTGCGCGTGCTGCTACTACCTTCTCAAGTACAGTTATTCTTGCTCACTATTAGTAAGTGGTTGTACCATGTTGATATAATGATTTAATGGAATTTTCTTGATCGAGAAAAAGCAAGTGTATCTTACTGGAACTTGAGTCCTTGGTGAAACTTGTGAACTAGTTGTGACTTGGACTGTATGAAAGATAAATTTGAAGACGAGATTTGTGAGACTCTAGTGTTGTCAACCGTGTGAAATGCTCGGAAAAATGTTTCAGCAATACTAACAGCTATAAGTGATTCTCGAAGCCCTCGAGCATACTCTTGAGCCTAACCTAAATAAATTGTTGGTGCTAGGAAACTATATTAGTTGGCTCATTGTGCTCGTCCAATTTTAAGTTCACGTCGACATGATGATCTTCTTGTCGATGAAGAGAAAGATGTCAAAGGAAGAGGCTCCGCTGATGATCAAATTAGAATCAGGTTAATTGTATGGTTGTTGGGAAGTATTGACCCACCCATTCGTGAACAAGCAAAGACTATGACAACGGCAAAACAAGTGCGGTCATCATTGGAAATACAATTCACATCAAAGTCAAATATGATGCAAGCTACTCGCGTTATGTATAACTATAAGTGAAATAATCTGAATCAAGCCTCAAGATCCACAAGAGTTTGCCTCTGAGATGAAAAAGTGGTACATGGACGTACACTACTATAATCCATTTGCACATCTTGATAATAGGAATTTGACTATTCATCACAAGTGGTTCAAGCCCATTGAGAACGATTCTCTTAGATGGATTGGATGGAAAATTTAATCTTTGTTGTTAGCTAATCTTGTCCAATCTAGAATGCTCTAGTCTAGATGATATTGTCTCTAGTGTAATGGAAGAGGAGACATGGCTCGCTGGTGATGATGAGGACGATCAAAGGGGTATTTTGGTGGCAAAGGGCTCTGGAGGCGGTTGAGTTTGACCGGAGGTCGCAGGGCTCTAGAGGCTGCGGAGCTTGACAAGTGGTCACAACCTCGAGGAAGGCAGTTGGAGAGGGCCCAAATTAAGGGTGGTGACAACGAAAATGGGTGTGGAGCAGTAGGCTAAGCTTCATGGGCGGCGGTGCTAGGTTTTTATAGCTGGAGTCGGGCCCATCCGCCAGTGCACCGGTCACCATACCATGTATG
>NC_041392.1:185249949-185294457 GCF_002162155.2 Triticum dicoccoides | reverse complement strand
AGGGAGGGGGAGTAGTCTCCTCATGTTTACCGGGAGTGCCCACTTCTAGAGCAAAAATGGGCTAGAGAGGCGAAGTTTAAGAGATCAAAGGCTAATTTTTGAGGCACTAAACTTTTTAGAGGATCTGCTAGATGATGTTTAATCCTCTAAACAAAAGGATTCACTCAAATATATCTTTTGGGGATCTACTAGAGATGCCCTTACCATACACACACATAGTTTTTCTACCACTTCCATTTTGGAGTGTTCTCAAGTTGCTAATGTTGTAATAAAATTCTGTGACTGATTCATCTGGCCACCCTTTTGTTTCTATGCAAATGTAACATGTTGCGGACATAATGTAAAAATTAAAGAGAGTTTTGGTGGTTTGATTTAAATGTCACTAATTGTTGGTTCATACCTAACATGCAATTGTACTACCATGTTCTTGGCAAGGACTATAGAGTGCTCACCACATTTGATGCTAGCTAGTGACATGATATCACATAAATAACTATGTCAATATCTCGTCACATTGTTGCATTATTCCCATGGTCGTTGGATTGGACCAGATTCACTTGAAGACTCTGCCCTATATTTAAAGTTGACAGAGAATGGGTGTTTCATCAATCGAGAGAAATTTATCTGGCCTGGATTTTGGCACTAAGGAGATACATATCTATGTCAACATACTAATCCTCTATGCAAGTTCATGTAGATTGTCTTGCTAATGAATGTGAGATTGAGCGCCCACGGTGTCCTTGTAAAGCGCATTTCATGTCTATGCTTGGGAGGCATTGAGGAATAGGACAACACAAGAACGTCATGGGACACAAGGTAGTGCTTGACCTGTTCATGTTTCTCATTGCTTATGCCCTCTTGCACTCACCCCCAAAGTTGTAGCCAGACGAGCAACATCTCTCCGCACTTCATTCTTTTATGGGCCATTGTCAGCAACTGTATAGAAAACAAAGATGACGGGTAACTTGCCAGATTATATGCACCCATAGGGTTTTTTGCCACATCCATTCTATATTATATTCTTAAGCTGCTAATGTTATCATAAAAAATCATGTGGTTGATTTAAGTGGCCACCCTTTTGTTTCTTCACAAATGAATCCTGTTGCGGCAAATAATGTGAAATTTAAAGAGCGTTTTGGTGGTTTGGTTTAGAGGTCATTGTTGTTGGTTCATACTGCCTAACTTGCAATGGTACTTGCACTATCATCCATTTGAACATCTTGATAAGAGGGATTTTTGTATTCATCACAAGTGTCATCTCAAATGCTCAAGCCCATTGTGAGCAAGATTTTCGTAGATGGATTGGATGGAAAATTTAATCTTTGTCGTGAGCTGATCTTTTCCGATCCAGAATGTCCTAGCCGACCCAAACGAATTGAGCCCGGCCCACCTCAGCTTCTCCTTGAGCGAGGAGAGAAGCAGAGCAGCAGAACCAATGTGATGACTAGAAGAGGAGAGATGGCTCACTGGTGACAAGGAGGACGATCAATTGGGTGTAGATGCTCGCACAACCTTTGTGATGAAACTTGTGATGTTCATGCTATCCTTTTTCAAGAAACTTAAAGGGGTGTTGAAAGGTTAGACTTTTACCGGTATAGATTCTTTTGTCAATGTGAGGAGTAGAAGCGGAAGTACATGCTTTCTAAATGGGATATTTTGTGTAGGCCTAAGGATCAAGGCGACTTGGGCATTGAAAACCTCAAAATAAAAAACAAATGCTTACTTAGCAAATGGCTATATAAGCTACTTAACGAGGAAGGTGTTGGCAAGAGTTACTGCATAACAAATGCCTGAACTCCAATACCTTATCTCAAGTAGATGTTAAGCCTACCGATTCACTGTTTGGAGGGACTTGATCAAGGTCAAGTCATCATTTTTTAAGAGAGGTTCCTTTAAGGTAGGTGATGGCCAATTGAAAAGTTTTTGGGAAGGTACCTGCGTAAGTGATACTTCATTAGCTCTACAATACATGACCTTGTATAATATTGTGTTCAGAGAGGCGGGTTCGATGGCATCTGTCCTTGGGGCTAGCCCTTTGAACATCTGTAGGGATTTACTGGGTGACAAAGGGACTAAGTGGATTCATTTGGTTTCTAAGTTGATGTTGATTAACCTAACTCATATGTCAGATTTTGTTTCAGTGAAGGTTAACCACTAATGGTATCTTCACTTCTGAAGTCTATGCATGTGGATCATATAGATTCAGACCTATTATCCGCAGAAAACACATTTGGAAAACCGAGGTCCCTTCCAAGATCAAAGTTTTTATGTGATTTTTGCAGAAGGGGGTAGTCCTTATCAAAGATAAACTTGCTAAGCCTAACTGACATGGTAACAAGAAATGTTGTTTTTGTGATCAGGAGGGGGCAATACATCATTTATTTCTGTCATCTCCATTTACTACCTTGATCTTGCGAATCATGTTACATACAATTTAGCACCGCCAACGAGTATACCAAATTTGTTTCGAAACTGATTGGATGGTATCCATCATAAGCTGGAGGGACAATCTATGTGGGATCCATCATAAACTGATTGAGTGTGTGTTGGGCTTTTATGTCACGTCCAGTTTTCTATTCACCATAGCAACGTTACATGTATCAATAGTACAGATTTGGTAGGATTTCTTTAAAGCAGAGTTGGTCTGAAAGCTATAAGTACCGTTGTGGCTGATTCGAGCAAGGCCAAACCAAGGGTGTCGCAGGTCAGTCTAGTAGTCAACTTCGAAAGTGAGAGATCAGGCGAAGTATGGTGGATGCTAAACTATGTCGTTTATGTACACAAACGTCTTGAGATAATTCAATCATGGAGAGCAGATCTTCTTATTTTAGTTTTGGCAAGATGGAGGGCAGATCGGAGGGCCTCTGCTATCTAGCAGTTCACGTACTGTAATTATAGGGATGAGAGGCATCCGGAAATACACGACTATGATGCTACGCTAGCAGCACGCTAGCATGTACTTTGAATCTTGGACCAGATGGTTTTCTTTTCTCCTAGGCAGTTGTCACTGGTGAGACATGAAGCTGGATTGTTGTGAAGCAAAGCAAGCAAAGACGACTTCGGAATCAGGGTGGAAAGAATGGAGGCCAAATAATCGGTTCACAGCCAGAAAATGTAGTGGCACGTCCGGCCTTACCAGAAGTACTAGAATCTAGTTCAGCAGCCGTGACACCTTTCGTGAACGGGGATCGAATTTACGACATTAAACTCTACAAGCATCGATGTTGGGGCGTGCAGATGACGCCGTTGCGCCACCCTCAAGATCAGGGGAAACTAGCATATGATCTGGTTTTAGGTGAGATCATTTTTTGTGAAAATACAAAACATGTTCAAAAATTCTGAAAATATTTGCAGACACACATCCATGTTTGATGTATACCCTCAAAAAGTTCCAGCTCCTAATTCGACCTACACTTATAGAAACAAAAAAGACAAAATCAGATATGAATAGTGTCAAATACTATTCACCCAAAGTAGACACTATTCATAGTTCGTTTTTGTATCTCTCCCTATAAATTGAGTTTTGAGTTGAACCTTTTTGGAGTTGTAGACATACACCGAGGTATGTTGTCAAATAATTTTAGAATTTTTAGAATTGCTTAAATATGAATTTTGGGGGTTGATCCTACGATCTCACCCAAAGAGCAAATTCTATTGTAGCCCCCCTCAGATCGGGTGCATGGCCATGGAGATGGTCAGGCTCGTGCCCACTTGGTGCATGGCGTCGTTGTGGATGGCGAGTGATATCCGGTGGCGCATCTCCTACACGCCTGATTTCCAGACTGCTCGCACCGTCAAGCTCATCGACGACGAGCTACTCCTCTGGCGTGACGTGCTTCGCCTCATCCTCCTCAACTCCAGCGGGGTGGTGGATGTACGTTCGCTTTGTGAGGGAGAGTTCATCGACATCGGACATATTGCCCCCTTTCCATGTTTTTTGCTAGGGTTCGTGATCGTGTCCTGGAGTCAATTGCACCACCCACAATCAAAGAATCAACGTTATGATAAGAGAGACTTCCTTGCTAGGAAGTACGGTAAAGAAAAAGAACCATGGGTTCAGAAACCCATGCATTTTCCTCCCAAACCATCCAAGAAAAAGGATGATGAGGATTTTGAGCGCTTTGCTGAAATGATTAGACCTATCTTTTTGCGTATGCGTTTGACTGACATGCTTAAAATGAATCATTATGCTAAGTATATGAAAGATATTATTACAAATAAAAGAAAGATACCGGAAGCTAAAATTTTCACCATGCTTGCCAATTATACTTTTAAGGGTGGAATACCTAAGAAATTAGGAGATCCCGGAGTACCAACTATACCATGCTCCATTAAAAGAAACTATGTTAAAACTGCTTTATGTGATCTTGGAGCCGGTGTTAGTGTTATGCCTCTCTCTTTATATCATAGACTTGATTTGAATAAGTTGACACCTACTGAAATATCTTTGCAAATGGCCGATAAATCAACTGCTATACCTGTCAGTATTTGTGAGGATGTGCCTGTTGTGGCTGCAAACGTTACTATTTTAACGGACTTTGTTATTCTTGATATTTCCGAGGACGATAGTATGTCTATTATCCTTGGTAGACCATTTTTGAATACTGCAGGGGCTGTTATTGATTGCAACAAAGGCAATGTCACTTTTCATGAGTGGGAGTTATTAAGTAATATGATTAATTAAACTTTAATTTATCATGAACTTAGTACCTGATAGTATTTTGCATGTCTATGTTGTTGTAGATATATGGCCCGTGCTGTTGTTTCGTTGAATTTTAATGCGTTCCTACAGAAAGCTAAGTTGAAATATGATGGTAGCAACTACATGGACTAGGTCCGTAACTTGAGGATTATCCTCATTGCTGCACAGAAGAATTACGTCCTGAAAGCACCGCTGGGTGACAAACCTGCTGCAGATGCTGCTGACGACGTTAAGAACGTCTGACAAAGCAAAGCTGGTGACTACTCGATAGTTCAGTGTGCCATGCTTTACGTCTTAGAACCGGGACTTCAATGACGTTTTGAATGTCATGGAGCATATGAGATGTTTCAGGAGTTGAAGTTAATATTTCAAGCAAATGCCCGGATTGAGAGATATGAAATCTCCAATAAGTTCTACAGCTGCAAAATGGAGGAGAACAGTTCTGTCAGTGAACATATACTCAGAATGTCTGGGTAACACAACCACTTGACTCAGTTGAGAGTTAATCTTCCTGATGATAGTGTCATTGAAAGAGTTCTTCAATCACTGCAACCAAGCTACAAATGCTTCATGATGAACTATAATATGCAAGGGATGGATAAGATAATTCCTGAGCTCTTTGCAATGCTAAAGGCTGTGGAGGTAGAAATCAAGAAGGAGCAGCAAGTGTTGATGGTCAACAAGACCACCAGTTTTAAGAAGAAGGGCAAAGGAAAGAAGGGGAACTTCAAGAAGAACAGCAAGCAAGTTGCTGCTCAAGTGAAGAAGCCCAAGTCTAGACCTAAGCCTGAGACCGAGTGCTTTTACTGCAAAGGGACTGGTCATTGGAAGCGGAACTGGCCCAAGTATTTGGCGGATAAGAAGGATGGCAAAGTGAAAGGTGTCGGCGTTCTGGGAACGGGGGTCCCCAGACTTGCCTGCCTGCGGCCTGCGGCGTGGCTCAAAGGGGGGCCCAGCATGGCCCATCTTCACCAACACAAACTCAAGACCCTCGCGAGGGGCCAAGCCTCGCGGGGCGGACGACACGGAGCTTCCTTAGGCACGGCCTCGTCAGGCTGGCTCACGAGGAGGCAGAGAGATCAAGACGGGGTACCTCGCGAGGTGCCCGTGACGCAAGCCATGACGACTCAGGGTGCCAGGCGGGTGCCAGCCCGCGCAGCATCCTCCTTTTCTCTTTGGTGCAAAGGGGGCAAGCGCAGCCGCAGAGTACCGAGGCATCAGGCAAAGGTTGCCATTTCGGTGCAACGAGACCAAGACCAGGAGGACTATGAGACGGAGGTCACCGTGGAGCCCAAGACGGCGTCATCACCAGAGCTTTGCGCAGGCGAAGACTGCTTTTGTTAGGATAGTTGATACTTGTTGTCCCTCTTTCAAATTAGCCCGCCATTGTTGGCTCCCTTCCCGCTCAATATTTGGGGAGAGGACCAGGGCCTCTATAAATAGGACCAGCCACCCACAAAGCAAGGGGGTTGGGTGATAGGAAGAAAGAGGCTCGTTAGAGAGGCTAGAAGC
The DNA here is from genome assembly GCF_002162155.2 of Triticum dicoccoides. Lineage (NCBI taxonomy): Eukaryota > Viridiplantae > Streptophyta > Magnoliopsida > Poales > Poaceae > Triticum > Triticum dicoccoides. The sequence continues at coordinate 185,288,243 of NC_041392.1, read as the reverse complement.
AAAGAGAGAGAGAAAGAGAGAGAGAAAGGTGGCTGGACTCCCCCCATCAGTTCATCCCCCCAGCCAAGAACAGACCCTCACGAGGCTGTTCTTCCTTGTATGGTTCGTCATCATCAGCCCAAGAGGCAATCCACACACCACACACTGGAGTAGGGTATTACACCACAACAGTGGCCCGAACCAGTATAAACCCTATGTCCCTTGTGTTGTTCTTTTCATAGCTTTGATCCTAGCATGGCGGAGGGGTGCAGGTAGGTAGGAGGCGAAATCTCCGCGCGCACCCCAGTGTTCGAACCTCAAGGGTCTGCCAGAACCCGAAATCCGACATTTGACGCGCCAGGTAGGGGTGCGCCAGAATTCGTCTTCCACCGCTCCGTGCCCAGTCGCGTCGTCATCACCATGCCCGGCGACCAGGAGGGCAACCCAGACCCATGGGCTGCGTGGCCCGCCCGCGCAGAACCGCTCGCCTCGGGCGACCCCGTGCCCCAGGCAGCTCGCGGTCCGCAGGGCGCTGCGGGCCGCGGGCGACACGGACAGGCTTCGACAACTCTTACACCGCGGCAGGCGTGGTCGGCAGCAAGGGCCTCCAATCACGCCGCTACCACGACACCGTACACCCGCCGAGAGTAGGCGAACTCGAGGGCCGCGCTCACGGTGGCCCGAGAGCTGCTGCAGTGCAGACTGCTGGAGGGCGGCCACGACGTGCTGCTGGAGCGAGTGGCAGAGCTCCTGGGCTTCGCCGCCTCGGGGGCTCACCCCTTCTCCACCCAGCTCCCATCTCAAGCTCAGGGCAACCCGCGCGGGGGCTCCGCGCGCGCCCGCGGTCTCCAAGGCTACCCCGACGCCAGCGAAGCTGTCAGCACCAGACCGGCGGCGGCGCTGCCCCCGCCCCCGGTCCGCGAAGAAGAATGACTCGACGCGACCCGCGGCCCCAATGGGCGGCCGTGGTGCCACCCCGCGGTGGGCGTGTCAGGTAGGACCGCGTGGCATGCGGGGCATTACGGTGTGGCATTCGGGATGACGGCGCCGGAGGAATACGTGCCCCTCATGATGGACCAAGGACACCCTCACGAGAACGGACAAGGCTCGCTCCTCAGCCCAAGCTGGGGGGACGAGGCACTAGAAGCTGAGCCTTTCCAGGAGCCCCGGAATGGTCCCGCTGGCCACGCTGGAGGCAACGATTATCGGGTACCGCTAATTCGTTAGGAGCAGGTATACGCTTACCATGGATCGCAGGAGGTGCAGGTCGCCGCAGCAAGCAGCTGCCCCGCTCCCACAGTCTCCTACCCCTCGGGAGGAGGACGCAGGGGGCTGCAGGAGAGGGGCCGAGATCCGACATCACCACTGCGGCATTCGGAGCAAGGTGTTCTCAGAAGGTAGGCCCTCTGCTGGGGAGGTGCCTCAGGGCCTGCCCCTGGCGGAGGACCCGTGGTCGTCGGGGGAACCGCTGGCGACCGCTCTACCCCATCGGGCGGCGTCCTGGTTTCCGGTCGTTGCTGATGGCACTAGAGTGTGGCGCAAGGCGGGGCCCTCATCTGGCGATATGAAGCAAGGCCAGTACCTGTGAACAAGGCCCAGTGCCTATGAAGCTCGCCGCCCCGTGACACTCTCACGTAATAATGAGTGGGGTTGTACACGCCCTGGAGTCTCAGGGGTGCCGGCCTCAGGCCCTGGGGCTCCCTCCCACGCCCAGTGGCAGCACTTAGCTCCGTGCTGGTGAGAAGACGTCCAAGACTAGACTAGGTGCCGGACGCGGCCTTTTGTTTGCTTTCGTTGCTCTTCCCTTTGGTTTTCCTTTTCCCCTGCTGGATTCAAGTTGGATTCGAATTTGAGATTTGCGTGTGTTCGGGGAAGGGGTGCTTAGTCTCGTTCGAGCAATTTCTCGCGCTTCGGTTACCACTTCACCTCAGCTGCCTCCCCTCGTGAGCCCCTCGCGAGCCGGGTCAGGAGGGCGTCTTACTGCAGGTCCAACGGATTCAATCAGGAAACACTCAGGGCACCACAGCCTCCTACGGGCTGCCCCAGGGCCAGCACGGGACAAAGGTAAATTAGCCGACCAGCACGTCGCTTAAGCCAACCACTTGGCGCGGGCGCATGGGAAATGTAGCTCCTACTGATACGACGAACACAAGTTTTACATGAGGGGCTCCCCCTCCAAAATGCTCTCACAGCTATCAGGCCAAAACCTGAATTCTATTCATACAGGGTAAGCAGGAACGATGCACAATCAGTCGGATGAATCTCCCAATGCATCCTCAGGAGCGCCATCGGGGCCGTTGCTCGCGTCGCTGAATTCGCCATCGCTGCCAGCGTTGACACCAGCGGCGTCAAGGCCGCCCATCACGCCGCCCTCGTTGGCTGTCACGATCGCGTCGTCGTTGTCTGAGGCGAAGGCCCTGATAAGAGCCTCCACATGGTCTTCCACCCAGTGTGCCAGCACACCTCGGACGGCCAAGGGGATTGGGGCGATGGCGGCGTCGAAATCGAAGTGGGGATCCATGCTTCGGAGATGGCTGAAGACACGAGAAAAGGCGCGCCTGAGCAGGGCGCGGCTCCTCTCCTCCACCAACCTGTCCGCCCTGATCGACCGCGCCTCCAGCTGCGTCACCACGTCAGTGAAGAATTGAAGATTGCCCGCGTAGTTAACCGCGTGCGGCTCGCCGACGGTCCCCTCGCAGATGTTGCCCAAGGCCGTGTTGGCCCTCTCCCGGAGCGTGGTGAGCATGGGGCTGTGCTCATGCTCCAGGAGCTGCCGCTGACGTATCTCGTCCGCGTTCTGGCGCGCGACGGCCTCAGCCTCCTTCACCCGCTGGCGAAGAAGGAGCACCTCAGCCTGGGAGGTGGTTAGCTCACCTTGCGCCACCTCAAGGGCGGCCCGGGAAGCATCGGCCCGCCGCGTCACCTCCTCCAGCTTGGCCCTCAAGGCAGCAGTCCTACCTTCGGCTTCGGCCCGGATCAACCCCAGCTTCTCCTCGAACTCGTGCTCGAGGTTCAAATGCGCCATCGCCACCCGACGTCCGACCTCCTCCAGGACATGGGCTTCCTGTGCAGCGACATCGTCCTCCGCCTGCGTCACCAAGAGCTCCCTCGTCTTCAGACGCTCGTACTCACGGGTACGTTCGGCGGCTTCCAGCGTCAGCGCCTCCTCACGCTTCTGGAGCTCCGCCGGGTCACCGGAGGCCACCTTCATCGAGGCGAGGGCTGCCTCGCGCAGCTCCACCTGCTCCTCCAGCGAGTGGCACCAGGCCAGGATCTCCCGAGCCCGCTCCTCTGCAGCCATTCGCCGCCGGTCAACCTCCCGAGCTTCCTCAGCAGCCCGAGACCGGGCCTCCCGAGAGGCCACCAACGACGCCTTGGCCTCTGCTTCATCAAGGTCACGCTGACGGTGCGCAAGGGCGATGGCGCCCTCCAGCTCGCGCCTCTCTGCAGCCAGGCGCAGGCCCTCGGCCTCAAGGCGCGCGTCTTCATCAGCAAGCTCCTCACCAAGCAGGCTCACTGCGTTAGTCGCCCTTCGAAGGAATCCTTGGCGGAAAGCGCGACGCTCCCGAGAGCACTCAAGCACGTCTTCCACACCATCATCTGCCCCAAGCAAGCGCCGGGGGCTGCAAGTCAGCGCTCCCCCTCCGGGCTGGGGGCTGGGGGCTGGCACCCTCGCGACGGCCGGGCACGCCGCTTCAGAAGCCCGGCCTGGGGCCAGCCCGACCTCAGGAGAAGAGCGCAGGAAGCACCTCAGCCAATCGCAGTCCACGACCAGGCGAGAAGCCCATGGCAGGTTGGCTATGCCACGAGAAGGCTCGCGAAGGAGGATCGCGAGGTGCGCGGGGCCACGATACGCCTCGGGATGGTTCGCCTCTTCGATCGCCCTCACCACAAGGGCTCCGCTGCTTGGGGCGCTCGATGACGATGGAGGGGGCAAAGCCAAAGGGGACGGCTCCTCAGCCATCTCAGCAAGCTCGGCTGGAAGGGGCCTGCGGAGCAAGGGTCAGTAAGAGCAACGGAAGGATCAGGAGCAGGGAAAGGAGAAGGCTTACTCATCAGTGGCGAAGTACTTTCTGCGCTTCAGTAGGCAACAAGGGTAACCGTCGCCCAGGGCCTCCCTTCTCTTCTGGAGAGGCCCAAAGTCCACGCGGAAGCGGCCTAAGAGTCGGGCGCAGGGATCGACCTGCGACGAAGATGGAGCGTCAAGACGATCAGCGTCAGGGGCGCCTACCTGATGTGCGCCGCCAATCGCCTCCCCAAGAGAAGCAGCTGGAGCCTCAGGGGCCCCAGTCGCAGGCGCAGAGGGCAGCTGTTTGTCACCCTCAGCCTCAGCGGTACGGGCCCCGATAACTGCTTCCTCGTGAGCCTCGCCCGGTGCTGTCACCACGCCAGGAGCCCCCTCGGCCTCTGGCGCCTCGTGCCTCCCTGCTCCGCCACTTGAGGAAGAGTCGCCTTGGCCGATTGGAAGGGCAGTCACCACCATTGGATTCTCACGAGGTCCCTGGAGGCCGGCGAGGCGCAGCCCCCACTCATCAAAGACGGGCATCTGCTTCATGAAGTCGATCCTGCTCTGGCAGAGGTACAGCAAGGCCCCTCCCTGCCGGACCCTGCCGGGGTTGGGGTCCCCAGCCAAGGTCAAGAGCGCCGTCTTCAGCACCTCGGGAGCCAGGTCCTCTTCCTGGAGCCTCATACTATCCTCGCGCCCACGGAAGGCCCACATCCGGCGAGAGTGGCGTTGAAGGGGAGCAACACGGCATAGCAGAAACTCCTTCACCACCTTGGGCGCTGTCACGCCAAGCGACCTCAAGAGCGCGAAGTGGCGCCAGACGAATACGAGCCGGGGGCTCTCGAGTGTCTCCTGGCCCCAACCCGAATTGGGGATAGCAGGCGAGGTCGGCTCCGATAGCAGGGGGCTGGGCACCCCTGCATCCACATACAGCCACCACTCGCGGAACCCAACCGCGGGCAGGAGGAGCCCGAAGTCAATCCCAGAGGCCGCAGTCTCAGGCGCGGCAACGAAGCTCACGCACGCCCAGCATTGGGTAGGGTCGACAAGATGCAGCGAGAAGAAGTGGCGTAGCAAGGCAACCGAAGGAGGGATGCCCACCATGGCTTCGCAAACAAAGGCGAAGACCGAAAGGAGGGTGATGGACTCAGGACTTAGATGCATCATGTGGATCCGATAGTGGGAGAGCACGGCATTGAAGAAATCAGAAAAGGGGGGAACCAGACCCGCCCACAGGGCGTCGGCAAAATATGGGACCTCGGTAGCTATCCTGTCGATGGAGAAGTGGGGCGCGGGCCAGGCTGTCGTCCTCCCGCATTCATTGAAGATGGTGGCCAGAGCCAAGCTGACCTTGCCCAGGCCCTCGGCGGGGGCCGCCAACGGCGGCGGGCAAGGCGGAGACACGGGATTCTTCCCTCTTCCCTTCTTCGTCGGGGCCATGGCGATAGGAAAGGGGGGGAGGATTCAAGATTGAATTGAAAACAGAAACCAGGGTTCGAGCGGAGGAAGGACAGGAAGCGCTCGAGCGATAAAAGGGGGACGGCTGTGTACGACTACGGGTCCGCCTAGCAAGGCGCAAGATAAGGAGGGTGTGGGGGAACAGTGCCGCCCATGTCCAATCAACTGCCGCGTGGTGCCTAAGGCCGCAGGCTGTTAGGGCCCGCGGCGCTTCGCTCTTGCCCTTTCCGCCTCCCTGCACGGCCAAGTCCGAGCGCGCCTTGGTCCCGGGGGCTACTGTCGGCATTCTGGGAACGGGGTTCCCCAGACTTGCCTGCCTGCGGCCTGCGACGTGGCTCAAAGGGGGGCCCAGCACGGCCCATCTTCACCAACACAAACTCAAGACCCTCGCGAGGGGCCAAGCCTCGCGGGGCGGACGACACGGAGCTTCCTCAGGCACGGCCTCGTCAGGCTGGCTCACGAGGAGGCGGAGAGATCAAGGCGGGGTACATCGCGAGGTGCCCGTGACGCAAGCCATGACGACTCAGGGCGCCAGGCGGGTGCCAGCCCGCACAGCGTCCTCCTTTCCTCTTTGGTGCAAAGGGGGCAAGCGCAGCCGCGGAGTACCGAGGCATCAGGCAAAGGTTGCCATTTCGGTGCAACGAGACCAAGACCAGGAGGACTACGAGATGGAGGTCACCGTGGAGCCCAAGACGGTGTCATCACCAGAGCTTTGCGCAGGCGAAGACTGCTTTTGTCAGGATATTTGATACTTGTTGTCTCCCTTTCAAATTAGCCTGCCATTGTTGGCTCCCTTCCCGCTCAATATTTGGGGAGAGGACCAGGGCCTCTATAAATAGGACCAGCCACCCACAAAGCAAGGGGGTTGGGTGATAGGAAGAAAGAGGCTCGTTAGAGAGGCTAGAAGCATAGAGAAAGAGAGAGAGAAAGGTGGCTGGACTCCCCCCATCAGTTCATCCCCCCAGCCAAGAACAAACCCTCGCGAGGTTGTTTTTCCTTGTATGGTTCGTCATCATCAGCCCAAGAGGCAATCCACACACCACACACTGGAGTATGGTATTACACCACAACGGTGGCCCGAACCAGTATAAACCCTGTGTCCCTTGTGTTGTTCTTTTCATAGCTTTGATCCTAGCATGGCGGAGGGGTGTAGGTAGGTAGGAGGTGGAATCTCCGCGCGCACCCCAGTGTTCGAACCTCAAGGATCTGCCGGAACCCGAAATCCGACAAAAGGTATATTTGATATACATGTTATTGACATGTACCTTACTAATGCTCGTAGTAGCGTCTGGGTATTTGATACCGGTTCTGTTGCTAATATTTGCAACTCGAAATAGGGGCTACGGATTAAACGAAGATTAGCTAAGGACGAGGTGACGATGTGTGTGGGAAATGGTTCCAAAGTCGATGTGATCGCCGTCGGCACGCTACCTCTACATCTACCTTCGGTATTAGTTTTAGACCTGAATAATTGTTATTTGGTGCCAGCGTTAAGCATGAACATTATATTTGGATCTTGTTTGATGCGAGATAGTTATTCATTTAAATCAGAGAATAATGGTTGTTCTATTTATATGAGTAATATCTTTTATGGTCATGCACCCTTGATGAGTGGTCTATTTTTACTAAATCTTGATAGTGGTGATACACATATTCATAGTATTGAAGCCAAAAGATATAAGTTTAATAATGATAATGCAACTTATTTGTGGCACTGCCGTTTAGGTCATATTGGTGTAAAGCGCATGAAGAAACTACATGATGATGGGCTTTTGGAATCACTTGATTATGAATCCCTTGATGCTTGCGAACCATGCCTCATGATCAAGATGACTAAGACTCTGTTCTCCGAAACAATGGAACGAGCAACAGACTTGTTGGAAATTATACATACTGATGTATGCGGTCCAATGAGTGTTGATGCTCGTGGCGGGTATCGTTATTTTCTGACCTTCATAGATGATTTGAGCAGATTGGGTATATCTACTTGATGAAACGTAAGTCTGAAACATTTGAAAAGTTCAAAGAATTTCAGAGTGAAGTGAAAAATCATCGTAACAAGAAAATTAAGTTTCTATGATCTGATCGTGGAGGAGAATATTTGAGTTATGAGTTTGGTCTTCATTTGAAAAATGCGTAATAGTTTCGCAACTCACGCCACCTAGAACACCACAGCGTAATGGTGTGTCCGAACATCGTAACTGCACTTCATTAGATATGGTGCGATCTATGATGTCTCTTACTGATTTACCGCTGTCGTTTTGGGTTTATGCTTTAGAGATGGCTACATTCACGTTAAATAGCGCACCATCGAAATCCGTTGAGACGGCACCTTATGAAATGTGGTTTGGCAAGAAACTCAAGTTGTCGTTTCTTAAAGTTTGGGGCTGCGATGCTTATGTGAAAAAGCTTCAACCTGATAAGCTCGAACCCAAATCGTAGAAATGTGTCTTCATAGGATACCCAAAAGAGATTGTTGGGTACACCTTTATCACAGATCCGAAGGCAAGATATTCGTTGCTAAGAATGGATCCTTTCTAGAGAAGGAATTTCTCTCGAAAGAAGTGAGTGGGAGGAAAGTAGAACTTGATGAGGTAACTATACCTGCTCCCTTATTGGAAAGTAGTTCATCATATAAATCAGTTCCACTGATTCCTACACCAATAAGTGAGGAAGCTAAAGATGATGATCATGAAACTTCTAATCAAGTTACTACTGAACCTCGTAGGTCAACCAGAGTAAGATCCGCACCAAAGTGGTACGGCAATCCTGTTCTGGAGGTCATGTTACTTGACCATGACGAACCTACGAACTATGAGGAAGCGATGATGAGCCAAGATTCCGCAAAATGGCTTGAGGCCATGAAATCTGAGATGGGGTCCATGTATGAGAACAAAGTGTGGACTTTAGTTGACTTCCCGATGATAGGCAAGCCATAGAGAATAAATGGATCTTCAAGAAGAAGACTCACGCTGACACTAATGTTACTGTCTACAAAGCTTGACTTGTTGCAAAAGGTTTTCGACAAGTTCAAGGAGTTGACTATGATCAGACCTTCTCACCCGTAGCGATGCTTAAGTCCGTCCGAATCATGTTAGCAATTGTCGTATTTTATGATTATGAAACTTGGCAAATGGATGTCAAAATTGCATTCGTTAATGGATATCTTAAAGAAGAGTTGTATATGATGCAACCAGAAGGTTTTGTTGATCCAAAAGGTGCTAACAAAGTGTGCAAGCTCCAGCGATCCATTTATGGACTGGTGCAAGCCTCTCGGAGTTGGAATATGCACTTTGATAGTGTGATCAAAGCATATGGTTTTATACAGACTTTTGGAGAAGCCTGTATTTATAAGAAAGTGAGTGGGAGTTGTGTAGCATTTCTGATATTATATGTGGATGACATATTGCTGATCGGAAATGATACTGAATTTCTAAATAGCATAAAAGGATACTTGAATAAGAATTTTTCAATGAAAGACCTCGGTGAAGCTGCTTATATATTAGGCATCAAGACGCTTAATTGGACTTTCACAAAGCACATACCTTGACAAAGTTTTGAAGAAGTTCAAAATGGATCAAGCAAAGAAGGGGTTCTTGCCTGTGTTGCATGGTGTGAAGTTGAGTCAGACTCAATGCCCGACCACTACAGAAGATAGAGACAAAATGAAAGTCATTCCCTATGCTTCAGCCATAGGTTCTGTCATGTATACAATGTTGTGTACCAGACCTAATGTGTGTCTTGCTATTAGTTTAGCAGGGAGGTACCAAGTAATGCAGGAGTGGATCACTGGACAGCGGTCAAGAACATCCCGAAATACCTGAAAAGGACTAAGGATATGTTTCTCGTTTATGGAGGTGACAAAGATCTCGTCGTAAACGCTTACGTCGATGCAAGATTTGACACTAATCTGGATGACTCTAAGTCACAAACCGGATATGTATTTTTATTGAATGGTGGAGCTATCAGTTGGTGCAGTTCCAAGCAGAGCGTCATGGCGGGATCTACATGTGAAGCGGAGTACATAGCTGCTTCGGAAGCAGCAAATGAAGGAGTCTGGATGAAGGAGTTCATATCCGATCTAGGTGTCATACCTAGTGCATCGGGTCCTTTGAAAATCTTTTGTGACAATACTGGTGCAATTGCCTTGGCAAAGGAATCTAGATTTCACAAGAGAACCAAGCACATCAAGAGACGCTTCAATTCCATCAACGATCAAGTCAAGGAGGGAGACATAGAGATTTGCAAGATACATACGGATCTGAATGTTGCAGACCCGTTGACTAAGCCTCTCTCACGAGCAAAACATGATCAGCACCAAGACTCCATGGGTGTTAGAATCATTACTGTGTAATCTAGATTATTGACTCTAGTGCAAGTGGGAGACTGAAGGAAATATGCCCTAGAGGCAATAATAAAGTTGTTATTTATATTTCCTTATATCATGATAAATGTTTATTATTCATGCTAGATTTGTATTAACCGGAAACTTAGTACATGTGTGAATACATAGACAAACCGAGTGTCACTAGTATGCCTCTACTTGACTAGCTCGTTAATCAAAGATGGTTAAGTTTCCTAATCATAGACATGAGTTATCATTTGATGAACGGGATCACATCATTAGAGAATGATGTCATTGACTTGACCCATCCGTCAGCTTAGCACTATGATCGTTTAGTTTATTGCTCTTGATTTCTTCATAACTTATACATGTTCCTATGACTATGAGATTATGCAACTCCCGAATAGCGGAGGAACAGTTAGTGTGCTATCAAACATCACAACCTAATTGGGTGACTATAAAGATGCTCTATAGGTGTATCTGATGGTGTTTGTTGAGTTGGCGTAGATCGAGATTAGGATTTGTCACTCCGTGTATCGGAGAGGTATCTCTGGGCCCTCTCGGTAATGCACATCACTATAAGCCTTGCAAGTAATGTGACTTATGAGTTAGTTGCGGGATGATGTATTACGGAACGAGTAAAGAGACTTGCCGGTAACGATATTGAACTAGGTATTGAGATACTGACGATCGAATCTCGGGCAAGTAACATACCGATGACAAAGGGAACAATGTATGTTGTTATGCGGTTTGACTAATAAAGATCTTCGTAGAATATGTAGGAATCAATATGAGCATCCAGGTTCTACTATTGGTTATTGACCGGAAGTGAGTCTCGGTCATGTCTACATAGTTCTCGAACCCGTAGGGTCCGCATGCTTAATGTTCGATGACGATCGGTATTATGAGTTTATATGTTTTGATGTACCGAAGGTAGTTCGGAGTTCCGGATGTGATCACGGATATGACGAGGAGTCTTGAAATGGTCGAGATATAAAGATCAATATATTGGAAGGCTATGTTTGGACATCGGAATGGTTCCGGATGAGTTTGGGCATTTACCGGAGTACCGGGGGGTTACCGGAACCCCCCGGGGAGTCAATGGGCCTTATTGGGCCTTAGTGGGAGAGGGGAGGAGGCGGCCAAGGTTCCCCCCTAATCCCAATCCTAATTGGGAGGGGGGCCGGGCCCCCTTTCCTTCTCTCCCTCTCCCTCTTCCTCTTCTCCTACTCCTACTAGGGAAAGGGGGGAAACCAACTCCTACTAGGAGTAGGACTCCCCCTTGGGCGCGCCGTGAGAGGGCCGGCCCTCCCCTCCTCCACTCCTTTATATATGGGGGAGGGGGCACCCCATAGACACACAAGTTGATTGTTTATCCATGTGTAGTGCCCCCCTCCGCAGAATTCCACCTCGGTCATATCGTTGTAGTGCTTAGGCGAAGCCCTGCGTCGGTAACTTCATCATCACTGTCATCATGCCGTCGTGCTGACAAAACTCTCCCTCGGCCTCAGCTGGATCAAGAGTACGACGGATGTCACCGAGCTGAATGTGTGCATATCATGGAGGTGTCATGCGTTCAGTACTTGATCGGTTGGATCACGAAGACGTTCGACTACATCAACTGTGTTTCATAACGCTTCCACTTTCGGTCTACGAGGGTACGTAGACATACTCTTCCCTCTCATTGCTATGCATCTCCTAGATGGATCTTGCGTGTGCGTAGGAATTTTTTTGAAATACTGCGTTCCCCAACATGAGGACCCTCCTCAGTACACCGGAGGGAGTAGCTTCTATCCGTGGGCATAGACCAACTTAGGCCAAAATCCTAAGCTTGGAGGAGTACGTATTTCTCGCTGACATTACATTCTTGTTCACACACTCATTCTAGTTATCAATGCTCATACTTTTTAATTGTACTATCCATGCTAGTTTATTTTGTTTTCCAGCATTCTTCTTGTGTGTTTGAAAAACCTTAAGAAAAATAAAAAAAATAGTTGTAGCTAGTATTTTCCATGCCTTTAGTAGTAGTAATTAAAAGAAAACCCAAAAAGATTTCTCATTCTTCTTTTGCTCGTTGGGAGATTTCCCGTGTAAATAGTTTTATTTCTTTTCTTGCTCTTTGGGGGTTGAGAGGAGAAGACCATGATGAAAATGTTAAGTGGCTCTCATATGCATTATTGTTGATTTAACTAAGAGCCCATGTTACCTTGTCTTCTTCCTTGTATTAAATACTTGCAGATTCCAGCTTAGTCAATGCACATGCACTATTATTATTATTATCGACACAATTCGGTCGTGCAAGTGAAAGGCAATAATAACGGTATATGATGGACTGATTGACATGAGAGAAGCTGGTATGAGCTCGACCTATCTTGTTTTTGTAAATATGATTAGTTCATCATTCCCGATTCAGCCTATTATGAGTGAAACATGTTTGCAATGACAATTAGAGATTATAGTTGCCCATGCCATGCTTAATTAGCTAGGAGTTTATAATGGTTTACCTTGTGCGCCAACATGCTATTAAAATGGTTGTGGTGTGGTATGATAGGGTGGTATCCTCCTTTGAACGATTCAAGTGGCTTGACTTGGCACATGTTCACGCATGTAGTTGAAACAAAATCAACATAGCCTCCACGATATTTATGTTCATGGTGATTTATATCCTACTCATGCTTTCACTCATTGTTGATTAATCTTAATGCATGTTCATGACTGTTGTCGCTCTCTAGTTGGTCGCTTCCCAGTCTTTTTATAGCCTTCACTTATACTAAGCGGGAATACTGCTTGTGCATCCACTTCCATAAACCCCAAAGTTATTCCATATGAGTCCACCATACCTTCCTATATGCGGTATCTACCTGCCATTCCAAGTAAATTTGTATGTGCCAAACTCTAAACCTTCAAATGAAATTCTGTTTTGTATGCTCGAATAGCTCATGTATCAACTAGGGTTGTCTATATCTTCCATGCTAGGTGGATTGTTCTCAAGATGAGTGGATCCGCTCATCATTCACGAGAAAATGGCTGGTAACCGGGATGCCCAGTCCCATGCTCAAATCAAAATAATTGCAAACAAAACTCCCTTGGGATTGTTGTTAGTTGGAGGCACCCGTTGTTTCGGACAAGCCATGGATTGATGTTTGTTGGTGGTGGGGGAGTATAAACTTTGCCATTCTGTTTGGAACTGCCTATAGTGTGTGTAGCATGGAAGATATCGAGATCTCTTGGTTGTTATGTTGACAATGAAAGTATACCACTCAAAATATTATTTATCTCTATTTCAAAACTTGAGCTCTGGCACCTCTGCAAATCCCCGCTTCCCTCTGCGAAGGGCCTATCTATTTACTTTTATGTTGAGTCATCATCCTTTTATTAAAAAGCACCAGTTAGAGAGCACCACTGTCATTTGCATGCATTGCTATTAATTTACATTGAGTATGACTGTGACTGGATCTCTTTTACCATGAATTACAATGTCTAGTCAGTCCTTGATCTTCAGGGGTGCTCTGCATTCATGTTTTGCGGTCTCGAAAAGGGATAGCGAGATACCATCTTATTATATCATGATATGATTGTTTTGAGAAAGTGTTGTCATCCAAGATTTATTATTATTGCTCGCTACTTGATTATGCCATTGATATGAGTAAACATGAGACCTAAATGTTATTATGAATATGGTTAGTTCATAATCTTTGCTGAAAACTTGAATGCTGGCTTTACATATTTGCAACAACAAGAGCAAACAGAGTTTGTAAAAGTTTTTCTTTATCACTTTCAGTTTGCCAACTGAATTGCTTGGGGACAAGCAAAGGTTTAAGCTTGGGGGAGTTGATATGTCTCCAACGTATCTACTTTTCCAAAAACTTTTGCCCATGTTTTGGACTCTAACTTGCATGATTTGAATGGAACTAACCCGGACGGATGCTGTTTTCAGCAGAATTGCCATGGTGTTATTTTTGTGCAGAAATAAAAGTTCTTGGAATGACCTGAAAATTCACGGAGACACGTGTTGGAATTTATAAAAAATACTGGCGAAAGAATCAGCTTAAGGGGGCCCACACCCTGTCCACGAGGGTGCAGGGCGCCCCCCTGGGGCGCGCCCCCCTACCTCATGGGACCCCTGAGGCTCCACCGATGTCAACTCCAACTCTATATATTCACGTTCGGGGAGAAAAAAATCAGAGAGAAGGATTCATCACATTTTACGATACGGAGCCGCCGCCAAGCCCTAATCTTCATCGGGAGGGCTGATCTGGAGTCCGTTCGGGGCTCCGGAGAGGGGAATCCGTCGCCATCGTCATCATCAACCTTTCTCCATCACCAATTTCATGATGCTCAACGTCGTGCGTGAGTAATTCCATCGTAGGCTTGCTGGACGGTGATGGGTTGGATGAGATTTATCATGTAATCGAGTTAGTTTTGTTAGGGTTTGATCCCTAGTATCCATTATGTTCTAATATTGATGTTGCTATGACTTTGCTATGCTTAATGCTTGTCACTAGGGCTCGAGTGCCATGATTTCAGATCTGAACCTATTATGTTTTCATGAATATATGTGAGTTCTTGATCCTATTTTGCAAGTCAATAGTCACCTACTATGTGTTATGATCTGTAACCCTGAAGTGACAATAATCGGGACCACTCCCGATGATGACCGTAGTTTGAGGAGTTCATGTGTTCACTAAGTGTTAATGCTTTTGTCCGGTACTCTATTAAAAAGAGGCCTGAATATTGTCGGCGTTCTAGGAACGGGGGTCCCCAGACTTGCCTGCCTGCGGCCTGCGGCGCGGCTCAAGTGGGGGCCTGGCGCGGCCCATCTTCATCAGCTCAAGCTCAAGACCCTCGCGAAGGGCCAAGCCTCGCGGGGCGGGTGATCGGAAGCTTCCTCTGAGGCAGCCTCATCAGGCAGGCTCGCGAGGAGGTGGAGAGATCAAGGCAGGGATACCTCGCGAGGAGCCCGTGACGCAAGTCATGACGATCGAGACCAGGCGGGCGCCAGGCGGGCGCCGGCCTGCGCAGTGTCCTTGTTTCCCCTTTAGTGCAAAGGGGGAAAGCACAGGCCAAGGCACCGGGCAAAGGTTACCATTCCGGTGCAACAAGACCAAGACCAGCAGAGTGGCAGGACAGAGGTCACCGTGGAGCCCAAGACGGCGTCATCACCAGTGCTTTTGGCAGCCGAAGACCATCTTTGGTCAGGATAACTTGTACTATATGTTCCCCTTCAAATGGCCAATTGTCGGCGCCCTTCCCGCTCATTATTTGGGGAGAGGCCCAGGGCCTCTATAAATAGAGCTAGCCACCACATAGTAGAGGGACATTTAGAAATCTGATAGAACCCCAGCAAAGAGGGAGAAAGGCGACTGAACTCACCCTAGCAGTTCATCGCACCAGCTCAAGAACACCTCTCGCGAGGTTGTTCTTCCCTTGTACTGTTCATCATCAGCCCCTCAGGCAATCCACCTCACCACACACTCGAGTAGGGTATTACACCACAACGGTGGCCCGAACTAGTATAAACCTCGTGTCCCTTGTGTTGTTCATTGTTTTCCAGCTTAGATCACGCGAGGAGATTGGACGTAGATCGGTAGGGGAGAGATCTCCGCACGCACCCCAGTGTTCGAACCTCAAGGGTCTGCCGAAACCTGAAATCCGACATTTGGCGCGCCAGGTAGGGGTGCACTGGAATCTTTCTTCCGCTCTTCGCGTGTGATCTTCCGTCGTGTCCATGGCTGACGCTCGTCGGGTTCGCGCTGAGCATCGGGCTGCTCTCGCCACCCGCGTCGCCCAGACGGCGCCCGTCAGCGGATGCCCTCGTCGTTCCCTGTCGCCTGCCGCCAACGCCGCCATCGGCCCGGCGGGGAACGAGCGGCAGGCCTCGTCCCAGCATCCTTCGGTACGGCGGGAGGGCCGCACCGCTACACCGTCGCTGGCTCCAGCCGCTTCATCGTCCCACGCCCGTCGTTCCCCCGCAGATGCGCACGCCGCGCTGCTCCTGGCGAGAGAGCTCTTGCACTACCGCCCCGTCGACGACCTCTACGAAGACTGGCTCGCCCGCATCACCGATCTCGTCAGCACCGCAGGGGGATCCTCCTTGCCGTCCTTCTCGCTGCCTCGCCCTCCATTCCGCGCGGGAGGCGAGGATCAGGAGGTGCCTCCACCGCCTCCTCCCCAAGGAGGCGCCCTGGCTCCAAAGCGCGCAGCCCCAGGGCGAAACCCTCCACGTCCGGCGCCTACGCAGCAAGAAAAGAGCTGCCAAGAGATCCCTCGTCCCCAGGAAGGTGCTCGCGCGCTCCCAGTGCCGGCGCGCCAAGATCGCGTCCCTGCACCTCCACGCCAAGACCCCGCGCTGCTTCAAGCGGCGGCGCGTGGTAATCCCCAGGTACAAGCTCAGTACCAGCAAAAGGCACCGATGGCCACAACAGGCTGTCGTGCCCTCACCCCCGAGCTACGCGGTGTCGCATAGCCAGGCAAGTTCAAGCCTGACCAGCCCCCTCGCTACGATGGCACGGTGGACCCCGCGGAGTTCCTACAGCTCTACAAGCTATGCATCGAAGCTGCCAACAGAGACGAAAGGGTCATGGCGAACTGGTTTCCCATGGCGCTCAAGGACGGGGCCCGCACCTGGCTCCTGAACCTGGCTCCTGGCACAATCTCCTCCTGGGACGAGATGCGCACTCGCTTCATCGCCAACTTCCAGGGCACTCGCGACCGGCCATCGGCTGTGAGCGATCTGCACCGCATCAAGTAGCAGCAAGGGGAAACCCTGCAGAAATACATCCAGCGCTTCAACAACGCTCGCCTCAAGATCCCCAACGTGACTGAAGAAGCCATCATCTCGGCCTTCTCCAATGGCGTACGCGACATCAAGATGAAGGAGGAGCTAGCAATCCATGAAGACCTGTGCACATCCCTAGAGCTGTTCAACTTGGCGACCAAGTGCGCCAGGGCTGAGGAAGGGCGCTTTTCCCTCCTCGAACTCCCGGTTGCCGACCCAAAAGAGAAGAAGCCCAAGGCCAAGGACGTGAAGAGCAAGGGGGCTGCCATGCTTGCAGCGGAGCCAGACACCAAGCGAGGCAGGGATCAGCCTGAGTCATCCAAGGGCAGCCGGTACTGCATGTACCACGGCCTCCACACCCACAACACCAACGAATGTCAAGAGCTCAGGGCCGTGAGAGATGGACGTGTCGGCCGACGCCCCGAGCGCAACGACAGGGGCTATGGCCGAGGAGGAGGAGGAAGAGGTGGCGGACAATGGGAAGACCGTGGCCCTTGCTAAGGGTGGCATGACCGACCTCGCGAGGACCACTGGCAGGACCAGCCTCGCGAGGGAGGCTGGAGGGATCAGCCTCGTGAGGATCGCCCGCGCGGCAACGTAGGCCTTCCTCCTCTGCCGCCACCGCCAAGGAGGAACGAAGACCAACATCAAGACGAGGGGGCTAGGGGCTTCCAGGAGCCGCGCGCGATCACTTGCATCTTTGGTGGCGCGCAGGCCCCAGCCTCACAGCGCATCTTCAAGCAGTTTGCTCGCGAGGTGAATGCAGTCCTCCCCAAGCTTGAGGCCACACGCCCTCTCAGGTGGTCTACGTGCGCTATCACGTTTAGCTTAGCGGATCAGCTCAAGTGCACGGAAATGGCCGGAGTCCTCCCTATGCTATACTCCCCAGTCATCAGCAACGTGCAGGTCACCAGGACCCTCATTGACGGTGGAGCAGGACTCAACGTCTTGTCCGTCAAGACGTTCGACAACCTCCAAGTGTTGTACGATCAGCTTCAGCCAACGAAGCCCTTCTCAGGAGTCACTGATGGTTCCACGGTTCCAATAGGGCAGGTTCGCCTTCCAGTCACCTTCGGGCAGCGCAACAACTACCGCACCGAGCTCATCGACTTCGACGTCGCCCACATCCATCTGCCATACAACGCCATCCTCGGGTACCCAGCCCTGGCCAAGTTCTTGGCGGTGACTCACCATGGATACAATGTCCTCAAGATGCCAGGAAGAGGTGGAGTCATCACCGTACCCTGTGAAGAAAGGGACGCAGTGTGTTCACTGGAGCGCGCGTTCCAAGCCGCAGCAATCGAAGACCCGGACCGCAGAAACGGAAGACTTCCCAAGGCGACCCCCAAGAAGAAGAAGGCTTCGCCTGGCCCAAGCCATAAGGAGGCAAGCGCCTCCGGAGGTGTTGGGTCAGGATCTGCGCCCAATCAGGGAGCGCCACCCTCTCTCGCATAGGAAGGCGCGCCCGGCGCCCTCCTCAGGCAGGGCTCGGGGGCTCTTTCTTGGAGAGCCACCGACTTTGCCAAGGTCGCGAGGGAGGCGCTCGGGCACCACTTGGAGGGGTGCTTCTAGGCACGTTTCCCTTAGGAAGGTGCAAGGCAAGGAAGACCAAACCCTCAAGAGTTCATCGCAAGCAACACCCAAGAACTACAGGAGTCGAGAGTCATGCGCGGCAGCCGCCGCTTGCCCGCCATAGCCCCACATCCAGGCGAGGATGGTGGGCTGCGTGTCTGCATCGACATACCAAGGCTCAACCGAGCCGCGTCTCAGGAGTGCCTCTGGCCTTCGCGCATGGGGCATTGCGAGGGTCCACCTCACAGCTATGCTCGCATGCCTTTCGGCCTGCCAAACGCGGTCGTCGCTCATCAGCGCCTGCTGAGGAGCATTCTGGAGGCTCAGGAGGTCAGGCACTGTGCGGTCCTGGCGGAGATGGAGATGGCCTTCGGAAACCCACCAGTGCCCCCGGAGCCTCCCGAGGCTCCTGGGCCTGGGGGCTCATGAGGGTCGATGTCTTCATCGCGCATCGCTCGCTTCCTCAACATCACTTCGTCTTCAACGGCACCAGGTGACATCTTTCTAAGTTCCGTTTTTAGCTGGGAGCGCACACAGGGCCGCATCATTCCCAGGTCGCGTGGGTCTGTCCCTGCGGCGTGTATCTGTTTTGCTTATGCTCTTTACTTACCTTGTTGGGGGCGCCCCTCGGGCTGCATCATCCCCGAGCTGCTCGGGCCTGGCCCAGTGGCATTTGCTTTTCCCGCGTCTACTTAAGATGAATTTCCTCCTGCATGCTTAACATACACGACCTAATCGCATGCTCGATTGACGTCTACCTATGGAGCCGCTCGCTCTGGCACGGCATCTGCGCACGGGTCCATCCCTGCAACGCTGATAAATCTGAATGGTCGAGCTCTAGCCGCGGCAGCCCCGCAAGGCGCCACCTCACCAGGCCCTCAGTGCCCAGTCACTCCCACGGAGCGACCAAAGGTTGGCTGGCAACCGTCACAACAGGTCTTGTTTCTCTTCATGATTGGTGTGCAGGACCTACTCCAGGAGCAACGCTAGGGACGTTGCGAGCTGCCTCTCCCTCTCTTTGGCACGGACCGCTTGCATGTTAAAAGGGGGACGCCTGAGCATCGTGACTCATGGGCTCCTACTGGCTCTCCAGCCCTCACCCCCTGGCCTTAACCCACGGCATCGTGACCTGTCATACCAGCGGCGGCTGAGCTCGCTTGAGGGTCGGGACCTGAGGACGTAGAACATTAAGGAAAGTGTGAGGGAGTGGGAAGAAGCTCGCGAGGACCTAATCCAGCAGCACCTCAGCTGCCACCACTCGAGCCGGGCGCTTCGTCGAGGAATTACACCAAACTCAAGAGATAAGTCACGCCCTTACAAGAGTTGGATAAACGCAGTGCAAAACCCTCGCCCAGTGCGGCTCTGTCACGACGACGTTACCTTCCTTTCTCGCCCAGCGAGGGCTGCTTGAGCACTAAAGGGACCTCCCGAGAATCGCGACTCGGGGGCTCTTACCGGACCTCGGGCCGCTCACCTCCTGGCCTTGACCACAGCATCGCGACCTGGCATACCAGCGACGGCTGAAGCCTGCCTGGGGACTGGGACCTGTCAGCGTAGAGCGCCAAGTCCTCGTGAGGATAGAAAGGGGGAGCCGAGCCGAGACAGGACAAGCACCTCGCATTGATTCATATTAAGGATATAATATTCATAAGAGACATGGCAGACGCCTTACATACCCCCGCGGGGTGTTGCTTCGATTCCTCGTAGGGAACAAGAGTACTAATCCTAAGGAATGCTAATCGCCCGCACCGCCGCAAGGGACGCCATCATCAACAGTGGGATGCCCAACATCGACGCCAACCCCATCCAGATCAGTGGCGTCGGCGGCTGGACGCAGCTGCCCCGCTCCGAGCACCGCGCGAGCTCAGGGGCCCGTAGCTATCGTCGCTCGTCTCCAGAGTCGCGAGGAGCTCGGGGGAGCCACTGAATTCCCCAGCTCCTCCGCTGCTACCTGAGGAGCTGCTGGAGGGCCGATGGGCAGGCCAGGTCCTCGCCAGTTCGTCGCCCCTGCCGCTCTCCCTGGGGCAGCACTCCAGCTGGCGTCCTTCAGCGTCGAAGACCTTGAAGAACATCAGGGAGGCGCCATCATATTCAAGATGAATTACGAGGGCACCTACCATCCGGCAGACCGAGGCGATTTCGCCCCAGCCCCGGGTCATGAAGACCTTGCCCGGAGCGACGACCGCGACCTCCGCTCCGGTCGCAAGGGTGCTGCAGTCAGCATGCTGCAGCCAGAGCTCCAGAGCCCCGCTCGGCGGCATCTCGAAGGCGAAGCAAGGAGGGAGGCGAATCCAAGAGCTCGGAGGCATGGCGGCGTGGAGCACGAGCTCGCGAGAGGAGCGCCCGACGTGGACTCCAGAGGAACGACGCGCACCACCGTGACTCGCCGACGTCGACGGCGGCACCGTCGATGTTGCTCTACGCCTTCTCCCCTAGGACCTACG
Organism: Triticum dicoccoides; assembly: GCF_002162155.2. NCBI lineage: Eukaryota > Viridiplantae > Streptophyta > Magnoliopsida > Poales > Poaceae > Triticum > Triticum dicoccoides. The sequence continues at coordinate 185,267,661 of NC_041392.1, read as the reverse complement.
ACGCGGGCGTGCAAGGGTAGCGGAAACCCAGGCAGCGGCCGCTCGTACCAGGGCCTCGGTGCCTCCTGCTGAGCACCCTCGTCTCGGTGGCTGAGGACCAGCCGCTTCTTCGGCGGAAGTGGGTCAGGACCCTCTCGGGGGGCCTTTCCCTTCTCTTTTGCAGAGAACTGGCGGATTGGTGCCATTGGCGTGAGGAGGAGCAAGAACAAGGAAGAAGAAGGAAAGGAGCAGCAGGAAGGGATGGACTGAAGGGGCTCTCCCAACCCTGTACTTATAGCCGGAGGAGGCCAACCGCCGAGCACCACGATCGCAGGTAATCATGACCGTTTTCTCTGCATGCAGGGACTTGTCAAGTCGTGTGGTTGCCGAGGCATCGCGGGGAAGCGCATACGCCCACGTCCAATCAAATGCCACGCGGCACCCAAGGCCGCAGGCTGTTAGGGCCCGCGGCGCTTCGCGCTTGCCCCTTCGCTTCCCTGCTAGGCCAAGCCCGGGCGCGCCTTGGGCCCGGGGGCTACTGTCGGCGTTCTGGGAACGGGGGTCCCCAGACTTGCCTGCTTGCGGCCTGCGGCACGCCTCAAGTGGAGGCCCGGCGCGGCCCATCTTCATCAGCTCAAGCTCAAGACCCTCGTGAGGGGCCAAGCCTCGCGGGGCGGACGACCGGAAGCTTCCTCTGAGGCAGCCTCATTAGGCAGGCTCGTGACGAGGCAGAGAGATCAAGGCGGGGATACCTCACAAGGAGCCCGTGACGCAAGCCATGACGATCGAGACCAGGCGGGCGCCGGCCTGCGCAGTGTCCTTGTTTCCCCTTTGGTGCAAAGGGGGCAAGCACAGGCCAAGGCACCGGGCAAAGGTTACCATTCCGGTGCAACAAGACCAAGACCAGCAGAGCGTCAGGATGGAGGTCACCGTGGAGCCCAAGACGGCGTCATCACCAGTGCTTTTGGCAGCCGAAGACCATCTTTGGTCAGGATAACTTGTACTATATGTTCCCCTTCAAAATGGCCAATTGTTGGCGCCCTTCCCGCTCATTATTTGGGGAGAGGCCCAGGGCCTCTATAAATAGAGCTAGCCACCACATAGTAGAGGGACATCTAGAAATCTGATAGAACCCCACCAAAGAGGGAGAAAGGTGACTGAACTCACCCTAGCAGTTCATCGCACCAGCTCAAGAACACCTCTCGCGAGGCTATTCTTCCCTTGTACTATTCATCATCAGCCCCTCAGGCAATCAACCTCACCAAACACTGGAGTAGAGTATTACACCAGAACGGTGGCCCGAACCAGTATAAACCTCGTGTCCCTTGTGTTTTTTGTTGTTTTCCAGCTTAGATCACGCGAGGAGATTGGACGTAGATCGGTAGGGAGAGATCTCCGCGCGCACCCTAGTGTTCGAACCTGAAGGGTCTGCCGGAACCTGAAATCCGACAAATATCCCTTAGTTTCCAATAGGACCCCGCTGCCATGGGAGGGTAGGACAAAAGATGCCATGCAAGTTCTTTTCCATAAGCATGTATGACTATATTCGGAATACATGCATACATTACATTGATGAACTGGAGCTAGTTCTGTGTCATCCTATGTTATAACTGTTGCATGAGGAATCACATCCAACATAATTATCCTTCATTGATCCATTTCCTACGAGCTTTTCACATATTGATCTTTGCTTAGTTACTTTTCCGTTGCCACTGTTATGATTGCTACAAAAACTACTACTGTTACTTTTGCCACTAGTATCGTTACTTCCATATTACTTTGCTACTAAATACTTTGCTACAGATATTAAGTCTTTCAGGTGTGGTTGAATTGACAACTCAACTTCTAATACTTGAGATTATTCTTTGGCTTCCCTTGTGTCGAATCAATAAATTTAGGTTGAATACTCTACCCTCGAAAACTGTTGCGATCCCCTATACTTGTGGGTTATCGTAAAGCAGCGCTCGTCAAATCGGTCCATACTTCACAAGACGTGTACCACATCACCCCACTAGTCATCCCTCCTAGCGTGTTGTAGAGTGTCAACAAAATTGAGCGCGCCTTCCTGTGGTCAGCCAAAGAGAAAACCACCAGTGCAAAATGCAAAGTCAACTAGAAGACCGTCTACCACCCCACTGACTTGGGTGGTTTGGGGATTCTTCACTTGGGAAAATTAGCAAGAGCTCTTCATTTGAGATGGCCTTGGTTCGAATGAAAGGATCCCACCAAGTTGTGGGTGTTGGAAATATGCCCTAGAGGCAATAATATTGTATTGTTATATTTTTCATGTTTATAATTAAGAGTTTATATTTTTATGCTATAACTGCTATGATCCTGAAACATGTGATTTGGTGAAAAACTCATATGCATGTGTGGAATGATAAAGGGTAAAATAAGGTTACTAGTCTCGTCTCTAATACTAGCTCAAGTGTTGTTGGTGATCATGTTTTCCGTGTCTTAGGATATCGTTAAGTGTAATGATAGTCCTATAACAACTTTCAGGATATGACATTAGAAGAACAATCATATTGAATCCACCCAAAACTTGTTTGTTATACTTTGCGATACAATCATCAAAAGTCAATTTCTATAACATGGAGAGTTAACGTGTGATTTGGTTCCTTAGCATGAGAGTATCATAGTCACTTCTTACCGTACGATGGGCTTTGGGGTTGCTCAAATGTCATCTGTAACACAGTGACCATAATGACAACTTACAGGTTCATCGAGAAGTTTGACAATGGACTAGATGGCTCAGGGGTGGGATTTGCTCCTCCAACGATGGAGATATGTTTTAGAGCCCTCTCGGTGTGACGACATCCATCACGGTATGGCCTTACATAGATGACTAGGTCACGGGGATGCCGGAACATGTCAACGAGAAAGAAGAACAAAATTGGTAACAAGGAGACCGGTATAGTGCATGTGTATGACTCAAGAGGATACCGATATATCTCACCTAGAATTTTTTAAAGTATCATGGAGCAAAGGGAATAGGACATGATAACCAAAGGTTCACTCGAATGTCATTCGTATACTCATAGGGATCGATATGGTTGTTCACGGTTCTGCTATTAGTCATTGAACGAAAGGGGTTTTGTTCATGCCTATGTTTTATCGAATATTTAGGGTCACAAGCTTAAGGTAATCACGATCTGCTGAGTGTCAGTAGGACAGGAGTAATGAGAAAATATTTATGAAATAATTTCATTAATATTTGAAATAGTTTCGAGAGGAACCAGAAGCGTTTCAGGGTCACGGGAAGGGTTTCGGGGTTTATCGGCTAATACCGATAAATAATATATAGGTCAAAAAAATTTCCGGAGATGTTAAGTTAATAATAAAAGACTATAATAATACTTAGGAGCCTCTTTATTTAATTAAACATTTACGGGCTTAAAAGGCCAAGTGGTGGAAAGACCACTTGGGACCAATAGGAGGTGGCGCCCCCTTTCTTCCTGGAGAAGGAAGGGGGCGAATTGAGGGGAATTCCCCCTCCTCTTGGCCGACATAGGGGGGACCTTCCCCCCTTGTGGTGCCCCCTCTCCCCTCCTCAAACCTATATATACTAGAGGTTTTGGGCACTTTTGTACACGCAAGTTTTGGAGCCTCCTCTAGTTCTCTGATTATAGTTTCTAGTTCTAGTTGACCCAGTTAGAGATAGATCTAGATCCTCTCTAATCCTCATAATTAGAAGTCCAATGTGGTTCTAATATCCTCCCTCTAATTCTTTGGCAACGATTAGCTCCGGACGGTGAAGCGTTGCCAGATTGTGAAGACCGTACGCTTGTAAAATGTGGAGAACCCGCGATTTCGGTCTTCCATTGGAGGGATCGTTTGTGAACGGTTCCAGGGACTTCAAGTACATTCTACACTGACTCCTCTTCTTCCACTGCAACTCGGAGTTGTTAATGATCCAATCTAAACCGTTATTGCATCTTCATGACATCGACATGGACCTTTTCTAGCTTTGACTATTATTTCCATTGGTAATGATGGCAAGACACAGTTCTAGGAAGCGTCTTGGTTGCAAGGTAAGAGCTCGAAGGATATCGCCCCACTCATTTCCGCGGCTTCCAAGTGGAAGAAGCGGTTGGTGAGGGGTGCATTGCGGGACCATGCTTGGATGCACAAGATCAACACATCCAGTAATCTCACAGTCAATCACATTATTGAGTTTGTGGGTCTTTGGATCCAGCTGGAGCAAGTGCTGCTCCTTGAGGATGTCGAGGACGACATCACTTGGAAATTTGAGACGGATGGTGAACATTCTGTTACTTTCGTGTACATGGCCCAATTCTTGGCTCAATGTGGACTTCCATGAACAAGACTATTTGGAAGGTTTGGGCACCACGAAAGGTTAAGTTCTTCTCCTATCTGGCGATACATAACAGGATTTGGACGACTGGCAGGTTGATGAAGAGAGGGTGGGAAAGTTGTGGCCTCTGCACCCTTTGCAAGTGGGACAACGAAACATCACCCACTTGTTCTACAAATGTCGATACACGATGCACGTTTGGCGACTATTGAAAGTGTGGCTGGGATTAGGAGCACTGGAGACTAATAGATGGGAAACGAAGTGCGGTACTAAGAGTTGGTGGACCAATATGTCGAAGCCCAATACCGCACACCGGAAGGCTATGGCTTCCCTCACCAAGTTTGTTTGTTGTGTCCTTTGGAACGAGAGAAATGATAGGGTGTTTCAAAAGAATTCCACACCCACCCACCCCCCTCCCTGTGCGCACCCCTTCTACATACTCGCTCATCTAGGACACGACCAGACTCTGGATCACCGCAAGGGCTAGGCACCTGAGCGCCATCATGCCACAAGAGTAATCCTTTTTTATTGATGGTGTTGCAATGACAGGCTATGATGTGGAGCCGATGTAATACTATGAAATCTTTCTCTCTGAATTAATGGATGAGGCAAATCTTCTGCCTCGGTTTTAAAAAATTGAACCAAAAACAAAAGTAGCCATGATATATAAACTCAAATTCAACTGAGAAGTGGTACACACTATATATGTAATGAATCTCTCTGTCACGAGGGAAAAGTCACAAAATCTTTAAAAGGCCTTTCCTTAGAAAAAGCCTCATATGGCGAGGGCAGGGGTGCTTTTTGTTACTTTTGGTTTGGCGCAATTTTTAATCCCTGTCAGACGACATACCATCCAAGAAAAAAAATGCTCCTATGAGTTTTAATGTAATATTATCTTCTCAAATGATAAGTGCCACATGTGTGGCACGAAGTAACACCGCCCTACCGTGCTTACAACTAAAATTGCCATCCGAAAAAAAAAACGAAACCTAAAAAAATAAAACTTGTCATCCAAACAGAAAGTTGACATGCTTCATAACTAAAGTTGCCATCCCCGGGTAACTAAAGTTAACATCAAAAAAGTCAGGGCGGAATTGTTTCGTGCCAAACACGCGTCCATTAGTCTTTTCTCGGTATTGATGACTACCATTTTCTTTGATAATTATTAGATCTAAGATACCTTTTGAGTACCTTTTTCTCAATGAAATATGTATTTGGCAACCCTGTGCCCGATTGCGAAACTGCCACACGGTTCCTTCGGTGTTCGATCCGCATCGCACGGCACCTTTTTTCTTCGTCTGGTGAAGCTCGTTCACATCCTTGTCCCGCAGGACGGGGTCGTCCCCGCACCTGAGAAAAACGGGGCCCTTCCTCAACCTCCCGACCGCACTACCTCACGCGCGCCGCCGGCTCTCTATCGGCCACCATCGTCACACCACTGCACACCGCCATCGCCTGCCTCGCGCCGCCCCTCCCAGGCTTCGCCGACCCCCGCACCAGCATCGCTTGCTCCTAGGAAGTGGATGCCTAGGGGCTGACGCCATTGGCAGAGCTTCCAGCCCCGTCCCACCCGGTTCCTCAACTCCGGCGACTGCGCAGGTGTGCACAGCCTACACTCTTTACCAACGCAGCCTGCCCAAGTGCTTCTCCGTCGAGGACTCCCGTCGCCGCCCTCTCTTGTTCTCCAACGTGCAATGACGGTCATGCTCGCCTCACCCACTTCTTCCTCAGCGCCTGGACGCTCCCGAACATAGTCACCATCTCGTGCTCTGCCACCTTCCCAACCTCAGGGAGCTCGGCCTCTGCATCGTCGCCCTGGATTTTCCCTTGTGTTTAACATGTTAATTGAGAGAGGATTGAGCTTATCCTATGAACTGAAACATGCTTCTTCTCGATTGACATGTTTGAGCTCGACCTGTCTCAATCTCCGGGAGGATGTTTTCATATCACAACACGCACATACATGTACTACTGGTTTGGCAGCCTAGTTATAGGTTCCACACCAACTAAATTTGGTCGCTCGATCTGCATTCACTCCGGTCCATCGGGTGGTTCGTTCCAACACTACACACACCTGCTACTGGATTGTTTTTTGGACATGTCAACTAGGAGACATCAACCAGGGTCTGCCCCTCATCGGCGGAGAAGAAGAGCACTGCTGGCTTGTATAGTAGGTTGCAGTTTCAGAAGGAAAATCGGGATAAAAGTTCAAGTGCCGCTGACAGACGCACGTTGATGTGGACGTCCTCGTCAACCGATGCAGGCTGCTACTCTATATCCATCACCATCTCTCTTTCTCTCTCTCATGTGAATTTTGGACATTGCCTACTTATGCACTTCACCGTTGATGCAAAAAAGCTACTACCCCGCTTAGAACTGCTTTTTTTCTTGCATCAGAATCTCAACATTCTTCTGAACCTCATTTGAACCTATCTCCCATGAAGCAGGTACTCAAGCTGGGATACTCCGGCACGTCTTGATGTTCCATGTAGGCCTACATTTGTTTTAGATTGTGGATTTTTTGCTACTGCCGACAGAGAACAAGAACGCGGCGACATTTTATTTTGAACTTCCATCTCTTTTGTTGCACATTGTTTAGGATATTGCTAGTTCTAAAGCATTTTTTTCTCTGAACTATTTATCCCAGTAAATCTCGTGTTAATAACACGGTAATATATACACGAAAACCTAATAACTTACATACAAACATAGTGATAGTTTGAGCTAGAATTTTTTTGTTTAAAACGTACTCCCGATAACGTTTGTGTAAATAGCATGGTAATGCACCCACAACAGAGTTGATAACCCACATATAAATATCACGGTAACTTTTTTGATTCGGGAGAAAAGTTGTTGGAAAACATACACCCCATTAACTTCTGTGCAAATAGCATGGTAATATGCACACAACTGAAATGATAATTTATATACAAACACCACGATAACTTTTTAACCCCGAAGAAAGAAGTTGTTGAAAAACATACCCTCTGGTAACTTCAGTGCAAATAGCATGGTAATGTGCAGACAACAGACGTGATAACTTATGTACAAACACCGCGGTAACTTTTCGTCTCCGGAGAAACAAGTTTGTTAAAACATACCTCCGGTAACTTCGGTGTAAGTAGCATGATAATATATGAACCGTAGACCTAATAATAACTTACATACACACCTCGGTAACTTTGATCAGGGGAAAGAGTTGTTCAAAAACATACCCTAGATAAATTGTAAATAGCATGGTAATATACAAACTGCATATTTGATAACCTGGATGTAAATACCTCGGTAACATTGACCAAATAAGGAAAAAGTTTGACTAGATGAAAAATTATTGAGAAAATAATCCCCGTTAATTCTATGTAAATATAACGGTAATTCACGCACCATAAACTTGATAAGTTATGTACAAATACCGTGTTAACTTTTGACTCGGAGAAAAAGATGTTGAAACATACAACGATAAATTGTGTATAAATAACACAGTAATATACAGACCACGATCGTGATAATATTCGTACAAACATCACGGTAATTTTTGACCCAGGAAAAAGTTGATAAAAACGTATCACTGATAACCATTGTGTAAATAGTATGATAGTTTACTCATGTAGATCTGATAACTTATGTATGAACATCATGATAACTTTCTAATCTGGGGTTGAAAAAATTGTTGAAAACGTAGACACAATACCTTCTATGTACCTAGCATGATGATTTACACACCGCAAACATGGTAACTTTGGTACGAAACACCATAGTAAATTTGCCCAAGTGATTTTTTTATGAACACGTGATAACTTCTGCCTAAATAACGTGATAATTTACTCACCGTAGATTTGAGTACTTACGTACAAACACCATGGTAACAATGAACGGAGGGGGGTGGGGGGGGGCATTGTTCCGAAACTCGTAGAAGTGAGGCTGCCGGTTTGGATTTTCAGTTACTAATCATTGCTTGTTTTGTTTATTCTCGTCACAGGAAGATACAATTAGTATGTAAGTTGTATGTAATTAGTTAAGTGGGCTAGCACAACTGGATGTTGCTGCTTAGTTTTGTGTGGGAGGGTCTGGGTTCGATTCCCCTTCAACGCCTTTCTTTTTGCCTATTTTAAAGTACAGACCTGAAAAAACATGGAGAAGATGGGATCGTCGCTCGGCAGGAGGTGGGATCAAAGGGAGAAGAGTGGTGTGGCACTTTTAGCAATCTGGCACACGTGTGCCAAATATCATTGTCTTTTTCTCAAATAAAGAAAGATTGACTGAGGAAGTTGACTAGTGACCACAACAAAAATATTTACAAATAATTCACACAGAATAATTTCATTGTCCACCATACAGATTCGCCAAGGGAAGTATATATCTAAATTGTTTATCACAAAAACTAATATTGAACCAAAATAGAAGTGAACTTAAACTTAACTTTGATTTAGTACATATATAGTGAATCTCTCAGTCACAAGGGAAGAGCCATTCGGACACGGATTCGTAAGAAGGTGGTGCACCATCCAGTGAAACTGCAGTAACTATACCGCTCTTAACGTCATACACACAATAGCTGGGAGTAACATGATTAATATTGTACATAGAGCTACCATGTGCACAGTAGGCTGTCTGATTCCATTCAAGGCCCAAAATAAACACACGGTTCCCTCGAAATGTTTCGTCGTAATGGGACGAACAAATCGACTTAGAGCCTGTTCTGCCAATGAAGAGAACCTGGTCGCCCAAGTCCTTGACCTCGGACCACTGGTTTTTCTCAAAATCTGCCTCGAACACGTTCAGCCTAATGCCATGATCAATTGCCGTCTTTTTTACCGCATAATTAGGAGGTTCAATTCCCCACCGCACCATCAGTAGCTTGCCAGATGATGATGATACAACCAGATGCTGGATGAAGGATCGACAATCGTCAGGAAGCTCACTGAATTTCGTCGCCGGAGGCGGTGTCTTGATGACATGCTGACGACCCAAGTCATGGTGGTGAAGAGCTCCCCTCTCCTGTTGAGAGCGTATAGGTTTCCACGGAAAAAGGCAATGTCCTTGTACGTTATATAACTATCATCAGCCGGGCTGAACGACCACGAGAAGCCAGCAGCGCCCGGCCGGAAAAACGCGACCCCGCTCGGCACGAAGACCAGCGCCGCGACGAGCTCGGGCGAGCACACGATCAACTTCAAAATAAACTCCATGAGCGGCCGTTCGCCGCCGTCAATGGAGCGCCACGGTATGTGCACGGTGGCGCCGGAGAAAGGATTACGCAGCAAGCATCGCCGCCTGTAGCTCTTGTAGTCGTCGTGGTGGTGCTCGTACAGGACCCAGCTGCCGAAGTTGCGGAGCATCCCGTCGAAGTCGTCGCGGCCGGACGAGATGCAGGGCGCCCGCGGCACGGCGAAGCGCTGCACCTTGCCGTCCGCCAGGCTTTGGTACGTGTCCATGCGCTGGTGGAGCCACGGCAGAGCCGGCGGCAGCACCGGCCGCTGCTGCTGCGCGGCGACTCGCCACCAGTGGCAGACGGCCCGGAAGCTGAGCCGGTCGGTGTACGACGGCAGTCGGCAGAGGATGAGCCCCGCAACCTCCGGCGGGAGGTCCGCCCACGGTGAAGAAGGGCTGCGTGTGCGTGCCTTGGTGAAACAGCCACCCATGGTGCGATCGATCGGCACGAAGAAGTTTGAAGAAATTATCGATCTTACTGATAGCGCCTACTACTACTGGCTTTATCGTTGTTTTCTCCTGATGATGGGATCCGATCCGGTCACGCTAGCTTGATTCTTGGAATTTGTTTCGGCAGGGGAAACCGTGGCCGGCCGGACGCGGCTTGAATAGTACGTGCTCCGCGACTACTTTGTGAGAATCGGACGCGGCTTGCACTGCGACAGGAAGCCGGTCCGGCGGTGCCATAACCTGCTCTTCTCTCGCTGCTCGCTTTGTCCGCTACTCTATTCGCCGGCCGCGGACGTCGAACGCGGCTATGTAACACGTTGCATGCGATGCTCTCGAGCATCTCCAACAGCCGCCCAATGCGCGGCGCGTTAAAAATCAGTTTGCAGTGCATCGATCGTCTGATTTGCCGCGATGGGCAGCAGTGGCTCCAGCAGCCACGGCAAAATGCAGCGCGCGTTCTCGCACAAACATTTTAGACTACGGTGCATAAATATTTTGTTCATAGATAAAAAACCATACATAGTTCATAACATAGATAAAAAATGATACAAAAATATTTTACATAGTTCATACCATATAGATAGATAAAAAAAATTACGGTGCAACTAGATAAACTACGTGCAACTAGAACTACTCCGAATCGTCCTCATCATCATCACCCTCGCTGGTGTTGTCCAAGGTAAAGATCCACACGTCCTCCCAACCTTCATCGTTTGCCGTGAAGAACGACTTTCCATCGGCGTTGACGAGATCGCACTGCGATATGGCCACTGCCTTCCGTTGACGCCGCTCCGCCCTATCTGCGCGGCGCTTTGCTGTCCTCTCCGCTCAGAAGGCGTGTTTGTTGGCGACGTCCTCCTTGTCAGCTAGATTACCTTTTGTTCATGGCAGATCCGACTTTGATTCACAATTTGGTTCTCAGGCACCTGATAATGTGTGCTTCTCAGTGTCCTGACCCTGTCTACGTGTCCTATTGTTAGCCGCCCATTTAGAGTCCTGATCGACCTCAACGGTTTGCGTGTTGCATTGTGTAACCTGCTCGTGATCTTGTTGGATGTGGAGCGTATCCTCCTGGGGCTCGTCTTTGTATGATTGCTTTAGAGGTGTCTGAATGTATCAGGTGCAGTATGACTGCTTGCTTTTCGATTTTTCCATGGGTGTCTGAGTTGTTGCGTTAAATCAAACCAAACTTAAATAAGTGTGCTTCTTATATTTAACTAAGAACGAGAGGAGGGATGATGTAGAGTTTTAAAGAAGCCCACCAAAACTAAACAATGGTAGGTGGAAAGATATTGGACACTGCATTGACTAGCCCATGTTAGTATATATGCAACCCCGGTACATCGGCATTCCATGTATGCAAAACCCAATGAAGCTTTGTTCGGTTACACCTCCTCAGAGGAATTGGGGTGGATTGGAGGAGGTTTTGACTTGTAGAGGGTGTAATCCCTGCCAATCCCTGCCAAACCCCTTAATTTTTCCTGTCAACCGAACAGGCCCTGAAGAATCTTCGTTGGTAATGACACTGAACTGCAGGAAAGCAGGGTCTGATATACGAGTGTCGGAATATGAGGCGTCAAGAAAAGCATCAACATGGTTCTTGTATCAAAAGCAAGTTGGTCTAGCATGACCGGCGTGATGAGCTCAAGTAGCACGCCAAAGTCTCACAGTTTCGCTAGAACCAACACCTGCCAATATCCTAAGCCACCAACATGCTCGGCTTGAATGGGATCAGCAGCTCATGGCTGTACCTGTCGAAGTTCTATTAAGTTGTGTTTGAGGAGGCTGGAGGCCCTATCAATGTGAGAGCAAGCTAGTGGTATGTTTTGATTGGGGGTCCAAACTTTTTCTATTGGATGACAGGATATTGCCCGGCCTTAAAATAAAACCCTTACAACCGTCAAAAAGCAAAGTACAAGAAAAATAAAAGGAAACAAAACGCTACAAAACGTTACAAGGTCAGTTATGACCTAACTCGCGACGCAGCACGTCCACAACAACCGAGAAACCACCAAGGAAAAAAATAGCACAATACAAAAAATGGCGTCGTCCCTAAAAATGCGCTCTTAGTGTGCTATAGCGCGCTATAGCATCATGCTATTAGTGAGGCATTGTAAATTGATTCGTTTAGGAGACAATTCTTTACACGCTATAGCGTGCTATTAGTGGCGCTATAACGTGTTATTTTTTTCAGTGAAAACCACCCTAGCTCTGGTTTACTGCCCTTGAGGCCTCCTGAAGTTGGGAGCACTTGGTGTGTAAGGTTGTTGATGAAGGTGTTTAACTTAGCATGATCTTGACGTTTCTAAGAAAATTTTGGTCGTAGCAATAATTTTTGTACTTGCCAATATTTTGGGATGCCAATGCACTCTAAGAAACTCTAGTTCATCTTGCTTACGGACATTGAAATTGAACAAAATATAGGAAACTGGAACCTTAACCAAAATAGCAGCTAGGAAAATTTTAGTGGGGTTAGCTTGAGCTCAAACCAAACGCACCATGGTAAGTTGATCAGTTTTCAGGGCAGTTATTTAGCTCCTGTTTGACCCCTGTAGCATTCCGTATTACTCATGAAATTGAAGGTTGTGATATTTTAATATTGACATTACTGGAAGTGCGATTTATGAAGGACTCTGTAAATGTATTGGTTAAGGCTTCAAATAATTTGTCGTTTATTGGATAGAATTGTCCTTCCGTACAAGCTGCATGTACTAAAATCTCGTAATCAACAATAAGTTAGATCCCTTCAAAAAAAGAATAAGTTAGAAAATCATGCTTATTATGTACCATTGCAATGTGCAATTTTTTTATCTGGAAAAAATAGACATATTGTAAGCCAACCCCCTCCTTTGTCCATTACTCGGTCTGCCCACTACTAGGAAAAGGGCTAAAGATGAAATTGACACTAATGGCGCACCAGAGAAGTGGTGCGCCACTACTATATACTAATGGCGCACCATGTGAAGATGCGCCATTAGTGTGGAAGACACTAATAGCGCACCAGACACATGGTGCGCCACTAGTAACAAAATGTTTTTTTTTATTTTTTCAAACATACTAATGACGCATCCGGGCAGAGTGCGCCATTAGTAGTTAGAACTACTAATGGCGCACCAGCCATAGAGTGCGCCACTACTGTATTTTTTTTTTATTTTTTTGCAAAACTACTAATGGCGCACCGCTGCATAGTGCGCCATTACTAGTTTAAACTAGTAATGGCACACTGTGCCACGGTGCATCATTAGTATAAAAATTATTTTTTTTACCTTTTTGCAAAACTACTAATGGCGCATGTCTGTGTGGTGCGCCATTAGTATGTTGGGTTACTAATGGCGCATGGCTGTGGTGCGTCATTAGTAACCTGGGACCAGCTAGATATTTTTGGACAGCCACACCTACACACTCACTTTCCCCACTTCATTCTTCCCACCTCCTTCTCTAAGCTTGTCGGCTGCCTCCTCCTCCTCACCTTATTTGCACCATAGATTCATCAAAATTAAGTGTTGAAATTACCTTTTTTTGATAGGTAAGTAAGGGGAAAGCTATCTTCATGTTGTAGATCTACTTTTTTTCTCCCTAACTCGCTCCAACAACGTGCACATGCACTTTTTGTGGCCTAGCTAGATCTATGTATGTTTGTGGTGTTGCATATATGTTTGTGTTTGCAGGTACCGGTATTTGAAATGCGATAGTTGCCAATATTTTGCCGGAATGTTGATTCATTTCCGTTTCGGCAAGAATTTTGGCACTATGCATTCTTTTTGGTCCTATTTTTAGGGAAAGTCATGCCAAATTTTTTTCTTGGTTCTAAAATATCATTTTGCTCTACCCCGCAGGTGACCATGGTCCGCACGATGACCGAAGGCATCGTGAATAGGTTTTTGAGCTCCGCGAAGGCCGAGATGCTTCAAAAGAACGAGACGGAGATAAGATGTCCGTGTCGAAGATGCAAGCTGAAGAGCCTTATTGCGGACCCGGATTCCGGGCAGGTGCGGGACCACCTGCTCTTGTGTGGTTTCATGGATGGCTATCGGTGGCAAGGTGATGAAGATGACTATGAAGTCGTCCATAGGGGCCGGGCAAGAAATGAGGAAGGGCAGCAAGACAACCACCGTGGCTCGGGCGGGCGAGAAGACGAAGAATCTCCAGGACATGATCACGACGGTGATGCTGTACACAGTCATCATGTAGAAGATGCCGGACATGATGATGAGGAAGATGTCGGAGCAGACGAAGGGCATGATCATAAAGATCAAGATGCCGGAGGAGCAGACGACGATGGACCATCGATGGGCTGGGTGCAGGACCCTCATATTCAAGAGCTGCTTCTCAAGCAGACGGATAACGCAAGAGTTGTCGCCCGAGAGAAAGCCAAGCTGGATCAACTAGAGATAGACGCGGTTACTCCATTGTATGAAGGATGCAGACCCGAGGATACCCGCCTAAAAGTAACGCTCATGGCTTTGGAGATGAAGGTAAAACACAAAATGACCGACGCATGCTTCGACGAGAACATGTCATTCTGGCACGAACGTCTTCCCAAGGGGAACAAGTGCCCGACCAGTTTCGAGGAGGCGAAGAAAGTCGTGTGTCCTCTGGATTTACCGCACGTGAAATACCATGTGTGCATGAACAATTGCATCATTTATCGGGGCGAGCACGCGGAGTCTACCATATGTCCGGTGTGCGGCGTCACTCGATACAAGAAGAGGAAGAAAGCTCCTCAAAAAGTGACGTGGTACTTTCCGATCACTCCTCGTCTGCAGCGGTATTTCGCGGACCCTAAGGTAGCAAAGCTCCTACGTTGGCACGCGGATAGGGAGGATAAGAAGCGAGAAGATGACGCAAATGATCCGGAGATAAATAAAAAAGACAAGATGCTGAGTCACCCTAAGGATGGGAGCCAGTGGCAAGCGTTGAACTTCGAACACCCAGAATTTGGGAAGGATCCAAGGAACATCGTGCTGGGAGCGAGCACCGATGGAGTCAATCCGTTTGGCAGCCAGAGAAGCACACATAGCACCTGGCCTGTGTTTGTGTGGATGTACAACCTTCCCCCTGGTTGTGCATGAAGAGGAAGTACATTCACATGAGTATGCTAATTGAAGGGCCGAAACAATCAGGGAACGACATCAATCTGTATCTGGGGCTGCTGAAAGAGGAGCTAGACATGCTGTGGAAAATGCCAGCCAATACGTGGGACGCCGCAGAGAAAGAATATTTCTCTATGAGAGCCGCACTGCTCACGACGGTGCACGACTATCTCGGTTACGGATATCTCGCGGGGCAGGTGGTCCATGGATTTTCTGGATGCGTCAGGTGCATAGATGACACAACGTATCGCCAGCTAGATAGAGATCCCGGGTCTTCGAAAACCGTGTTCATGGGACATCGAAGGTGGCTTCGCGACGATGACACGTGGAGGAAACGCAAGGATCTGTTCGATGGTGAAACCGAACTCCGAAGACACCCGTGTATGAGGAGCGACGAGGAAATAGACGGGCTGTTGAAAAATTGGAAAGATTGCCTACTGTCGGGAAAGAAGCAAAAGGCGCCAAAGCCGGGAAAGAAGCGAAAGGTGCCAGAGACGCTGCTGAAGGTATGGAAAACGAAGTCCGTTTTCTGGGACTTGCCGTACTGGAAGATCCACCGTGTGCCTCACAGCCTTGATGCCATGCATATCACGAAGAACGTGTGCGAGAGTCTGCTTGGTACCCTGCTCAACATGCCAGAGAGGACCAAAGATGGGCCGAAAGCAAGGGCAGACTTCAAATCAATGGGCATCAGCCAGGAGCTTCACGCTAATGATGATGATGATGATGATGATGATGATGATGATGATGATGAGGCGAAGCAGGACACAGAAAGTCGTCGCAAAGGAAAAAAGGCCAAGAAGACCAGAAATGACTACCCTCCCGCGTGCTTCACTCTAAGTCAGGAGGAGATCGAGCAGTTTTTCACCTGCCTCGTAGGAGTAAAACTTCCTTACGGTTACGCGGGGAAGATAAGGAGATACCTAGACCCAGCGAAGCAGAAGTTCAGCGGGATGAAGTCTCACGACTGTCACGTGCTGATGACACAGATATTTCCAGTTGTAATCCGTGGGATCATGGACGCGCACGTCTGTGAAACGCTATTTGGCCTATGCAACTTTTTCGACGTCATCTCTCGGAAGTCGGTTGGCGTGAGGCAACTCAGAAGGCTACAGGAAGAGATCGTGGTGATACTATGCGAGCTTGAGATATACTTCCCGCCCGCATTCTTCGACGTTATGGTGCATCTGCTGGTCCATATCATGGAGGATATCATCCAACTCGGGGCGACATTCCTGCACGGCATGATGTCGTTCGAAAGGATGAATGGTGTCATCAAAGGATACGTTCGCAACATGTCACGTTCAGAGGGAAGTATAGCCAGGGGTTTTCTGACCGAAGAGTGCATCTCCTATTGCATGAATTATCTAGGCATCTAGAACCCCGTTGGTCTGCCCGTCAACAGGTACCTCGGCAGGCTCGCTGGATGGGGTCACCGTGAGGGTCGCCGCGAAATGCATGTCGACTTCGAGGGTCGACTCGCCGACTTTGAAAGAGCAAACCTAGTCGCGCTACAACACATAGACGTGGTCGATCCTTGGGTGGTAGAGCATAAAACCTTTATTGAGAAGACGTACAATGACCGAGGCCAACAGAGGACGGACGGAGATATAATCAAAGAGCACAACTCATGTTTCACACGTTGGTTCAAGCAGAAGCTTCTGTCGTACCCTTTACATGAGGATTCTTCCGCGGAAGAACAACTCATATTCGCCTTGTCACAGGGCGCCGAGCACAACCTGATGACCTATGAGGCGTACGATATCAACGGCTACACATTCTACACCGAGGACAAGGACATGAAGAGCGATGGTTATCAGAACTCTGGGGTAATGATGGAATCCTACACCGGTAATGACAAGGACAGATACTACGGAAGGATCGAGGAGATCTGGGAGCTGAGCTACGCTGGAGAGAAGGTCCCGATGTTCCGTGTTAGATGGGCCAAGAGCGTCCTAAAAGAAGACCGGTATTTCACCACCATGGTTATACCCGAAGCTAAATCCAAGACCGCGGGCGCAAACGCCACCGCGAAAAATGAGCCATGGGTACTGGCTTCACAAGTGGACCAATGCTTCTTCATTACCGACCCGTCAAAGCCCAGTCGTGTTATCGTGAGGAGAGGCAAAATGAAGATCATCGAAATGGATGGAGTAGCCAATGAGCAAGACTTCGACAAGTACGGCGACCCGAAGATCGAATATGACGACGACAATGAAGTAGCAGCATACACCATAAGAAGAAGCAGGACCACCCTACCTAAAGGACGTCCGTTCCACAGAAGAACTCCATTTGCGAAAAAGAAGGGCAAGAAGATTGTGAACAGATAGCTAGCTAAGATCGATTGTATTTAAATTGTAGCCTTCATCTCTCGGACACTTTTTGATATCATGAATATTTTTAAATTTCATGGTCACTTTTTGAATTCATGAATATTTTTTCAAATTTGATGATATTTTTTTCATATTCAATATGAAAAAATATTGAATATTCATGAGGACACTCGATCTCGATCCCCCTCCCTCTCGATAGCTATCCCCCTCGCCAGATCCCCCTCGCCGCCGAGCACCCCCCGCACCCTCCCCCCGCTCCGCCGCCACTGACGACCCCCCGCACCCTCCCCCGCTCCACCGCCGCCGACGACCCACCGCACCCTCCCCC